>NC_133559.1:13640064-13943094 GCF_048773025.1 Camelus bactrianus
ACCTAGAGAAGAACACAAAGTTAAAACATTATTTTGCCCTTGGAGGTCATTTGTCCTAATTACTGGGTGCTGAAAGTATAGTGTCTGATACCTAAATATTCAGTGAATTCCTGTTGACAGCATCATGGCAGTTATATTTACAGTTGATACAAAATCTTTGCAATCTTGCCAATTCTGATTAATCCTGGGGTTAGAATCTTAGTTTAAATTTCTGTTCCCTAGCGGGGAGTAGGTAGAGCTCAGTGGTAGGGCACATGCTTAGCATGCACAAGGTCCTGGATTCCGAGCACCTCCATTAAAGAAAAAAAAAATCCCATAAATTTCTGTTCCCTACTAAGCCACCACCCTACATGGTTTGCCACTCTGCTTTCTGTCTCCAAGCCTAAAATGAAAACATAATAGGGTGAAATAAAATGTCCTCATCTCCCCACACGACTGCACCCCATTCCCTGCCCTGGGGCAAGGGGAGAAACAGGGTGATTCTGAGATAATTCATTGTCACTCAGGGTAGGAAACAGGGTGATTCTGAGATAATTCATTGCCACTTAGCATAATATAGTCTGGTTTATTCCTAAGAAATAAGGCCAAAATTATATTACTCCTGTGACTGTGAATTTCTCACGTAGAGCAAACAGCAGTTTTCATAAGCAAATTAATTCTTGGGGTAGCAAATGCTTTAAATGTGTTTTGCTTTAGCTAATATTAACTCCAAGAAAAAAACCTTTGGGAGGCGCCCACGTCCACAAGTGGAGCCAAACGTAACTGACAACCGACAGATTTAGCTGCAGCTATGAAACTTCCTGTTATGACAAAGGGAGAAACTGAGAGAGTCTGGAACTTTATTCTTTCTCTTTGGAATGATCATAGGTCCTAGGGAAGTAGAAGCTTGGAGAGATTCTGGAAGATGCCAAGCTGTGGGAAAAGAGGGCTAGGAATGAGAGGACACCTGCACCGGACACCTCTGAAGGCCCGGAACGCCCTCGAGGGGCCAGTCCACCCACAAGCCTACAGAGGGGCATAGTCCCTGCGACAACACAAGGGGAAGTAGAGCCAAGAGTCCAGGCAACTACATCCTTCCTCAGAGAACTGCCCAAGGCTCGGCAGGGCCCGCGTGAGTGCACTGTGCCGCGGGGAGGTGACAAAGGGGAACCAGCCTCCAGGGAGGTAGCCCTTCCCAGAAGGGCCCAGCGATACAGCCTGTGGAACACAGAAAGCAGCACTGCCCTTACCAGTTCTAAGGGTCTGAGATTAGGTAGCAGAGTAGAATATTGAAAGACAGAGCTTTTCCCATCAGATTATGGGGGTTCAAATTTCGGCTCCCTGGTTTCCTCGGTGTATGACTATGAACAAATTGTTTTAATTTTTTCTTAAGTGATTTAAGTTTTGGGGTTTTCATGTGAAAAATGGGAACAGAAATTACCTCACGCCGTTGTGAGAATTAAGGAGGTAGTACATGGAGCGGACCTAGCACCTAGACTATCTTCTAGGAATGTGAATCATTATTATTATGTAAGTACCATACGCAAAAGGTATATAAACGGAACAGCATCCAAGTGTCAGCTTTGAATTTATATGGTCACCCTGTGTTTATTCGGTTCTCTGCTTCATAGTGGGTGAAAACTGACAGGTAATCTTTTTCAAGTAATAAGGATTAAATTAAACACCCTTACTTGGTGCTTATGTAGAAACGTTTTGATAAAACACTCAGACAAAGCCTCCTTTTTTGATAGAAAACAGGATTAAGGGCTATGAAAAGAAGATGCTGAGAACTCAGAAGGGACTTCCTTCTAAGGGTTCATTAAACAGAGTCCTGACTAGAAGCCTTACTCTGGATAATAGACATCATTAGCATAAGAGAATCCATAGGAATGAAAACATGACCCTAAAACTCCGACCAAAAAAGCTAGTTATCGCCGGAGTTTTCTGATTTGTGATACTCTGTCATTATTGATTCTGTTTTTTTAATTTCTTTTTCCAAAATTTGGTATAAATCATTAGTCTTAACATTAGTGCTCATTAACATTTTTCCCCCAGAGAATCTTATAAACTCCCTTGAAATAACGGGCAACACCACAGGATACTATAATACCAAAATTGGAAATACCTAGAGTGTAAAAATTGTATTCAAAAAGTCACACTAGACAAATGCTTTTACCAATATCCAATTTGTTTAGGCTATTAATTCCTTAATTCCTAAGATTCTCTATACTATGCTAAAATAATATAAGTTGATGTGAAAGTTGGGGAGAGAATACTAGGAGGTTAGAGTAAAATAAACCAAATTCTTGCTTCCTGGGATCTAGTTTAGAGCTTATCACAAATTAGTAAAGGACACGCATTTTTTGGCTTCAAACTAAAAATTTCCTCTGAATCCAAAACAAAGATTCTGTTTAAAGTACTGCAAATGCATAGCCTAGTTCCCAAATCCACTAATAAAGATGACACAGCTGAGGAATGAAGTAAATTAACAGGTCTGGAATGATTAAAAGGTAATAAAAAGCAGACAGCTACTTTGAATTCAATTGTTTATCTTCTTAAGCCTGAACTCTAATATATATCTTAAAGTCAATAAATTTAGAATCTAATTTTTTCCACCTAGAACATTGTGTTCTGTTTATCACTCTAATTCTGTTTACTTATGTAAAAAGAAAATGAAATAAAACTTGCAAATTGTGTAAGGTTAACATTAACACAACAGCACCACCTAGTGACTATGCTATGCAAACAAAAATGTTACTAGAGTTAACACTTTGAATATTAGTGCATTTTCAGTATACCTATAACCCCAACCTTTTAAATAAAATTATATACTAAAATACTAATTCACAAGTATATAAAAGCACTGTGACTTCTTCATTCATAATTAACTACAGTTAATGATGTGCAAAGAATATCCCACCACCTGTAAATAAAGGGTTCTGCATATTAGATATTACTTGTAATGTTGGCAAGCTACAAATGTTAGCAGTCAGGTCAAAGAGACACACTGTTTCCTCTCATCTGAAATGTCAGGCAGATGTAAAACTATGAAACTCCTTTGCTTTAGAAGGTTTTATCTACACTTCACAATACATAGTTTCAAAGATTTTCTTCCTGATGCCCTTAATATACTAGTATATGTTCATAATTTCACTTCAGCCTGTATTTCCATTCATGGTTAGTGATTATTTTTAAGACATGAATAAATATTAACTGTTTGTGTAAGTGAGCTGAACAGTGGCATCAATGATACAACCATAAAGCCTGTAAACCAATCAATAATGTGATGTGGTCAAAAAATGCTGGTGTGTTCTCAGATAGCATTAATCTTCTACTCTATACCAATCAGATCATAGTTAGAGTATTGTTTTCAGTTTGAAGTTAATACAGATTGAATACTTTTTTTCTCATCTCTTTATTTTTTCACAGGAAATGGAAGCACATAAGAGAAAAGTATAAAGAACCAAAGTATATCCAATAAAATCTTCTCACTCTGACCCCCTGATTCCCTCCTCAGAGGCTCCTACTATTACTCATTTCTCCTGTTAGATGTACCATGTTTTAAAAGGAGGAGTTCAGTTTGATAACAAACACTGACTGGGTGCCCAGTTTGTGCCGGACACAGTGTTAGGTGCTAGGAAATCAAGCCAGTAAGAACTGGCCCTGTGTAGCAGTGAAGACAGACACAAAACAGATCATTTCGATAAAACATAGACTTTTATTTTTTTAAGTGTACTAAGAACACACCTCATCTCTTCCAGCTGCGTTGTGTCTGTCATCTTCATGTCTCTCTCCCGCAGGCATCTTGAGCTAGACCTTCCCAAAACTCAATCACCAGTCGCCTCCCCAAACGAGGTCACCTCTGTATTACCTAACTCAGAGACGGGCATCCCACTTATCCAGGTGCTCAAGCCAGAGAACTCTCACTCAGCAGATACTTACCAAGCATCTAGTGTCTAAGGACTTGGAGGCTGTGGGCATCTCATAGCCAACAGGGTCTTTCCTGACTTCACTAACATTTGCTTATGGAATTCTATCCTTGGCTTCTCTCACCTCTGCCCTCCCAATTCAGTCGTCAAGTCCTGCCACTTCTGGTTTCTGAATTCCTCTGGGATCTATTTCCATCCGCACTGACAATACCCCGGTACGGGCTGCCATCTTCTCTTCCCAGCATTATGACAGTGATGTTCTAACTGGTTTTCCTCTCACTAGTCTTGCCACTCTTCAATTCCACTTTCTGAAGGTAGCCAGAATCACCATCTAAAATACAAACCTAATCATGTTGAAACCCTTCAAACTTACAACTATGTTTAGGAAGAAATCCAAACTCCTTAATATAACTAACTAGTAACGCTCCTCACTACATGGTGCCTGTGTACCTCCCCAGCCCTGTGTCCGGACTGTGCTCTCCTCTCACGTCTGGGCTTCACAGGAACCATTCCCTCTACTTTCTCCTCCACCCTTTAACCTGGTCAGTTCCTAGCTGTCCTCCAGCATGGAGCCACTCAGACTCAACAGCAGTTTTTTTTTTAATTACTTGTCTCCCTTCCCTATGAAAATATAAGCTCTATCAGGTCAATTATTAGATAGATTTTTACCACATTTGTTTGTTCACTATTATATTTCAGGTCTGGCACAAAATAAGAGGCTCAATAAATATTTTTTGAATGAATAAATCAATGTCTAGAAAGCCAGAAGGAAAGTCAACTAGTTCAGACCATGGAATAGAGAAAGGCATCTGAAAAAAAAAAAAAAAAAAAAGAGTCAAGCAAAGAAAATCAAGACAGTCCAGGCAGAGTCAACAAAAGTAAGAAAAGGTCTAAAAGTGTAAAACAGCCTCATGAATAGGAAGTGGGTGTGATGGGAGATGACAGTGGTAACATAAACAGTGCCAAGATCATGGAGGTCCTAGAATGCAGGCTATGAAGCTGGACTTTATCTAGGAGGTGATGAGGGAAGGGGTTGTAGAAGTTTAAGACCAGTGAAATGGTCAGATTTACATTAGGACTGATCATTCGAGCTGCTACTAAGAAGAAATTGGGGGATGTAGGTAGGGGTCATAAGGCTGGAGATAGCAGTGAGATAGACTGGTAGTCAAATGAAAGCAAGGAACAAATTAGAATCTCGAAGGCTCGAGATTCCTTCCAAATGGATCTATCTAGTAGGCAAGGAAATTAAAGACTGAATCTTAAGAAAGAGGGCAGGGATAGCAGTAATTTGAGGATCCTTGAGCAAATAGATTAATAAGACAATGAGAGAGGGTGGTATTCCAAAGGAGAAGATTTATGCAAACAGAGAGAAAAACCAAAAACCAAAACCAAACCCTAAAGTTGAAACATATTTATTTACAGGGCAGGCAGAGAAAGAGTTCCCTAAGAAGCATGAGACAGGCAGAAGAAACAGGAGAGAAGCAAAGGGAGTTGGGTTTAAGAAAGGTCTGATTAATGGTGTCAAATGTAGCAGAGAGGTCTAGAAAGGGAAGCGCTGAGCAATAAAACAGTGGAGAAGGCACTTTTCATCTTCTGAGATAGATAAGAAAGAGGGAGATAAATGTGGCGGTAAGGGAAATGGGTAGGCAGGAGGTTAAGGTGTATGTTGTGTGATGGCTTGAATTTTCTCAGTTACCACGGAACATGGTTGCTGGGAATGTCTGTGGCCCCTAGGAAATCTCTGTATTCAAATGAGTGGATGCTTGACAGCACGGAGGGAGTAGTACCCAATCTCAGTACTTCACCCACTCCTACCACACTAGACCAAGTGAATCAACTTTTCATCCTTACTGACTCACTAAAAGCAAAGCAGAAACAACTATTTGGAAATCCTGTCACTTAAAAAAAGGCTTTTAAATTTTAACCAAAAGTACTTGCTACTACAGGAGCACCACTGGAATTAAAGTCCTAGTTGCAGGCTGCCATGGTCTCACTGAGCATCCCACCTTGTCACTCAAGGTCTGCTCAGTCCGTACAGGCCTGACATCCAGCCTCTAAAGTGTAGTCTAGAAATGGAACATGGAATTTAAATTAGGAAAGGAACGGGCATAAAAATTGCAAACGCATGTGCATGTTAAATGTTTGAAAAATACCTTTCAGACTACTCTGGCCACCTGCTGATAAGGAGAGAAGCTGAGGTTGAGGAAGGAGATAGTTTTGAGAAATCACTGAAAGTTGTAAGACAGGGAAACGACAATTGGTAAAGGATTGTCAAGAACTGGGGTGAGCTGAAGCTATAGGCCAAGACCTGTTGTATTGTCACCTTGTGTTATTTTCTTCAGGGTGTCCAGCTGGGGATTTATGGGTTTTGACAGGCACCTGGGTCAGAGGCAAGGGACACGGGGAGTTTCGATATTGATAAACCATGTAGTCTAGGCTGGAAAGGGAGGTAGTGGCAGGAGGGCTGACAGGGAAAATGAAATATAAGACCAGATACAGAGCAAGTGAGGGTTTATAGGTATAAGAAAAAAAGATGCTACAGTTACGAGGAATGCTAGAGTCTAACTTTCTGCTGCAGGTAATGTCTTTATGGATGATGACAAAACTCTAGAAAGTCTAGGCTGAGATTTCTGGATTCCTGACGCCCTGTCCTCCACCTCACAATGACCAGTAACAGACACCTGAATTTTGAAAAATCAGATCTACCCTTGTAATGGAGATACGTTGAATAAATACCCATTAGTTTTTTTCCTTAATTTTAATTTTATTGTAACTATCAATTTGCCATATCCACAGTAAAATTACACCCTCAATAAGCAATTATTATATTGTAGATACAGTCATCCTGATCTTCCTTCACCTCACTGTTCTCTCTATATGTGGTCCATTCTATTCTTGGTTTACATATGGGCCACGCTCTCCTTATCTGGACTCTTAACGATGGTTCAGACATTTATTGAGCACTCACCACTTGCCAGATATATACTACCAGGAAAGTGTGTACATAATAATCGTCAAGATAACAGCTAACACGTACCATGTGCTCACAATTCTGCCAGACACTTTACACGAATGAATCCATTTAATCTTCATGACACCCTATAAATCAGATATTATCGCTATTTTAAAGATGCACAAACCAGTTTAGTTAGGTTAAACAACTTGCCTGAGTCCAGATAGAGAGTAAGCAGTGTGATGAGGGATTTAAACTCAGCTCTTTCTGACTCAAGAGCTAAGCTCTCAACCATTATTTTCCCTGATTCTAAGAAGATACAGCCTAATGGAGTATGCGCATATACAAGTTATCAGTTTGATCTGGTAAGTGTCAAGGAAAAAGGTCTTTTTTCTCTCCTTTCCTCACTGACTCAGTATTAAAAAAAGATTCTGACTTTGAGAATTACATCAGTGACTGGACATAGAAAAGGAAAAAGAAAGCCCTAAACTACTAGATACGAAACATATTTTTATTTTGAATCAGTATAAATTTCTATATCAATAGGTATAGATTTCACTCCCCACAACAAAGAATTTATGTCTTTTAAAGTATAGTCATTATTTTTTTTCAGCGAAGACAGGAGTTATGTTTTATTCACGAATGTGTTGCACAGTACACAGTACTGTGTTTGATACAATAAATACTTTTGATTGATTGACTACATGAGTAAATGAGTGACGATTACAGTTAACAAGTGCTACAGACGGCTACAAAGGAAATGGGTTAATATTGGCTGGAGTTACTGTAGAGGGCTTTGTGTAAGGGCTAACTTTCTATTTTTTTATTTTATTTCATTTCATTTTTATTTTTATTTGAAGTGCTGTCAGTTACAATGTGTCAATTTCTGGTGCACAGCACAATGTCTCATACATATACATACATAAAATTGCTTTCATATTCTTTTTTATTATAGGTTACCACAAGACACTGAATATAGTTTCCTGTGCTAAACAGAAGACATCTGTTTTTTCATCTATTTTATATATAGTAGTTAGTATCTGCACATCTCGAACTTCCAACTTATATAGTAGTTAGTATCTGTACATCTCGAACTTCCAATTTATCCCTTCCCACCCTCTCTTCCCTGGTAACCATAAGTTTAAAAATGATGGTTAGATGCCACAAAGTAGGTGGCAATGCCTTAGCGCGGTATGCATGTTGTCAGGCCCAAGGGCTTCTTTCATCCTCCTCAAGGGGAGTGCAAACGTTCTCTCCTTTCATACACGTGTCTACTTACAATACAATCTTCTTAGCATTATTTTTCACTTGATTCGGTCCAGACTTCCCACCCAATACATCAGCCTTACTAGATGATACTGTACCCTGTAATCCGATGCAAGTCCTATTATGGCCTCAAGTGCCCCAAGCCATAATAAAACTAAATGGCTTTTCCCCCTGACAACTAGGTTAGTCTAATATTCTGCTGCAAGACCCTGATTTGTCATCATGCATGTATGAGGTGCCCCTCATTCATGCATTATCTGAGTTCAACTCACTTGGGGACAATTGCAAGTCTCGAGAACAGTTCAGTGTTAGGAAGGACTGGGAGTGCCTGGCTCCTGAGGAGGGATGAATCGAGGTAGGATGAAGCTAAGACCAGGAGACCTGGATCCTACCCTGGACAGTGCCATTACTGTACAGCTGGCAACATATCACTTCTGAGCCCGTTTCCTTGCCTGTATAAGTGAAAGGATTTGACCAGATGAACCGTTAGGTTGCTCCCACCTCTTGGAGTTGTGCTTACCAACGCTGAATCAGATGATATGTCCAAATCCGCGTTATGCTACTTGTGAACTACTGTGCACAGGTTTGGCCCGGTTGCATAATCTCCCTGATTTAATCCTTCATTTGGTAATAGTATCTATTAGTCTCCTCACCCTTTTTAATGAAGCTCAACTGAGATAATGCTTATAAGCATCTAACACAGATGCTCACGCTCAGTGCTCAAAAAATATCTGCATTATTATTACTCTGAGACTCTGACTTACCCTGCCCCATCGAGAGCTCCCAGTCCTCTTTCCCTCGTCAACTTGAGCTTAGCTCAAGTCTCCAGAAACGCTCCATTTGCTTTTGCACTTCAACACGGACCCGGAAAGTGCTCCAAGGGGCTCAGGGAACTCCATAGCAACCCCGGGCTCCTCTCCCAAACTGCGGCGCCCCCACTTCCTGTGGAATCGAGGTCCGACTAGACGCCAAGTCCACGAAAAGTGGTTCCGCCTGAAGCAACTCCGGCAAAAGCCGCCTAGAGTCTATTGAGCCCAACCGGCATCCGGCGAGGCAGGCAGGAAGTGGGCGGGGAGAGACGGGGCGGGACTTCCAGTTGGAGGCGGCCGGTTTGAAAAGTGACAACGGTCGGTGTTCTCTGAGTCTTGACTTCGCCTGAAGCTGCTCGGCGGACTCGCCGCCCTCCCGTGGGCGGCTGCTGCGGTAGGTGAGCGCTGACAGACCCTGGCGGACGGAAGGAGGGAGACCGAGTGCGCCTTCTCGCTCCGGAGGGGCCGGCCGGGGCCCGGACGCCGGGCCCGGCAGGGTTTTCGTTGGGCGCAGGGCCGGGGAGGAGGCTGGGGAAGCGAGCCCCTGGGAGGTGGGGGCGAGCTCAGAGGTCCTTTTCATTGGATTTTAGTCCACAAAGCAACCTGAGCTCAGTTCCTACAAAACTAATGGGTGTTGTCCGGTACAGCGTAGATTGTGGGAGAAGAAATTTCAGCTGAGGCTGGCCAGTTAAAACTTGCATTTATATATACTATAACTCAGTTACTTGGTAGATAGTGGGGTTGCAGATGCTGGTCAGCTTTATGCAAATCTTCGTTGCTCAGACATCGCTTAACCAAAGCCAAAGCCAAGAATCAAAAGGCAAAAATGTCATACTAAGTCCAAAAGTCAGAGGAAGAGAGCGATGTATGTGTGGCGCTATGCGTGCGTAGCACGATCATTTCCCCTGAACGAATTCAGAAAACTTTTTACTTAAGTTTTTGAAATTGGGCGTCTTTTCGGTTTGTTTTTGTTTAACCTCTGCTTCCTAGGATTTTGATTTCCCCTGTTTAGTTTATTGCAGCAAAACGAAGTGCCTACAGTTTAACAAGTGTTTTTTCAATACCTACTGTGTGCAGGATCCTGGTGGTGCAAATAAATGAGAAACCGAAGGGGTAATTAGCAGTAAATGCCTGTTACTTGGTAGGCAGTCTGAGGGTCACTTTACATATATTAGTTCATTTATATACTTTATCCCGCCAAGGAGCTCGGACTGTGTATTGGAAGGCCTCTCTCCCCCTCCTTCCCACATCTCCCCCTCTGTCCTTTAACCTCCGTCTCCTCTCTGTTCCACTCTCCCTTCCTCTCCACACACACGTGAATTAATTGGAACTGAGATTGTACTGTCAAAGAAAGAGAAACTGGATATGGGAGATGATTCCAAAAGGGAAATTTGGGAAACGTCTTGGAGGAGACTAACTTGGAGCAGAAAATTTATTAAGTTATTAAACCGTGGAAGGTTTTAGAAACCGAGCAGAAAAACTTGAATTTGATGTGACGGGAAGAGCAAGTAATTAAAGTATTTTTGTAAAGATGTTACATGATGCATTTGGTGTTTTATACGGATTAATTTGATAGCAGAGCATGCAAGACTTTAAGAAGAGAGGGATGTGCAATAATAACTTATGAAGATATTTTATGTGTCTTTATCATGATAGAGGTATCTGATCCAGATATAGCTTCTTTTGGAAATTTGACTTTTTCTGCAGCCTTTCTTTGGGCAAGTCTTTTTATCAAAGACTTTTAAATCTTTGACTTAGGTGAAAATATAGAATGCATATTTATGTTACAAAGAACATATATAAGGTGTCAGAATCTGGATTCAAAAAGATTCTGGCTGTAGAATGAGAACTTAGAATTACAGAATTCAGTAATAGGAAATGCAAATCCTTGCTAAAGGTTCATATCATCAATTATGAAAGAAGAACATGGAGAAGTCCTGGCTTGATATCATATCACTGGGCTACACTGAAGAAGTTCTGGGAGTTTCAGTCGATCACATATGTATATTTGTCAGTGTTACCGTAGCACGGGATCGACAATGACCATTGCCAACTGTATTAATATTCTGCCCTAGGCAGACCCTGTCTGGAGTGTTGTGTTCAATTTGAGCATTACATTTTAAGAATATATTGACAAAAAAGTTTTAGAAGAAAGTGGGTGGAATGGGGGGGTAGAGTATAACAAGGTCGTATGAAGAGTGGCTATTAAATTATACACACCTTAGACAAGAGAGGGCTAAATAAATGTGATGGCTTTTTCACGTTTTTGAAAGTGGAGTCATGTAAACGGGGATTAATATAGTCTATGTAGTTGCCATGACTAGAAAAAGGACGAGTAGGTAAGGGTTACAGTAAACAGATTTCTACACAGTATGAGGAAGAGCTAACTGATTATTAGAGCCATACGAAGGTAGAAAAAAGTGTCACCTTGAGACTTAGTGAATTCTGTGATGTTTGTAAGTGTTCAAGCAGAACTGGGAAGTTACTTGTTAATCATCTTTTAGAATGGCTTCCAACATTTGTCAGAGTTTAGGCAAGTAGCTGAAGTTGCTTTTTAATCCTAACATATTAGGAGCCTAAAGAAATAGATCTCCAGAATTGTGGGTCATTTCGGTTTGTTTGCAAAATTGAATAAATTCACATTGGATTCCTGGGATCCCACTGCTTCCCTAGGGAGTAGGGGACCCGTAGGTGATAAACCAAGTGTTGTTAGCTGAGTGGCTTCTACTGCTGCTGCTTCTTCTGTTACTACTGCTATTCTGCTGGGAACAGCTAAAGATAGGAAGAAAACGAAAGTGTCTTAACTCACCGGGAGCTCACAGTGTAGTGCCAGAGTTCTGTAAACATTATCACAATGCACTGTGGCAAGTATTATAACAGAGTCCAGTGCTAGTCTAGGGTGGGATTTCCTAACCTCAGCATTATTGGCATTTTGAACTGAATAATTCTTTGGTGTTGGGTGTCTGGCGTACTGGCGTATGCATTGCAGGATGTTTAGCAGCATGTTGGGTCTGCTCCCACTGGATTCCAGTAGCATCCGCCTCTAGTATGACAACCCAAGGGGTCTCCAATGTGAGAACTGCTGCTCCAGGGGAACACAGGTGGGACTATCTCACTGTCTGAGGATGTTAGGGGAAGTGGTTTCTTGTTTTATTTATTTATTTTTTAAGTTCTCTCTCTGGTGATTGGAATTCCTGCCAATTACAACTATTCTATTCTTACTCTTATTTTTTTTCTGTTCTTACTTACATCTGAAACCTTATTCATCATCTCACTGTGTGTACATTGAGTAGAATGTCAGAGTACAGTTTTATTATTTGCCCTATATTGCTATTGTTTGTATATAGATTCTGCTGATAGTGTTGCCTATATATCTTGCTTTGAGGATTAATTCTCAGGGTAGATCTTATTATTAAACTCTGTGTCTCCCAAATTTAAAAAAGAGAAGCATGGTTCATTTCCGTTCAACCTAAGTCTTCTCCCATGTTAAGGAAAACAGCATTAGGAAAATGAGAAGATGACTGTGTTGCTTTCGACTAGAAGTTATTTCAGGAAATATGTGTGTGTATTTGTTTTTAATGTTACCTTACTAGGATATTTGATTATTTGATGATAGTTAACTTTACTATGAATATAGTTCAACCTTGGCTTGTTAATTTTGTCCTTAAATTTGTCAGCTTCCAGATAATGAGAATTGCTGGTTGTGCCATGTTTCTGATCTTTGTTTTTAATTCCTTCAGACTAGCAGGAGACTCCGAAGATGGAAACTTTGTCTTTCCCCAGATATAATGCAGCTGAGATTGTGGTTCATATTCGAAACAAAATCTTAACAGGAGCTGATGGTAAAAACCTCTCCAAGAATGATCTTTCTCCAAATCCCAGGGTAACATGCCGTTGTGTTTGTCTGTGGTTGATGTTATTTGAAAAGAAATTAAACTACTAGGTCTATAGCATGTGGAGACGGGACTGTATTTTACTATTTGACATAGGCTAGCGATTTTAATCCAGAGAAAATCTCTCACCTAGTGTAATTTAAAAATAACATTAAGTTTTTATGTGGGGCAGCTTCTACATTCACATTAGGGATTCAAATCTTTAATATAGTTGTTTTCTTCAAAAAAAAAAAAAGGCTTCTAAACCATAGACATATTAAAATATATTAAATTTTTTTATTATTATTGGAATAGTGGTCTGAGGGCACCATTTATTGGTACAGCATAAAGAAACTTACTCTAGGTGGTTTCCAATCACAAAAGTGCTTACAGTCTTCTTTAGAAGCTTACAGACTAATTTTCTTGCATTATGTCCCAAGGGAGAATTGACTTGTTTTGACAGACATTGTTCTTTATATCTTTAGTTATTAAATGCAAAAATGAACTATTTATGTGTCACAGAAAATCCCAAAGTCTCCTTCCAGTTTCCTGTGTTCATTTTGAAGTGGTAACATAATAAAACATGTTTAGTGATGTAGAACTAAAACTATTTGATCTCAGTGCCTCTTTAAGTTTTAAAATGGAATAACATCAGACTAAAGAAGCTTGTATACAAATCAGAAGAGGTTCTGTGGGCTAGTATTAGGGAATCACTGATTTAGAAGATAAAACTTAAAAATCTCCTATTATCCTATTAAATTTAAACCTCCTGGGTCATAGTATTCACTTAAACTTTAACATCTAACTCATCTTAACCTTAACATCTGAGGCATCAAACAAGGTTTCCCAAGATCTTTTTTAAAAAAGTACACCTTCAGTGTGCCATTTTTGCCACATGCCTGACAACGTGTTTTGAAAGACTAACTCTTTTTCCATTTCCCAATGTGGATGGATTACCTGGATTGGGTTTGAATATACTTGCTATCATTCGTCTGTAAGCTTAAACAACTGATCTCATTGGCTATTTATTACATATGATCAAGCTGATAAGTATATAAGTTGCTTCAAAATTTGGAAAAATTAGGAAGTACTTCAAGGGAAGTGGAGTAATTTTGTCACCCTTTTCTTCTTTGTGTCTGTTGCCTGCAGTGCTGGACAGTAGTGGTGGTAGTGATGCAGCAGAGTGTTAAAAGTTATTTTTCTCTTGCAGCCTGAAGTCTTGCACATGATCTACATGAGAGCTTTACAAATAGTATATGGAATTCGACTGGAGCATTTTTACATGGTGGGTTTCAGATGAGGAACAGAATGTTCTTTTGCTGCGTTTCTCCTGCTCACATTGTGTACTGTTTTCAGGACAGGAAGTTCTTGACTTCACTTTTCACAAAATCAAAGGCTTATATAAAATTAATGTCACTTATAAGAGAATCTTGGGCATAATAAAGGTATATGTTGATAGCTTTAGTAAGAAGAAAACTATAGTAAAAGAGACAAATTACTGATGCTATGCAGTTATTCGCAGATTTATAGGTTTGTCCACAGAGGCTGTAATAAGCAACAGCAAAGTTTTCACAGATACTGTTCTCTTCTCAGAATGGACCCCAAATTAGAGTAGGAGATGTGCACTGAGATTAAAACAGTTGAAATAAAGCAGTTGAGCTTTTAGCAAACTAAGTATTTCTAGGAGGAAGATCATTTTCTTAATCTTTTTTTTGCTAAAATCAGGGCATCATCTGAAGATGCACTGGAAGTGTAATATCTGTAGAATCTCACCAATATTACATATTATTTAAAAATCAAAGGCTTTGCTACTTATTTGCTGTGAAACCTTGCTAAGTTAATTTCTTGGTCTATAAAATAGGGGTAGTACTCTGTCTTAGCGTTGATATAAAAATGAAGAGAACATATTTAAAACGCTTAGCATAGTACCTGATATTTAGTAAATGCTAACCATTATCCCTTTAGTTTTTCACTCATTTAAAAAGTCTTTATTGAGCACCCACTGTGAACCTAGCATTATTAATATTAATGACAACTCTATAGTTTTGTGCTAGGATCTGTGTTGTTTGTTTTTATATTGATAAGTTAATACATTTTGATTTTAATCTATGACTAAGGTTTTTTGAGGTTGAAGATTTTTCTTTTTTCTGATCAATGTCTAACTTGGATTTTGCGATTTATTACATGTAGATGCCAGTGAACTCTGAAGTCATGTACCCACACATAATGGAAGGCTTCTTACCAGTCAGCAATTTGTTTATTCATCTGTGAGTAGAGTCATGATTTTCTTTGTTCACTTTTGTATTTACATTACATTAAGCTTTCTTAATAATGTAATTTTCTTTGGGAAGGAGTTTCTACCATTTTTCTTTCCACTCTATTCCATAAATATTCAAAATTATACATTGTCAGCAAACATACCTGCGTTCACCTGTGGCACTTTCAATTCTGCTTTCTATTGATATATTAAGAAGTTGTGAGTTAAAACTGTTGGAGGGTTTTACATTCTTGAAGAGTCCTAGTACCTCCAAGAGTGTGTGTTGTTTACTAGAATCTGTAACTATACGTTGGTGTTAGATGAATACTTGTATAATACACAGAAAGACCAGATTTTAGTGATATAGGATTATGTATTGTCGTAGACTTCTGACTTGGTCCTTTGACATTGAGAAATATATCCAGAAATGTTCTTGAAAATAAAACGTTTATGTCCTTTGGCTTTGTAGTAATTCACAATACACTTCTCAATATTCTTCCTCCGTTTCATCTTCAAGGGACTCGTTTCTGCCCATCTGCCGGGTGAATGACTTTGAGATTGCTGATATTCTGTATCCAAGTAAGTGAGAATTTAAAAGGAATTTTAATGTTTAGTTTCAATCTAACATTTTACCTTTCCATCAATAAATGTTTAAAAAAAAAAGACTTCAAAGAAATTGGATCTAGAAAGTGTATCTAATCCTCAAGGATGTTTTTTTTTTATATCCTATTATTGGAACTTTTTTCCTTTGTAAAGCCACAGAAAAGCTGTTTTTCTGATTGGTTTTTCTTAACTCCTTACACTGGAAAAATTCCCTGTAAATCAGAATATGAATACAAATAATACACAAGCTTGGTGTTTCATAGTTGGATAGTGGCTTCATCATACCACTTTTATCAAATGTAATAATTACTTTTTACCATGAAGAAAATACCTTTTAGCGCTGATAATAGTCACGTTATCTTAAAATGTAAAATTCTCCTAACTTTGTGTCAATTAATTCGTTTGACTGATTCATTTGATATTTGTACATCAGATTATTTCATGTTGCAAGATACTTATTGTGCTATTTAAAAATTTGTTTTTTATCCTCTTTTGGATCTCCTGCTTTTGTTGTTGTTGTTGTTTATTGTCATATAATTTACTCAAAATGAAAGTTCACTGATTTTAAATGCATAGTTGAATAAATCTTAACAAATGTATGTAGTTGTATAACCACGGCCACATCGTGATCCCCGAACGTTCCCCCATAACTCTTCATAGTCAGTTACCTTTGGTGATCTCCTTTTACCTGCAGCCACTGATCTGCTTTCTATCACGGTAATTTTTTGACTTCTCAGAACTTCATGTAAATGAAATCACACAGTCCTTAGTCTTTTGTGTCTGGCTTCTTAACTTAGCATAAGGCCTTTTGAGATTTGTCTGTTATTGCATTTATTAATACTTAATTTCTTTCACTTTGGAGTAGTATTCTGTTGTAAGTATATACCACAATTTGTTAATCCATTGTCCAGTTGAAAGACATTTGAATTGTTTCCATTTTTTGACCATGATGAACAAAGTTGTTGTGAACATTAACACACAAATCTTTCTATGTATACGTGTTTTCATTTCTCTGGGTAAATATTAGAAGTAGAAATGCTGGTTCATGTAGTAAGTACATGCTTAATTTCTTGAAAAACTGCCAAATTCTTTTTCAAAGTGGCTATATCATAAAGTGCCTGCATTATTACCCGCAGTATGCGATAGTTTCAATTGCTCCACATCCTCCCTGGACTTGATATTGTAAGGTTTAATTTAAGACATGCTAGAGGCTGTCTAGGTGTGTCTCACGATTTTAATTTATATTTCCCTGATGACTAGATAACAATAAGCATATTTTCATATGCTTATTTGCTATCCATATATCTTAGATGAAGTGTATATTTGAATCATTTGCCTACTTTTTAAAAATTGAATTGTCTTATTGAGTTGGAAGCCTTCTTCAGATATTTTGGAAACAAGTAGTTTATCAGATACATGTTATGTAAATATTTTCTGTTAGTCTGTTACTTGCCTTTTCAATTTCATAACTGTCTTTTCAAAAACAAAATATATTTAATTTTAAGGATTCTAGTTGATCAACTTTTTTCTTCTATCATTCATGAAACTATTTTTTTTGTTTTATTTTATCAAGGAATCTTGTCCTCAGGGACAAGATTTACTCTTATATTTTGCTATACGCATATCGTAGTTTCAGCTTTTATTATTTAGTGCTTGAATTTTTACATGTCATTAAAGGTTCTTTTTTTTTTTTAATGCATATGGTTATCAAATTATTCTAGGGCCACTCCTTGAAAAGATTATCATCCATTCCCCGTTGAATTACCTTGGCACTTTTTGTCAAAAGTAATTAATCAACCACTACACATCTATTAGAATGGCAAAAATCCAAAACACGGACAGTACAGAATGCTAATAAGGATATGGAGCAACGGGAACTCTCATTCATTGCTGGTGGGAGTGCAGAATGATACAGCTACCTCAGAAGGCGGTTTGTCAGTTTCTTACAAAACTAAATGTTTTCTTACTGTACAATCCAATAGTCATGCTCCTTGGTATTTACCCGAACATGTTGAAAGCTTATATCCACACAAAAACCTGCACACAGATCTTTATTGCAGCTTTACTCATAATTGGCAAAACTTAGAAACAACCAAGATATCCTTTCATAGATGAATGGGTAAATAAATAAGTACATCAGGGCAGTGGAATATTATTTAGTGCTATAAGGAAATGAACTATGAAGCAATGAAAAGACTTCCAGGAATCTTAAACACGTATTGCTAAGTTTAAGAAGCTGATCTGCAAAAGCTATTTACAATACCATTCCAATTATATGACAATCTGGAAAAGGCAAAACTTAGGGAGATAGTAAAAAGATCATTGTTTTCCAGGGGTTGGGGGGAGGGAAGAATGGAATGCCAGGGCCCAGAGGATTTTTAGGGCAGTGAATCTGTCTAAAATGGTGGATACATATCATTATTCATTTGTCAAAACTCATAGAAAATGCAACCTCAGGAGTGAACCCTAATGTGAACTGTGGACTTTGGGTGGTAATGATGTGTCAGTGTAGGTTCATCTTTTGTAACAAATGTACCACTCAGGTGGGGGTTGTTAATAGTGGAGTAGGCTATGCATGTATGGGGGACAGAGTATATGGAAACTCTACTTTCTGCTCAGTTTTTCTGTGAACCTAAATCTACTCTAAAAATTCTACTTTAAAAAGAGAAATATGCTCATACTCATATATATACACACACACACACACACACACACACACATATGTATGTATATATATGTGTGTGTATTTCTGGCTTCACTCTTCTGCTCCATTGATCCGTATGTCTCTTCACACCAACCATACTACCTTGATTACTTTAGCTTTATAGTAAGTCTTGAAATCAGTTGGTGTAAGTCCTATAACTTTGTTCTCTTTTTCAAAATGCTTTTAATTATCCTGATCCTTTTGCATTTCCATATAAACTTTAGAATCAACTTGGTCACTTTCATACCTGCCCCCTCCTCACCATGGAATTTTGACTGAGATTACTTTGAATGTATAGTTCACTTGAATAATTGACAACTTGATAATATTGAGTCTTCTAATCCATGTGTATATCTCCATTTATTTAAGTTGTCTTTAATTTTTCACAATGTTTTATAATTTTCAGAGTATAAGTCTTATATACATTTTATTAAACTTATCCCTAAGTACTTCAAATTTTTAATGATATTGTACATTTCTTTAGTTGAATTTCTGATTGATTGGTTAGTGCTAGTGTAGAGAAACAATTGATTTTTATATATTGATCTCATTTCTAGTAGATTTTTTTTTGTAGATTCCTTAGGGTTTTCTACATTGGCAGCCATTATTTGAGAACAAAGACTTTTCCAGTCTAGATGTATTTTGTCTTTTTCTTTCCTTCTGCAGTGGCTAGGACTTCTAGTGTAATGTTGAATTAAACTGTTGAGAGCAGGCATCATTATCTTGTTCCCAGTCTCAAGGGGAAAGCATTCTGGCTTTCATCAGTAAGGATAATGTTAGTTTATAGGGTTTCCTTAGATGGCCTTTATCAGGATAAGGAACTTCTATTCCTAGTTGTGTCATGAATGGGTGTTGACTTCTGTTAAATTCTGTTTTTGCATTTAGTGGGAAAATCATGTGGTTTTCTCTTTTTCGGTCTAGTGGATTATGTTTGATTTTTGAATGTTAAACCAATTTTGTTGTATTCAGTATGAACCCCATTTGGTTATGATACATTATGTGTTTTTAATAGATTAATGGATTTGATTTGCTAATGTTTTGTTGTGTGTTTTTTGTGATGATGTTCATGAGGGATATTGGTCTGTAATGTCACTGCAGTGACAGATTTGGATTATCAGGGTGTTGCTGACCTCTTAGGATGAGTTTAGAAAGATTCCCTCTTTCATTTCCAGGAACAGTTTTATAAAATTTGTATTTCTTAAATGTTTGGTAGAATTCACCAGTGAATCTGTGTAGGATGGTGTTTTTTTCTGTGGGAAGGTTTTAAATTAATTCATTTTAATAAATAAAGGGCTACTCTGGTTGTTTATTGCCAGAGTTCCTGAGTGAGTCTTTGTAGTTTACCTTTTTCAGCGAGTTTACCCATTTCATTTAAATGGGCAAATTTATTTACATAAAGTTGTTTATAATTTTCCTGTATCATTTTCGTAGTCTTTGGGGTCAGTAGTGATGTCCCCTTTCTGATTTTGACATTAGTAATTTGTTTCTTCACCCTTTTATTTTCCCCTGATCAGTTTGTTTTCTGTTTTATTGAGTTTGTGCTCATTGTTATTTCTTGTTATTTCATGCTTGCTTTGGGTTTGTTCTTCTCTTTTTTCTTCCAAGTTTTTTAAAGGTAGAAGCTGAGGACATCAATTTGAGACCTTCTTTCCTAATGTAAGTGTTTAGTGCTATGAATTTCCATTTTGCCCTGCTTCAGCTGCATCCCACAAACTGATTATAGATGGTTTCTTGTGTGTGTGTGTGCATGTGTGTGTGTGTGTGTGTGTTTGAGTGCACATGTGCACATGCATTTTGGATTAAAATTTAAGCTCATCTTCAGTAGGTTAGTCTATGGTCTTCTTTTGCTTCTGGGATTGAGGCCACATCCCTCCTGAGGTATATTTAGCTTTTGACAGTTATTCCAGGGTTAATATTGGCTAAAGATCACTTTTTAATCTTAATTCCTAATTTTGGTAGTTCTTGGATCACGTATATAGTTTAATTTAGACTAAAAATCCATATGGCGATAGGCCCAAGGTTCAGAATTCTCAGGGGAGATTATTTCCTCACTAGAGACAAGGCTGAGACAGTAGTAGCTTTGCCATTTCCCTGTGGTGGTATGAGAGATTTTTCTTTCTCTGATCTACCATTTCACGAAGGATGTAGCCTCTCTAGAGTCCCACTTCTTGTAGGGATCTCAACTCCAATTACCTGTGTCATGTGGGTCCAAGGCATCATCAGCTGTTTGTAAATGGAAGTTAATCATCCAGACCATTTGCTTACTCAGCCTGGAGTTACTGTCTCTTGGTTCTCTGCATGTCTGGCTGTTTTTACTAAGACTCTTTATCACAAGCTTTCAGCAGTTTGATTATAATGTGCCTTCTGAGGACTTTCTGTTTGATTTTTCCCCTTACTTAGATTTGCTCACTTCCTTGGATATGTTCATAGTTTCTATCAAATGTGGGAAATACTCAGCTATTTTATAGAAGGTTTTCATCCATTCCTTTTTTTGGACTCCAGTTACACATTTGTTGTGTCGCTTGATTTTGTCCCTCTGCTCTTGGGAACTCTGTTCATTTTTTCCCTCTGGCCTTCACTTTAGACGCTTTTGTTGCTGTGTCTTCAATTTCACTAGCCCTTTCGTCTGTAGGTCTGATCTGCTATTAAGCCTCTACAGTGTATTTTTCATTTTAGATGTTTTATTTTTCAGTTGTAAAAGTTGGATTCAGGTCTTTGTAAAACATCCTTTCTCACCTTATAATGCTGATTCTTTTTTTCTACCTTCTTGAACAAGTGGAATATATTTATAGAATATGTTTATAAAGGCTGAATCAGGAAGAGCTTTAATAAATTCTGGTTGCTTTGGTCTCTCTAAACTCTAAACTTTATCTTCATGACTCAGCAAAACCCATGAGTTCTGTTTGTGTTCTCCCTCCCTGCAGCACAACCTGAAAATTCTCGTAAGTGGTAGGCTGGTACGTTAATAGGGTTCACCTCATTTATTTCTCTTGGGGACTGCTGTCATATATTGCCTGTTGTTCAGTGTCCACAGTGTGTTGCTTTATATATTTTTTTCTGGTTTTCTGGTTGTCTAAGATGGGTTAGTAAATCTGGGCCCTATTGTTCTCATGGGCAAAAGTGGTTTCTATTTTTTTTTTTTTTTTTTTGATTATTGATGCTAAGATAATTCTGATCTTTAAGTTAGGGCAGATATCCTGCACTGTGGTTAACTGGCATACACACATTTTTATTCTATATAGTATGAGCAGAATATATGGTGGGAGAAGATGAATTTTCATTTTTATGTTACATGGTTTCGAAGCTTTATTGAAAGAGCATTGCTTTCTATTTTAGAAGCAAAACGGACAAGTCGATTTTTAAGTGGCATCATCAACTTCATTCACTTCAGAGAAGCATGCCGTGAGACCTATATGGAGTTTCTTTGGCAATATGTAAGCTTCAAGTATATTGTGGGTCACATACCTGATCAGTAACATCATTTTGAACTACTAATCTGTTTTGAAATCGTTGTCACAGATACCTAATTGTTTTATGGACATTAGGATCAAATTTATATATTATATGAATTGCAGATTTTTAGTAAGCTTATCTGAGAGTGAGATTTTCTTCTTTATTTGGCATCATTAGGGAGAGGTTGGACTTTTTTGTTTTAATCTCGTAGCTGAGACTCCTTTTCCTATGTTAGGAAATGCAAGAGAGGAGCATAGTGATAACCATATTTTTTTTCTTTGAAGTTTGATAGATAATGTAGTGTTCTTCAAATTATTAAGGTGTTCGAGGTTTATATTTGCTTTCTAAATAATGGCCTAATTAAGTGTTTTGTTTTGTTTATCATGCTTGCCCAGCATTGCATTATAAGATTCAGTCCAAGTAAATCACTTTCACAGATAGAAACTCATTTTGTCAACAGTTTAGAGAATTTGTAAGACTATGGGTCATCTGTGTGACCTGTTCCCACCTGTCCTCAGTTTTGGGGTACCATACTTTTAGAAAAGCACCCAAGTCACACTAGAGTGCTAGGACTTAAGCAGCTGAGCTATATGGAGAACTACAGCCTTATTCAAATTACATTAAGCTTATACCCCTGAACATCACATACTCTCCAAAACTTACACTTGTCTGTGCCAGCACATACAAACACACGATTTTGCTTCGCTAATTTCTCATTTTTTAAGACACAGCTCACACATCTGTCATTTCTGTGAAACCCTCTGTGACGCTCCTTTGCCCAAGTTGGATTGGATGTCATTGTATTCAGTCCTGTAACAAGCTGTTTTGTAGTTTTATATTTGTTTTTCTGACTCTTCAAGGAGATTGAACTACTTAAGCCCAGGAATTGTAAGTTAGTCCTTTCTTGGGAATTTTTCCCGGTACTTAGCATAATGCCTAACTGTGCTAAGAACTCTACATTTGTGTGTTGAGTACGTAAAGAAATTCCTAATTCACTTATGATGCCTGATTCTTTCTTAAATTTCTTAGTTCTGATGGTGAAAGTTGTAGAGTGAGTAAGCATTTCGCAGCCTGTACTGGTAGATATTTTAAAAAATACTTCACTGATTATATTGAAAAACACTAACATGGAATTATTAAAATTGCTTTAATAGAAATCTTCTGTGGACAAATTGCAGCAGTTAAATACTGCTCATCAGGAGGCGTTAATGAAATTGGAGAGACTTGAGTAAGTAGGAGGTTTACAAATAAAACAAATGCAATTTCAAAATGCAAACTGAACGTAAGTAGTATTTTACAACCTATAGTTTACTGTTTTATCTTCCTTACTAACTAGCAGAGTATTTAAGTTTACCTTTTCTGGAAAAGAAAAGCTAGTTTTTCTTCTTTCTCTTAATGCATAATGCATTCTTTGACCTTTTTGTTGTTGTTGTTGTTGTTGTTAGCGCATTAGCCAGCGATGTTTAAAGCCGTTAACTGACTCTCCCAAATTATATCTGGAGGTATTATCTTATGTACCTGAGTAATAACTGACCGGATTCTCTTTCTTCCTTCAGATCGGTTAATTCTGTTAACATTTTTATTCCTTCAACAGAGGTTTTCTTTGTTTTGTTTTGACTCAAAGGAGAAAGAATCATTTGAGGGCTATGATTTCTTGGCCTTATATATATTGATTTTGAACAGAAGAACTTTTTATCCCTTCTAATTTGTTGATGTCTTTGGGTTTATCTATTTTAGGTGAGATCTTTTTTCAGCCAGCCTTGGCGTAAATTGCCTTTAGAGACAACAGTAAGCTGAAAAGACTGGGAAAAGGAGTTAGATATTAAAATTTAACATGGTAAATTTACCATAAACCAAGTCAAAAGAGAAGTGACAGACTGGGAGAGAATATTTGCTACATATGCAGCAGAGCATTACCATCTCTAATAACAAAGCCTAGTATTCCTAATACACAGAGATCCCCTACAGACTGACAGGAAGGAAGATAACAGAAAAATGGGCAAAGGCTATAAATAGGGACTTTACAGAGGAAGAAGGGCAGATAGCTCATTAAAAACATGTAAAGACTGTTAAGCTCGCTAGCAGTTAGGAAAGTGAAAATTAAAATAACAATTCTATACTATGTTTCAAAAACTAAAGTTGAGAACGTTCATAAGGAAGAGACTAGAATGTGTGTAAGTGCTCTTGGGAAGGATTAGCAGAGCACAAGAAGTGGGTGATGCGGGAGGGGGCTGTGGGGAGAGGAGGGCCCTGGCAGAGGTGGGGAAATCAGCACTGAGAGTAAGAGTGGACTTGGGAGGGGTAGGTGTGCGCACAGATGAGTCAGTGCATAGGTTTGGTGGCAGGAAATTGAAGGAACTCATCTGATGTTTATTTTCTCTGGGTACCAGGGGCCAGTTCATCAATTTAAAATCGCTGTCATGTGGAAGGATAGGAATTCAGAAACATGAGAGCAGATGGCTTTTTTCACTTAAGTTATTGGAGGGCAGAGACTTTTTTTTGGCCATTCAAGGTTAAGAACCTGATGTGTGTAATTTTAATCTATTTTGCTGTGTTTAGCTCTGTTCCGGTTGAAGAGCAAGCAGAGTTCAAGCAGCTTTCAGATGACATTCAGGAGCTGCAGCAGTCGCTGAATCAAGAGTTTCGTCAAAAAACGGTATCTGTTGTTAGACACCTTAAACTTTTTCGAAAAGGTTTCTTTGTAGATGTGGAGGGTCTAAGAGCACATTACTTTCAATTATTAAAGAAATAGAGAATATCACTGTGTCCGCTTTTGCCCCTTATAATGGATATATACTTCTGTCATCCAGGTCAAACCATGATTATTTCTTTATGTTGTCGAAGTTATACGCTGTCTTGTTGACTAGAATTTTTTACGATTTTTCTGTGTCTAATCCTGATGTTTTCAAACTGTGCATTGAGGCACCCTGGATGCTGCAGCAAACCCTCAGGGGTGCTTCAGGAGATTTTAAATTTTAAAGGGAAACAAGGGCATTCAGCATTATCAGACACTGCTTCAACTTCTAGCTCGAGGAATTTCACAGTTTCAATGTTAACTCATGTTACCTTCCTTTCGTGTCTTTGTGAACCTGGGGCTTTGACATTTGCTATGATAAAAAGCAAATGTTATGTGAAAATCATCATGCAACAGGAAATGAGAATTGTCTGGGTCCAGTGATTCTAAGATTTGTGAATTTGTGCTGTGCCCAGTTTATGCAGTACACACATCCAATTGGAAGTAGTTGTGGCTGTTTAAAAATAAAATAAAAATGTTATTTTTCTTTCAGTTTGTGTGTTTTACTTTTTCAAAGGGCTGCTAAGCTGTTAAGACATAAGTCCTTGCCCAGTTGTTTGGATTTAACTACTTAACAAAGGGGCTGTTAGGTGCTTCTTTTGGCCGTAGGGTCATCACGAACAGAGAAAGTTTGAGAATATCTGGTCTAGTCCGTTTAAGTCCTCTCCTTTGTTACTTTTATTTTATGAGAAAGCATTGAGTGGCTAAATTTAAATCTGTCTTGAACCATTCTAAAGCAGCTGTTTGTTTTTTTACTTAGATAGTGCTTCAAGAGGGAAATTCCCAGAAGAAGTCAGATATTTCAGAGAAAACCAAGCGTTTGGTAAGCATCTTTTCATTTAACTAGCATTTAAGGTTTGAATCTTTTTGTGGAGGAGTATTTTAACTCTGTGTTATTGTCAAATGTTTCTCTCTTTTTCCCTTAAAATGAAACTAATTCAAATTTTTAAAATTTAAATATAATGGGTGACTGTTATTTTAAAAAATATGTAAATGCAGACGTGTACGGTGGAAGTGAAAATCACCTGAAAGCTCACTGCACAATCAGCAACATGTCATCGGTTACATTTCTCTGCAAATGTGCCAGTACGTGTGTACTTTTACATAAGTGATACTATACTCTGCATGTCTCAAGCCTGCTTTTTTTTTTTCACTTTACAATATGGTATAAATAGTTACAATGTCATTATAGACCCTCATTTTCATAACTGCATGTGGTTGTGCGTTCTATGATGGACCTTAATGTAGATCCTTTTAGTGTCCTGACAGACAATCACATTGCTTCTAATTTCTTTTGCTGTTGAACAATAGTGTGTGTGTGCTACACGCCTACACATGTGCATATATATTTGTGCACCAGGATGATGTTTATCTTCAGGTGGATTCCTAAATGTAGGATTTCTGGGTTAAAGGGAATCACACTTAAATTTGGCACACACTGTCAAGCTGACTTCTAAAAGATACCAATTTGCACTCCTACCAATAGAATGTGAGAGTATTCCTTTTACTACATCTTTGTCAAAATTGATGTTTTTATGTTTTCTTTTTCTTTTTTTCTTTGTTACTCTTATAGGAAAAAAACCCCTCATTTTAATTTTGATTTTTTTTTTTCAAAGTGATTTTGACCACCTTATTCAGTGGCTTGTTACTATTTTTCACTTTGTGAACTACCTGTTTATGTTTCTTGTGTATTTTTTTTTAACTCTATGAATTAGGGTTATTAATTTTATTTGTCTTTCAAATTTATCTTTTTTTCCTGTTAGAAGGTTTATGTTTTTATTTAGTATAATTTCTAAATATAGCCTTCATGGTTTTGGCTTTAATTCCATACATGGAAAGATCTGCCTTTATTCATTTCTCTCTGTTCCAATCTATATTAAAACAAAATCACTTTGTAGTTATAATATCAAATTTAGACTTTTTGTAAAGGGAAGGAAAATGATGAAAGTCAATGCTAATGAAAGGAAAATGATCTTTAATTTTGTAGGGCATTAAAAGAATAGGTAATGTCATGGTTTGCTAAATTTTAAGAGTAAAATAACAAATATATTGTTTTAGACATTCAGCTTTGGTCTCTGAGTTAGTTGATCAAAAAGTAAAAACTTTAAAAAAATTTTAGTTAAAAATAATTTACACAAACTACACAAACCATACAGTAATACACTCCTGTTATAAAATATTCAAATGACACACACACACTCACACACATACATACATATACATACATAGAGAGAGAGAGAGAGAGAGAGAGAGAGAGAGAGAGAGAGATGAAGGGCCCTCTCCCCTCTCTTCTTAGCCCACTAGAGGTTACACCTTTCCAGTCCTTTTTCTGTGCTGCTACGTGCACATTTATAGGTTTATATAGTCATTTGTTGCTATTTTGTTATGCTGTTTTCATAGGGACAGGTTTGTGTTCTATGGAGATCAGTGAATTTATTCTTATTCTTAAATTTTTTGGCAGTCTTTCCTTCATCAGTACATAGAGTTATAGGGTGTCCCAAAATAATGTAAATGTAATTTTATCAACTAATACTTGGGAAGGAATTTCTTTTTACATAATTTTAGATGTACAGAAAAGTTTTAAAAGAATTCTCAGATACCCTTCACCTCAGCTCCTAAGTGGTCTGAAGTTGAGGAGCAGGAAGTCTGTTTTAGTTACTAACCATGGATTGAGTACCTTGCCGGTGCTATTACTTTCTCTGGGTTCTGGTGGAGCAGAGCTAACTGTGTACAACCCCAAGTTGCTCATTCAGTTCAGAAACATGTTAAGTGCATAATTATGGTAGTGCATGTACAATAACTATCCTGTTTATAGAAGGAATACAGAGGAAGCAGGAGCAGGCTTTTCAAGGGTTAGTAGAAATTCACACGCAGTACAGGAAGGGGATGATGATACTCAGGAGGACCGTGCTAAGAGGGAGAGATCCCTTGTAATTGTGCAAACATAAGACTGCCTAGTATTACTGGATTGTGGGGTATAGTAGGAAACTGGGGGAAGATGACACTGGAAGGGAGACTCAGAGCTGCATATGAAGGATCTTGCGTGTTGCACTAAGGAGCTTGATCTTTGGCCTATGGACAGATGTGAGCAGTCAGGCAGGGGAGTGGTGTGGTCATAATTTAACTTTACCCCCATTACAGCAAGCATAGACCCGATTTCTTTGTTCTTTTCCATTATTATACTGGCAAATCAGCAGTTTTATTATTATGCCTTACATATAAAAATCTTTTCTCAACAGAATGAACTAAAATTGTCAGTGGTTTCTTTGAAAGAAATACAAGAGGGTTTGAAAACAAAAATTGTGGATTCTCCAGAGAAGCTAAAGAATTATAAAGAAAAAATGAAAGATACAGTCCAGAAGCTTAAAAATTCCAGAGTGAGTTTTCTTTTTATTTTAATGCTCTTCTATCTTTTTTTCTTTTTAGCAACTCTTGTTTAATCATGTGTTAATTTTTTAATTTACAGATTACCTATACATCTCTTCCTCTTTAGCTTTTTGCCCTTGTCTTTAATTTTTAGCTCTTTTCTAAAGTGGATGTAGGGAAACGAAATATAATTTCAGGACATTTGTTAAATTATGCAACTAACTTTTGAGTCTTTGCCCTGGGTGATCAGAACAGAAATGACCTGTCCTCATGAGGCTTAGTTACTTTATTTTAATGGAGAAAAGTATTAGACAATTTTATAATCAGTTATATAATTACAAATTATAATATGTATTAAGAAAAAGTATAGGATGTACGTGTGTAGGGGCCGGAAGTATATAGGAATTCCCGGAACCTTCTATTGAATTTTGCTGTGTACCTAAAACTGCTCTAAAAAATAAAGTCTATTAAAAACACCAAAAAGAGAAACAAACAGACAAATAAAAAAATAGTATAAGGTGCTTTGAAATAGCATAATGAGAGTAGCCTAATTTAGTATTGTGGAAATCAGAGGTGGGGGTGGGAAGGAAGTGGAAATTTATGCTGGCATCTGAAGGATGAACAGAGGTTATCATATAAACTTATACTTGGAAGAGCATTCAAGACGGAAGGAACAGCATACGCAAATTCTATGAGGTAATAGGAGTAAGTTATATTCAAGGAAGAAAGCATGAAGTATAAGGAGAGAGGCATGAAACAATGATGGAAAAATAGGCAACAGGCAGATTATTCAGGGTGCTGGCTTTTATCTTAAGAGCAAGGATGTACCACTGGTTGGTTCAAAGCGGGATGTTGGAACATGGTATGATTTATGTTTAAAAAGATTATGGGTTACTATGGGAGATGGGTTGTGGTAGGGTGGGACGGAAGTAGAAGTGGGTAGACAATTTAGCATCCTTTATGAGGAGGTTTTTAAACCAGTAATTAAAAAAAAAACATTTCTGGTTTGTCTCTGGATTTGTTATTTAGGTCATTCCTGATGATCAGGAATTATCACAGAATAGACAAGGATTACTAGAACAGAAATGAGAGTTCCGAAATAATAAACAATTCTGGTTCAACTGGCTGTTCATCTAGAAGAAAAGGGAGTTGAGTCTACACCTTGTAGCATTTACAAAAATGAATTTTAATTGGATTAAAAATGAAACAAGTTTAGAAATTTTAGGAGAACATTTATATTATCTTGGATGGGATAGAATTTTAAAATTAAGATTGGAAACCCAAAAGCTATAGCAAGAAGTAGACCTGTGCATGTAGTGCATATGACAGATAAAGGGATTATATCCATGACGTGCAAAAATGCAAAATAGTCTTTACAAATTAGTGAGAAAAAGACAACTCAATGGACAAATGAGCAATAATATGATTAAGCATTTCACTGAAGACAAAATCCAACTAGTTAATAAGGTGGGAGGAGGGGTAGGCTACTGGGGAAAGGAAAGAAACCTTTGTATTATGCAGTGCTTATGGTTAACATATGTTCATTTCCTAATTTTAGAAGAATTCATCTCTTTGAAAGAATTAGCTGTAGTAATAGTGATATAATAATAGTTACTAGACAAATGAATAGGAAGATTATAATTGGTAATGTAATTGCCCAGGAGTGATCAGGAGTCGTTTTCAGCATTAGGAGAAATGAACTCCTTTAAAATCGTCATGAATAACCTTCGGAGGGTACTTCAGTGAATGGTTTAGAAAAATTATGGCAGTTCTTCTTCTTTGTTCAAGGATATTTGGCAATTAGGAAGCATAATTAAATGTGCTCAGACACACGACAGTAATACTGCTTTGTTACTGACCTAGAAACTTAATTGTTCCCTGCTCTTAAGCTTTCAGTATTGAGTACAGAAATTGTTTAAGAGCAAACAAATTGACATGCTGCAGTTTCATAAAGATGAGTGTCGAAGTGGTTTCCGTGTTTTTCTTTTTCTTTCAAAGCAAGAAGTGATGGAAAAGTATGAAATCTATCGAGACTCTGTTGACTGCCTGCCTTCTTGTCAGCTGGAGGTGCAGTTATATCAAAAGAAAATACAGGACCTTGCAGACAATAGGGAAAAGTTAACCAGTATCTTAAAGGAGGTTTGTACTATGTGGAATTTTTATGTCTTTACTGTGTAACAGTTTGCTGTAGTCCCTTGGGTTTGCTTTTACTTTCTGTTGCTGTTTTCCTACAGAAAAGCAGGATCTGCAGCGTAATAGATGCGGCACCGTGTATGCTCAGAAATAAAGCGCTGCTCTTTTTAAACATTGCAGTAGCAGACCCATTTTAACGTTCAGATGGAAAGAGTAATAAATTAATTAACATAGCATATTGCCATGTAAATTGTGGGGAAAAGTCATGAAATTTTGAACTTGTTCTAACAGTTGGCAGTGATCTTCTAGTCAGTGAGCAGCAAGTCCCAACGTACTGCCTCGCACTGTAGCCGGGATCTCTAAAGAGACGTAAAGTTTATGGCACCGATCTGCCCTGAATGATGATGGAGAGCTAATGCCGACGGCTTTGAGTCTCTCAGGCTAGAGACTTGGAAATCCTTTTCACTTCTTAACTCTATCATCCTAATCCAGACTGTCCCCGGGATCACTAACATAGCATTTGGTAAAATTTCTTTTTTGAGGAAAGAGAGGGTTAGAAGGTGAGATCGCCTGAGCTGTTCGTCCCCACCTACATACTCCCCTCAACTGCCATCAAGAGTCAGCAAAAAAAGACTGAGATCCACTGCTTTTAATTGCATCTGGGGTCTCCCCTTTTCTCTTCATTCCTACTGCCTTAGCTCAGACCCACACCCCCTCAATGTAGCCTGTTGGCTGATCTTACTAATATGTCCCTCCATTCCAATCCTTGCTGGTAAAATGCCGTGATAGAAACACCTCTCCAGGTGTCAGGTTCTTTCTCAGGATCCCTAGTGCCTTCCTGACATCTCTTCTGTTCAGTCTGCATTCTTGTTCTGGGCTTTCAGCGTTTAAACAGTTGTATCGCATTTTAAAATTGTGTTTTATTATATATAGCTCACCTTCGAAAATAGTCCTTCATTTTGTTTATAAATCCTAATTGGTTGTATTGACTTTAAATACGTCTCTTAAAATATAGAGCCTGAACCTGGAGGACCAAATTGAGAGTGATGAGTCAGAACTGAAGAAATTGAAGACTGAAGAAAATTCCTTTAAAAGACTGATGATTGTGAAGAAGGAGAAACTTGCCACAGCGCAGTTCAGAATAAACAAGAAGCATGAGGATGTCAAGCAGTACAAACGCACAGTGATCGAGTATGAACTTATTTTCAACTTGATGCATTGGAAAGTAATTAGGAAAACCTAATACATTTTTCCCCCTAAGATTCCAAATCTCCTATGATGTCAAAAAGCTATTCCGCCTTTAGGTGACTAAAATGGATGAGTTAACCATGAATCTTATCATGCTGCTACGTCTAGGCTTAGAGGTGTTTTAGGTACGAGTTTTGTTTCTTTTCCAGATACCACTCTAATTCCTTCGCATAATTCTTCAGAAGGGTTCTGGCGCTACTGCTTATTTCAGTGTACTGTAGAGACAGTGGCCTGAGCTGTATTAGAACGAATCAGCCGGTTCTTCTTACTGTCTAGCTCTGTAACATTATAGGATAGTCTGAGAAAAAGTCTTATTTTTTTATTAAGGTAGGAAGTCATACTTTGCTAAGCATTTTGTTGTTGTTGTTGTTGTCGTTTTTGGCCACTATGTTGGGGCATTTCCTTGGCAGAGTCTTCTTCCCATCATTTCTAAGAATGTGTTTTTAGAATAAATGCCCCAGGCGGGTCTATGAGATGTCACTGTTTCAGCCTAGGGGCTCGCCTGAAGATTTCCTTTGCTCTTCCTCGTGCAGATAAAGAAAAAGGGCAGAACCGAGGGTTTTAACTTGTTGCCAGGCTGCCTTGCAGCAAAGTTGTGCTGATTCACGCTGCCAGCAGTACATGGGTGAGCACAACTGGGGAGATGTGACTTAAGACCTTCATTTTAAATAACAGCTTCTGTGTGTAAGAGCGCACTGTGTGCCGTGGCATGAGTACAGGGCCACCCTGGGGTTTTCATCTGTTTGCTTTCATATCTTGAGAAGAATTTTAGGTGTGTCAATCAAATATACAGAGTCACACTCAAAATTAGAGTTAAACGTTTGGCTTTTTAGATGCTTAAGAGGAGTTACAATTTAGCCGTCTCTATTTTCCTTTAGAGATTGCAATAAAGTTCAAGAGAAAAGAGGTGCTGTCTATGAGCGAGTAACCACAATTAATCAAGAAATCCAAAAAATTAAATTTGGAATTCAACAACTAAAAGATGCGGCTGAAAGGGAGAAACTGAAGTCCCAGGTGAGTATATGTTCATAAGAACTTAATTTCAGATAATCTCATGAGTTTAAAATGTAAATTATATCACCCTCGTTTTGAAGATTTTTGTCAGTTCTCCGCGGAGTAGAAATTGGCCCCTTGGGTCTGTTGCTTTTATTTCCATTTGTAGCATCTTTTCCATTACCCTGGAATAGCTTGCATGTATGTCTCCTTCATACCTTTTTTTCTTTCTTGCCTTTTTTCCCTGTTAGCACCTAGAATTGTGCTTTGCAATAAGAGTAAGTGCTCCATAAAAGTTCTGAACTTTTAGTTACTTTAGGATGGTGATTTTAAGTAATATCTTCTAAAAAATTTCTGCATCTTCTTTTCCTGATAAAGCAATCTCAAAAGTATTTACTATAACATCAGTGTTAAATGTATTTGCTTTGTTACCTGAAATAAAATAGCTTAGATCTATCTCTGTATTTTGAGACTTTAATGATGACTTTATCATAATTACCTAAAGTTACTTTGCTTGTTTCAAGTGTGTTTATATTATTGTCTCATATTGTCTGAAATTTAATGAGGACAGGCATCTTGTCTTCTACATTTTTATCTTCCAAAATGTCCAGTGCAAACATAAAATGCTTACCTGTTTTCTTTTTTTTTTTTGACTGCCAGTGACCCAAAGAAATAGTCTATTCCTGGTACTTCTATTACATCTCATTCTTTTTTTTAACTTCTTAAGTTTGTCCAATATCCTCAAGATTGTCCCAAGCTGCTCTACCTGAAGTCACTAAAAACAACCCTTTATCATGTAAAATCCTTTGGCCTCTTTTTTTTCCCCTCATTCTTCTTCACCTTACCTACATTGATATCTTAGTCAAGATTTCCTAGACCTCTGATATCTGAAAAATATTTAAACACTGCTGTTACTACCTTCTACCATCCACACCTAATTTGCAAGGATTCCTGATACTAAAAGAACCACAGTGGGCAACCCCTGTACCTGTTCTCAGGAACTGTTATCCCCTGAAAGATTAGGTTGTTAGCACAAGTATGTGTACGTGTGTGCATGCATACCGAAGACTGTCTCAAGGCTACTTTAAAAGGTAGGACAGAAGGAAGGAATGGAAGAGAGAAAAGTGAAGAGAAAATGATTGGGTTTCCCTCCCATGGTCTGCCCAGTACACTGCCCTGATTTTTGCTACTCCTCCTTTTCTTTCTACATTCCAACTACTTTTCTTTTTTCTGCCCCTTCACTGTATATAGACTCAGCCCTTGGCCCTCGGTTTCTCTCTAGAGTGGGGATTAGAAAGACCTTAGGAGATATTTAATCCTACTTCTTAACCAAATCAAATGAACAAACATTTGTTATCACATGGTCAGATACAGTTAATGAGCCCATAAGGTGCCCACGCCTGCTTGAAATTCCTTTTAGTTTTGTGCATCTCACCAGTAACATTTTAAATTTCTCAACCACAGCAGTCAGGCACTTTTCACCTTAGTATATCATGTCAAACCAGGCCTGGAATGGGGCCTTATCTGTAGTACACTTTCTGTAAACATCTATAAAGTTGGGAAGCCATCTAGCATTTGCGTTTCTTCAAGCTAGCTGTGTGTTAGACTTCCACAGGGAATTTGAAAGTGAAGAAACCCCCACCCAAATGTATTGAGTTAGAATTCCCAGCAGTGGGGCCAGTGAGCCTCAGTGTCTCACGCAGCTGTTGAGAACCACCGGTGTGTTCTGCTTCGTTGTCTTTAGTGTTACAGAGCTCATCACTGCTCAAGCTGTCCTCCTAGGACAGCATTAGTTACTAAAATGTCACTTCTTATACTGAGTTTAAAACTGTCCACTGCTGCGCTCTAGTGAGCCAGGGTCTTCTCTCTGGGACAAATCTGTGCCCTCTTCTACCTAAGAACACTTCTACTTAAGACATTTGAGGATAAATATCATAGATTCTTCCAATCTTCTCGTTCAGGTTAATTGGCCCTCGTTTTCCAGCCATTCTTTGTAATATCACTTTTATTAATACACTTTCCTGTTTAAAACAGGAGCTCCCTGTTTTCCTGCAGTTATTAATTTTATTACTTCATTTGGCCAGTCATTCAACAAACGGTCTGTGCACCTACTAGGTGCCAACCATTGTGTCTGACTCAGGGAGTGCGTGTGAACAAGGAAGTCCTGATCCCTGCCTTCTAGGATCTGTACAGTTTTGTGTCTGAGGTTGAATGGAAAGTGTATTCTCCACATAACTTTCTCTGGCTCCTTTCAGGTCTCCTTGATTTCTCTCCTGAAATACTATCGCATTTGTAGTCTATTCTGATTGGTGCTGTCCAGTGGGGTAGCTTCTAGCAGCATGTGACTATTTACATTCCATTTAGATTAATGAAAAATGAAATACAGTTTAAAATTTAATTCCTTGTTAGTACTAGTCACATTTCAGGGGCTCAGTATCCACTCTTGTATCAGTCGTATGTCTCCTTAGGGTAGAAAGCGTAATTGCATGTCCATTGTGCTGTTGCACTGTTTACGGCGCTACTTGTAGAAGGTGCTTGGTAATATATTGGTTGATGAATTAATACATACTTGGGGGACAAATGGCTACACTGGCCATAAAACTCCGCGGATATTATGTAATCCTAAATTTCTCTGATTTGAAAAGTGAGGTAATTACTAGACCAGTGCTGTCCAGTGGGACTCACTGCTGGAAGTGCCCTGTGCTGCTCGGTGCAGTGGCCAGTAGGGGCATGGAGCTGCTGAGCGCTTGAAGTATGACTGGCACACCTGAGGAACACGTGGCTACGTAAATGTAGGTTTAAATAATCACACGTCCCTAGTGGTTGTCATATTAGACACCACAGAACTAGAGTTTGAGTTTAAAAATACTTAACTTCTGTGAAGCCGTCACAGTAAAACTTATTTATTATGTGAATTAATATAAAGTTCCACTTGGAGGCACAGTTTAGTTGGAAAGTGAAGTGTGTAGCTTTTGTGAGGGCTGTGACTTATCACTACTAACGTCCTGTGAGGTTGGCTTAGAACTCCACGCATTTGCCTCTGGCTGCGCCACTGGGACTGGGCTCCAGTGTTCCATTCATTCGTCACGGTTCTGTCTGCAGGATCGGGTCCCTCCTTGAGAATGTGGCTGTTCTCAGGAGAAGACTGTTCCTCTGAGTATGTTGAAATGGTTGATTCAGATATTTATAGATCGTGTATCTTTATTTAGCCACACTTCATTTTAATAGTTTGTCACAAGTAATGTCTTTCTAACAAATTTATTCAGCTTTCTTTTTTAGTATAAATAAATATATATCCCCATAGACCTAGGAAATTAAATTGATCTGTAGCTGCTGAATGTGCTGATTTTTTTTTGAAAATGGTGTTTATATAAGCTAGCAACCAGTTCACCTTACTTTTCCTACAAGATTTAAGAAATAAAATATCAAAAACTTTTGGTTTATTTTCCTAATGATTCGTGTTCCATCATAGCTGTAGTAATCTGATGCCTGATTAGATCTTCTGTTTTTGTATTAGGGTTTAATAGTGATCTGTGTTTGGATTTGGGGAAAGTGTTTAGCCTTAAGCATCTATTTTTATTCACTTAACCCAGAGCAACAGTTCTCAAACCTGCATAGATGGCAGTCTCTGCAAACAGTGTTCTTTTGGGGAACATTTTGAATTCATACCATATTAAATTATAATCCGTGTAATTTGCTCCAGATCAGAAGTATCTACATTAGAATTTAAACTAAGATAAGTAGTAGCCAAACTATAGGTTTAAGAAAAACTTAATGGGAGCAACACTTAAGATTGAGAACATTTGTGCCCATTATACCCATTTACTGCTTTCTCCTCCCATTGGAAAAGGCCTGCTGTTTTATTTCAGTGGTGAAACACTTCTTATAATCTTTCCAAATACCACTTTTTCTTGCACCAAGGTTTGAGAATTATTTTATTTAAGGAAAAAATAATAAACAGATCAAAAGTTGTATTTGATAAATATGAAATAGAAGACAATGTACGCAGACTAATTGGTTTCTTTTATTATTTTATTCAATCTATAAATATTGTTCTGTATTTTTTATTAATTCTTAACACATCCATTAGGTTTATGTGAAAACTTTTACTTATAGTAGAACTGCCTTATCAGTTTATTAAAACAGCTTTAAAAGGTATTAGTATATTTTTCAGTCCTATAGATTACTTATTAAATCTGTTTATGTATCATTTAAATGACAATCAGGGTCAAATACAGAGGTGATAGCTGCTTATTTGCCTGGTAAACATTAAAAGCTCCAAAGTAAAAATTTGTCTTTGATAATTAAAAATATGTTCTTAACGTCTTGGAATCCAAGTCATTGTTAATATCTCTGCTTTGTTCTTTCTAAGCAGCTGACCTTTTGGTGCATCCATACAGCTTACAGAATGAATATTTAATAAGAGTAAGCACACATATGTGTGCACATATGCATAAGATTGTCTAGGTTTTAAAATATTAGTAATAAATATGAATGAGACTATTGGAATACTTGCAACTCTATTTCATTTTCCACTTAGGAAATATTTCTCAGCTTGAAAGCTGCTTTGGAGAAGTACCATGAAGGCATTGAAAAGGCAACAGAGGACTGTTGTGCTAAAATAGATGAGAAAACAGCTGAGCTGAAGAAGAAGATGTTCAGAATGTCAACCTGATTAACAGAATTGCACATCTTTTTGTAAATAGCTTGCCGATTGTTAATTTTATATTTGGAAAGGGAATAGTTAAGTTGAAGTTACTGGAAGTATCAAAAGTACCACATAATGTTGCTCAGTCAGTTTTATGTACTCTCGTAGGTTATCGTTTTGTAGGATGATGCATGTAATGTACTTCTGTGTACTTTTATGAACTTAAAATTAAAATAACTTGTGCAGCTATTCACGTCTCTTTTCTGCTCCTCGTTGTCAGTAGTGGTTGGAGTGAGACAGAAAGAATTACAGTTGAATTACATAATTCTTCGGTCGTTGTCATGGCCGTTGCTGCTTTCTTTGCTGACGTGCCGAGGTGCAGCATTACTGAGCCCTGACCATGCACTGAGCATCGAGGCTGGGATCTCGTTTGATCTTCACTCAGGCAACTCTAGGCAGACATGTTTATAACTGCTTTATAGGTGACGGAACAGCGCAGGTCCTGATTGAGTAAGCAGTTGAGCCACAATTTGAACTGAGCTCTGTAGGATCCTGAGATCGGGACTCCTTCTCCGGTACCGCGCTGTCTAACGTGACTATTTGGAGGAGAGAGAGCGCATTGTACTCCAGTTCTTCACTGCTGCCATGCGTTTTTATGAGGGAAATTAGTTAAAGCGTGCAAACCTCTTAGAACGGTGCCATGGTAGACAATACATACTAAGAATTAGTGCTTAGAGTTCCTGGTGCTTTTCTCTTGGTCAGAAATAAACCAAACTATTACTGCAGGTAGAGACCAGGCTTTCAGGGAGAGGAAAGGTCCTGGGGTGGGGGGAGTGGGAAGGTCTAGGTGACCAGAGGGGACTAGTCAGGGCACAAGTTCCAGCCATTGCCCTGTCCCTTTCTTGCTTTTTTAAAAAATACTCAGAATTTTAATTCATAGAAAGGTCTGTTTATGGGGTTAGGTAACAGGTGTAAGGATGACCATATCTCCCTCATTTTTTATTTAAAAACATTGTAACTCTTCCTGGACCTATCTCCACCTTTAGCTACAGCTCTTTTTTTCCCCACAACCAAAGTTCTAGAAAACCTAATCTATACTTCATTCCCGGCCCATCATGACATTGTTGTTTTTAGCCATACTAGTCACTGAACTTTGTAAGATCACACTGCTAGTTACCAGAATTCCCTGGACACATTTTAATCTTTATCTTCCTTACGGTCTCCTGTTCAGGACTTTTCCCCCTTTGTCTCAGTAGCACCACTGTCTTGGTTCTCTTAATTCTCTGTCTATTCCTTTTAATGCTTTCCCACAAGGGCCTTGTTCTCCATTCTTTGAGGTATCTGTGTTCTCTAGTCTTCTGCCTTTGATGCTCCTCCTCTTTTCAACTTCTGTGCCCCTCAGAAACTTTTCTCTACACCCATTACTTCAATCACAAATTAAACATCCATGCCTCTTTTACTGCATTATATACGTTTAATTTTATTTGTCATGTATCTCCTGAATTTCAGACCTTGGGTACCCAATAGCCAGTACGGTTTACCTTTGAACAACACTGCTTTGAACTTCGCGGGTCCACTTAGGCACAGATTTGTTTCAGTGGTCCTCCGTGGTCCACAGCTGGTTGAATCTAGATGTGGACTGCAGCTTCAGAGGACCATCTATGGCACTAAGCAGACAAAATCTCGGCTGGGCCCTAGAACCAGTCCCCTGCAGATACCGAGGGATGACTAGATGTTTTTAAACTTTTTGGAATTCTGGTGCAGCCTAATGGATCTTTTCAGAATGATATCTTTCATGCATGAAATAAAATACAGGATTGCAAGCGAAACCAATTAGATTCAAATATGATAACAAAGTACTTAAAAACCTGTTATACTAAAGAGGATCACTAGCTACACTGTTGCTCACGTTGGAAAAGGAACTCATCCTCTTCCCTCTTACGCCACCACAACTCACTCCTTTATATCCACTTAGTTAGGAAGAACTGCACTGATGTACCCAGATCTTCCTCCTCTCCTACCTTTGCCCTTGTTGCAATTTACATCATCGTCATTTCTCACCTGCTGACCTTGCAATAATCTTTTACCAGGCTTCCAGTCTCTAACCCATCTACAAAGGCATCAGGGTATTCTAAACATGCAAATTAGATTATGTCAGTAATTTATACAAAGATTTTTAGATTTTCAAATTGTACTGCTTGGGTACCATATTGAACTCACAGGGAAACCATGGGATATTTTAAATTTGAAAAGGAGACAGTGGAAGTTGCTCTCTACTGGGCACTGCTGCAACCTGTAGCTCAAGGTAGTTCACAGTTTCAGTGTTAACATCATGCGACATCCCTTTCATTGACATGTCTTCATGAAGCTGGGTTTTTGATGTTTGCTGTGATACTAAGCATGTATCATGAAGATCACGATGGAAGAGGAAATGAGGGTGGTGATGTCCAATCCGATTCCAAGGTTTGAGAATTTGTACAGTGCCCAATAGGCATACACGTTCAATTAATAGTTGGCTATTTAAAAGCAGATAAAAAATATTCTGTTATTTTTCTTTAGTACACATAATTAGGGCATAAGTGCCCATTAAGTTGTTTGAACCTAACTACTTGATAATGGAACTGCTAAGTGTTTTGAGGTTGGATTTTTTTTTTTTTTTCTTTTTTAGGCCAAGGGGCATGGTAAAAGAATTTCTGATACACTAAGGGCTTTGTGAACTAGGAAAGTCTTGGGACCTGTCACTTATAGAATAAATTTGTGTGAGTTTCAAGACCCTGTATACCCAAGACTCTCAAGCCTTTTCTCTTGCCAGTTCCCACTTTATCCTCGAGCAATACTGAACTATTTCAGTTTGTTACACCTCATGCTTCCATGTGTTGGCATGTTTCTTCCCTTACTTTATGGGGTTTTTTTTTGTATGTTCAACTAGAAAATACTCATTTTTCAAGTCTCCACCCAAATTATAGCTGTAATACCTTTCTAAACATCAGGTTTTCCTTTTTTTATGTTACTACTTTCACTATAATTTCACTGCAGTTTTTATCATTATACTGTCTTTTTTTTTTTTTTTTACACATCCTCCACTCTGCTAGACTTAATGTCTCTTAAAGCCAGTGACTATATCTCTTTTTTGGTACTAATAGTACAGCACAGGGCCAGGCACCTGGCAGCCACTTACTGTGTTTATTTAAGGAATAGCCATTTTTCCCCCCTTAGCCAAGTTGATCTTAATCCGGGAAGAAACAGTTACATTTCATGATTTTTTTTTTTTTTTTGCAGCAAACATCAACAGATGTTTAGTATCTAGTCATTCAATATCTTTGCTCTCATCTTTTTTTCCCCCAAATCAAAAGCCTTCATCAAGCTTTCAGTATAATCCCCATTAAAACCTATATTTGCTGTTTTGATTGGAGGGCAAATCTAACGCCTTCTTGAAAATAACTCTTTGGGCTATGAAACTTTTAAAAGTTTATTAATAGAGGGAAGTTAATGCTCTGAAAGGAGACAGTAACATCATGTATGTGTGACAGTTCCCAAGGCCTGATCTTGAAGGAAATTCTGTGTACCGGCAGACTTCTTTTTTAATTATCTTTCTAAAAAAATTATCTTTTCTGAGTCCAGCTACTTACTTATTAGCTATATGTAGAGCAAATATTTAATTTCAGGTTCAACTGACATATTTCAAGGAGCTAATCCATTTTATGACAAAGCAAGGGAAATTGAAATATGCACCTTGCAGGCTGAAGTTAATACGTCTGATTTTAGTTTAACAGGATGTTTCCTATTTTTAGTAAGACCAGAAAACTTTTATATGAAATTCCATTTCAAATTCAGGGCCTGCCACCTATTTCAATTAAGTCGGCACTCTCCCTCTGATTGAAGTACGCTTCTCATCTTCCTCTCCATATTGCCACCAGGGGGCATAACACAACTTGCATAACCAACACCAGAATAACTCCAGTCTGAGATCTGAAACATCAAAGCTGAACATTTTTAAAGTGATAGTAACAATTCAAAAAAAGGGTCAGAAAGAACTTAGAGACAATCTATTTAGAGTCTAAATAGGTTCTAAATACTATTTTAAAATTATTTTTTAAAGTTAGCTAAAGAATGACTCATGCCAAAGCTCCAATTCTGACACCACTTTATTCTCCTTTTGAGATTATTTTATCCTCAGTTATTCTCCTAGTACTTGGTTCAGGATTTCCAACTCAGATTCCATGCAACTCTTAAAACTGACCTTTCCCGGGGCAAGAATTTGAGGTACCCATACAACAATGAGCAAGTCACTTAGGAAATGAATCTAGACCATCACCCAGCATTGATATCTCGGTGTGACATTTTTTTCCTTCCGATAAGATGACAAAGTCAGTAATGTCACCGTCCTCTAATCCATTTATACTGCCACTACATAGAAATCCCTAGAATGCAAATCGAATCATCTCTCTGCCACTGCTTTACAAATCTTTGATGTTAACCCATTTTAGGGTAAGAGCCACAATACTCTGAAGGACAATATTTTGAGGGAGGCAACGCAGGGTAGTACAACTGTTCTCAATCTGTAGTGCGTGTAAGATTCGCCTGAGGCACTTGTTAAACATGCCTTAATTTGGTGGGTCTCTGGGAATCTACACTTGAGACAAGCACACCAAGTGCCTCTAAGGACAATAATCCTTGGAGATCACTTTAAGGAGCTCTGTTGTGTGATTAAGAGCATAAACTTTAGGATCAGCATTTACATTTCTTCTTATAAAATGGGAATAATAAATACATCTTTAGCTCACATAAGGATTGAGTGAGTTTTGGAAAACAGCACGGTTCCCGCCACACAGCAAATACCCGAATGGTAGCTGGTGCTGTTACAAATACAGCTGTTAGCAGATTGCCCCAGGGACCAATGTGATCTACTTTCTGTTTCCTGACTACGTCTATTTGCAGTCCTTTACACCTACTTGGTGATGAATGAATAAATGTTTGCTGAATCAGAGAGTCTAGTCTGCTTGACCAAAATGAGCACAGGATTGTAAAGCAAATAGCTTACAGGGAAAGAAATCAGCTTCGTATTTTTAGTGCAAAGAACATAGATCATGATGGTTTTATCTTACCAAGCTGGGGGGGTGGGGTGGGGAGCAGATACTCAGAGAAAACGTGCAAGCTTCCCTTTGGCTCCACAGGGTGTCACTGCTGACTCCTCTTTCCAGGCTGAGCATAGGTGTAAGGGCTGTTCTGCGTTCAAAGAAGGGTTCTCAAACCTCAGGGCTGGTCAGCATCACATGGAGGGTTAAGGCAGATTCCTGCCACAGAGTTTTGCATCCAGAATGTTCATTTCAATCAAGTTCCCAGATGAGGCAGATGCTGCTGGTTCAGGGATCCCACTTAGAGAACCACTGAGAACCATCCCCGTGGAGAAGTCCACCCAGACCAGGGACGAGGCTTTTCCGCAGGTCTTGTACAGCAGTGAAGCATGCGGGTGTGCTTACCAGTCACCTAGAGATCTTGTCAAAATACAAAGTCTCATTCGGCTGCTCTGGGTGGGACCTGAGACCCAACATTTCTACAAAGCTCCTCGGGGAGACTGATGCTGCTGGACCACGACCACACTTTGAATACCAAAGTGGATAGCCCTCCCCGCCTCTTGTCATTGATTCCACCTTCACATCACTGAGTTCTTCACGCTTCAAGGCAGAGACGGTTCATGTAAAGTGCTCGGCGCAGCACACAGACGCGGGGTCAAGCAATTTACCTTGCGTTAGCCATGGTTAGGGTGAGGCATTGAGTGCAGTGGCGAAGAATGTGGGTTTTGGAGAAAACTTCAAACTCCGTGTTTGCAACTTACCAGCTGTGTGAACTGGGGCATCTTACAGAATGGCCCTGAGCCTTGGGTTCCTCATTTTTAAATTAGGGATTATAGTCGTCTTTACGTCACAAAGTTGTTGTAAGGATTAAATCCAAAAATAAATGTCAGTTACTTAGCACTGTTTTTAGATGGCTATTACTGGTAAAACCCAAGAAATAGAGGTGACAAAAATGGCTGCAGCAGGTGCTAGGGTGAGCTATTACAATTTGAAAGAAATATAATCTAACCAGAAAAAAAAACACTATATTCATGATTGTGACCTACTTACTACTAACATTTATCTCTCCCAGGTATGTCACTAAGGAAGGGAAAAAGGCTTCGGAAAATACTGAGATGCTTAAAGCCATCTTTTAGGCTAGATTTGGAGAAAAAAAAGTTACAGAAATATTAATATTTTTTCAAAGTTTCTCAGAAATCAGTTGCATTTTGTCTGGGAAAGTGAATTTGTCCTGATGCAATCAAGGCAACTTTGTACCAGTGTTCTTTCAAGCCAGAGACCATAATTTATTTTGCAATCTACAGAATTTAGCATATAATAGAAGCAAAATGATACTTAGTGAAAAATGAATAAAGAAACCCTCCTGTATTCAAAGGTACAATAGGCTGGCCCCTGTTAGGTTCTCCTATTAATTTTCTATTTTTCTTAGAAGAGTTCCTTTAGTTCTCTCACTGCCTCAGTTTTAGCACTGAATGCCCCACATTCCAGCAAACCCCTCAGCTCTGCGCAAACCAGGATGGCTCATACACGTGCTAAACATGCGTATTACATGAAGCCCTATTTGGCCCCATACTCATATCCATGGTTGGCCTTCCCTTACTTTCACAGAATTTAGGTCTCTTCTTTAATCAATAACTGAACAGGTATTTGGACTAAAATTCCACTTTACATCAGGTGCTGTATAAGTATGTACATTGGAAGAAGTCAAGTGAGAAAGACAACTCCTGTTCTCAAGAGCAGGAAAAAGTTGGCTTTCCTCCCAAAGGTGATTGCAGAGTAAACAGTCCCTTCAATGCAGCCCTGCTCCCATCAGTCTCAGGAAACATGTCCCCACAAAGTCTTTTAAGTAGGTAGGTCATTGGCGTGAGAGGTTAGGTGGCCCTGCTACGGTGGCAGAGGACCAGGAATCATGATCAGACTCATAGGTGCCCACTGAGAACTTTTCCCTGTTCTCCTGGATAAAATTATTTTTCATTTTCTGTTTTCCCTAAGGTCACCATCTCTTTTTTTCCTGGTTAAAAGTGAATTTCTACTAAGAAATTATTAACATGAGACATGGGGTCCTAGCCCAGAAACCCTGACACAATACGTGAAATGCTGCATTTTCATTGATTCTCCACCAAATCACAGTAACCAGCACTATTTTCAACGTGATGAAAACTCTCTAATGTGCTTAATTTGTCATCAGCTAGTTGTGTCTATTCTGGACATTCACAATGTCAGACAGACCCTAGTTTGTTTTTTTCAGAAATTTGGTTGTAACATCTCATCATCAAAATCTTTACACAGCGATTGAGTGTAAAGACATTCTTGTTTTCCTTTAAGAAAGGTATCACATTTCAGACGTAGATAAGGTTACTACACTGTGAATAAGAATGAACATCCATGTACCATCACCTAACTGAAAAAAGAAGACGTTCAGCAATACGATCGAAGCCCTTTGCAGGATGACAAGCCCCTTCACGGCTCTCAGGTAACTATTATCCTGAAATTGAAATTTGTTATTTCCATGAATTTCCTTATACTGCCTGGATGAAGCGTCCCTAACAATGCACAGGCATGCTGTTGAACGGCATACTGTATACTCTTCTGCAACTTACTCTTTTCACTTAATGGGAACAACTTGAGCGATGACTTCATTTTATTCAGTGCTGTCCAGATCCATAGCGCCTAGAACAGTGCCTGTCGCATGGGAGGCACTCACACATTCCTTGAACGAGTAGGCGTTCTAGTTCTGAGCTATGTCTGTATCTATATGTGTAACTCGTTTTGTTTCATTTTCACTTTTGCCTCATATTTCATTTCATGGCCCCAGCACATACTCCTGCTGAAGGACATTTTGAAGGCTTCCTACGTTTTAAAATTTTTCATGTGATTATACGTGTGCTATGCACTAAGAAAACCTGTTTACATATTTCTTTATGCACTCGTGGTGAAATTTCTCTGGCATATATACCAAAGAACAGAATTACAGGTCTCCAAAGTGGTTTTCCATTTTACCTTAGCACCAGCAGCTTCTCTGTGTTCCAGAGATTTCATGTCATCATCACCACTCAGTGTAATCAGACTTCTTGAAGTGTGCGGATGCCAGGAATGTGAAATGACATCTCGCCTTAGTTTCCACTTTCCATCTCCCTGTTTACCAGTGAGGATAAACATACTTTCATATATTTATTGACCATTTAGGTTTTCTCTTTGGTAAATTACTTGTTCATGTATTTAGGTCACTTTTCTATTTGGTTATTTATTTATTTGTTTTCCTCATTGCCTTCAATACGTGTTTTTACATTCTGGATACTACTGGTTGTCAGCTGTATGCTTTGCAAATGTCTTCTTCCATTTGTGGTTTGCCTTTCACTTTCTCCTCCCCACAGCATTTTAAAAAAACTTTTAGGTTGGGTTGTTTGTTTGTTTTGTTGTTGTTGTTGTTGTTATTAAGTTGTACGAGCTGTGTGTATATTCTGGAAATTAAGCCCTTGTCAGTCGCATCATTTGCAAATATTTTATCCCAGTCCATAGGTTGTCTTTTTGTTTTTTATAAACTTTTATTGGAGCACTTTTTCCACTGAATGGTAATTTTTAAATCCACTGCATCCACCAAGCCCATTAAAAAGTTTAACCTACGAGACTGTGAGGTCCTTGAAGGCAAACGATGTGTCATTTGCGACTGAGGGCCTAGCACTGTGCCTTGTCCTTATTGGGACCCAATCAACACTTTTTGATTTTGAGTTTTAATTTTTGAAATGGATAAGGCTCATTTCCCTCGGACAAGGTGAAAAGCAGCTGGCAGAGGGAGTGTGGGGGTTGGAAAGCCAGAGCCCATGGGCCAGTCCAGCCTATGCTCTGCTTTTGTAAATAAAGGTTTATTGGAATACAGGCAGGCTCACTGCTTACATATTGTCTGTGGCTGCTCTCCTGCTGTGATGGCGGAGTTCAGGAGTTGTGACAAAGACCATATGACCCACAGGTCCAAATACATTTTACTATTTGGCCCATCAGGAATCCGGAAGGTTGTGACCCTGGTCTAGTAGGTAAAGGCGGATGCCCTGGGAAGCATGCTTATATCACATATTTATGGCTTCAAAAGAAAGAGTGCACCTAATCTCTTTTCTGTTACTTTCCTTACAAGGTCAGCCTATGTATTTTGCAACTCTTTACTCTGAGACAGGAGGGAAGGGGGCAGGGCACTGCCATTCAAGGAATGACACAGCAAGTAACACTAAGATGGCGGGATTTTCAATTCCCAAAGAACTTGTGGCCCAAGATGGTGGGAGATTTGACTTCCACTAGAACTTGAGCTTCATTATACACTCATTGTAACACGTAGCATGCTAAATGGCTCTCCCACAGGTGCCATGACAGTTCCAAGGCTGACCATAAAAGGTCAAGAAGTGGGCGGTGGCCCAGTTCCTGGGAATCCCAGCCCCTTCCCCAAGTAGTTGGAAAGATCCTCAGATTTGTCAGCATGTGAAGTTATGAGCCCATAAAAACTGGCAACCCCTAGTCCTGGGGGACACTCTCCCTCCTGAATGAGATGGCCCGCGCTCTGTGGAGGGTGTAACTACTTTCACTTTGAACACCCACTCCCGTGCCTTGTGGCCTCTCAGCCCCTCGCCGTCTGAGACGGACAGCACTATGCCTACAGAATGCGTACCTACTTTTACTTTCAGCCGAGCACCCAACCCCACACCACATGGCCTTTCTCTGGCCTTCTGAGACAGCCTGCGCTCTGCCTATGGAGTATGTGTCTCTATAAATAAATCTGCCTTTACTCAACTGTGGCTCGCTCTTGAATTCCTTCCTGCGTGAAGCCAAGGACCCACACGTAGCAGGGTGTGATCCCAGGGACTCAACTGAGACCTGGGGCACAGCCATCCTCTCTCCCCACATCCTTTTTCCTCTGTCACCTCATCTTATCTTCAAAGAATGAGTAACAGAATGTATGGAATATTTTTAAATAATCTGAATTAAAATGTAGTCCCTGAATAACGTCATCATTCTATCTTTAATCCATCAGTACAGGAATGGATCTGACCTCATAAAAATACTTATCAAAAATTGCCCCCTGGACCATCAACCACTCAAGGACAGAGCGAATATCTTTGGATTCCTTTATAATCCACCTTCCCCTCCTGCCTCCCCTGGTACCTCATTCGTGTTCTGCTCACAGAGGTCACCCCATAAATGTGGACTTGTGGCTCGTGATATTATAGTGCATTATTTACCTGGTTGTGCTTAATAAGAAATAATTGCGGCAGACAGAGAAGGTGTAGGATGGATGTGGGCTGGGGTGGGGTGGGCTGGGGTGGTGCCGGGGCAGGGGGCTGAGGCAAAGGGACAGTGGGACGCTATGGAGAAAAATGATTCTAAAAGCATTTGCTAATTTACAACTCCTGGGACCGCTTAAACCACTTTCAAATTTTGCAGCCTTTGACATTTTTGCAGTTTTTCCATGTCTTTGCTGCTGTTCAAGTACCACAGATAAGAAACCCTCAGACCTTGCTCTGTTCTGGAATAATGAGATTGGAAAGAAAAGATCTTTTTCATCTTTTTAACGTTAAAAAAAAAATCTAGTCAAAGCGCAGCAGTTCAACAAATATTACTCATGTCGCGGCAAGAAGAAAAGGGGACTTTTGAACTAAAAATAAAAGGAAAAGACGAACACAAGAGGCATTGTTTGCATATCAGAAAAATTAATCTACACAGGAAAGTGTAAGAGCCTGCAATTCAGAAAGCAAAGAATTAGGACAGCCCAGCTGAGAATAATTTTCTAGCCAGTTAATTTAATTGCATAAATCATTCCTTTGTTAGCAATAAAGAGATATAATTAAAATGAGATTGCCTCTAGTTTCTATTCTCTAGAAACTAAAGGAATTGATTTTGGGCAAAGCATCCTTCCAAATACCAGATCGGCAAATTACATTTACCTTTTTAGAAAAGCTAAATTATTTTGCCGTAATATCATGGTGGGTTTAATTAATTATAGATCTGCCATACGATCTTAAAGAAATAATTTATTTAATGTCCTTAGAACAGAAGTTTGCAATCATCTGTGTATCCCTTTGGTAGATGGCGTGCAGATTTTTACAAACAGGTCAGAAGTTTAACAGGCAGCTGTCAGGAGGAATTTGAGGCAGTGCAACGACTGTTTGGGGTTTTGGTTTGCTGTCCTTGTTTAAGATAAAAAACGCCACTGCTTAGTATTGCATAATTTAACTGCACTCATTTAGACTGGCTTTATTCTAAAATTGCTACTGGTAATTATTTGCTGTCTCCGAACTTTTGGGATTTAAAGAGCCTATAATTGTCCATTAAATACGGGGAAATCAGATCAAAGAGGAATGCAAAAAGTCTCCCACTGTAGAGCCCAGGTCTGCTGATCAGTCAATTGCATGTCAGAGAGAATTACAAGCTGTGACAGAGAAGAGGCTCATTTTTATGGTAATGCATTTGAATTTTTAAAAATGTACTACACTACACTTGCTTGCTCCAGATTTTTGAAATTCATTGGTATTATTTGGCAACAGGGATTTACACAGTGGTGGGAGGTAATCCCACCGGCCTTCAGAGAGCCTGGGCTCAGGGAAAACCAGGTTTCTGCTCTGTGGCAGCCTTCGAAGATCTCACACCACATCCTCACTCCACAGAGGCCGGTGGCCCTCTCCCTGTTTTAAACTGCACAGTGTTGTTTACCTGAGAGCAGTGGGGGAGCTTGTCATCATGCAGGGCCTCAGAAAGGGTTTTGATTATGTTGATAATGTTTTCTCTTTGAAGTTAGGCAGTGGAACAGGAACGTTCATTATTATTCACAATGTGGTAGGTCGCCTGGCATATTTCTGAAATAGAATCCCTTTCTTCAAGGAAAACAGAAATATAGTAAAGTGCTTCATTTTTGTACTCGATGCAACGCTTGGTTTTGCTGTTGGCGGCTTACCTTATTGACCTGTTAGAACAAGAAATACATACCATCATTTATCTGGATTCCAGCGGCTCATAAGGAGGCAGCCGGAGGAGAAACTTAGCCCAGGACTCAGGAGAAATGAGATCTCCCTGCATGATTTCCACTGTTCAGTGAAAGCAGCTGGACAGTGAGGAAGACCGTTCTGACACTGGACCCCCCGTTCACTCCATAGAGCAGCGCAGATGGACCTGAGCTCCCTCTGCTTAAAAATTTGCTGAAGACTCTTTTCTCTGCTGGGACAATCTCTGCGGTGGACATCTTCTATGTAGGTGCTGCTAGAGAGGGTCCAGACCTCAGGTTCCAAATGCTTTCTAGACTTTTCACCTAATCCCACAACTTTCAGTCTCACATTCCTTGCCTTGGCTCACTGCCTGACAAGTGAGCCACTGACTGGCTGGTCCCTCATCAACCCTTACAGAGCGCTCAAAGCTGGCGTTATCTCATTCCCTTTGCGACTGAGACCGTTGACTTGAGCAAAGGCTATAAGTGCAACAAAAATAACTAAAAATTCATGTTGAGGTTAATCAACAAAGGCTCTGATTTATTTGGACAATCTGGTCTGGAAAACTAACACAGAGGGTATATTTAGTGTTAAAAATGATGGCATCAGCTGGAATTGTCATGGAATTGACATAATATTACATTGTTAGGATTAGAAACAGCTCCTTATCCTCAAGTAGTTTCAAACTTATCACTTGATTCTGGATAAACTCTGCTAATTAATCTCAACATTAGGCAATTTGGTTCTTGCTAAAATATATTGTTTTTCTTAATCCACATCAGTCAGACGGGGATTCGGACCTGCTCCACCAGTAATGTGATTTTGGTTATACTTTCTGTTTGGGAAGTTTATTCATGGGTGGTACAGGTAATGTTGTTAATTAATTGGGTGTATTAAGGGGCATTTCACGTATATGCGAAATCTAAAAGACAACAAATGAGCAAACATAAGAAAACAGAAACAGAGCTGTAGATACAGAGAAAGAGGAGGAGGTTGCAGGGGGTGGGGATAGAAAGGAAGATTAAGAGGTACATACTTCCAGGTGCAAAAATAAATGCGTCACGGACATGAACTGTACAGTGTGGGGACCATAAATGCAGTATCTTTGCATGCTGACTTGTAACTAGACTTACTGTAGTGATCATTTTGAAATGTTAGAAATATCAAATCATTATGTTGCATAACAGGAACTAACAGTGTTGTAGGTCAATTATTCCTCAAAAAAACCCAAATTCATAGAAAAAGAAATCAAATTTGTGGTGACCAGAGGCAGAGGCTGGGCAGAGGGGGAACAAGATGAAGACAGTCAAAATGTACAAACTTCTAGCTATAAGATAAATAAGTACTCCAGATATAATGTCCAACATGATAAATCTAATTAGCTCCACTGTATGTTATATATAAAAGTTGTTTGAGAGAGAAAATCCTGAAAGTTCTCATCACAAGGAAATTTTTTTTCCTATTTAATTTTATATCTATATGAGATGATGGATGTTCACTAAACATCTTGTGATAATCACTTCATCATGTATGTAAGTCAAATTGCCAGACTGTACACCTTAAACTTATACAGTGTTGTATGTCAATTACGTCTTAATAAAACTGGAAGAAGAAAAATAAAGTAAAAAAAAAAATCATTTTCTCCAAGAAGTCTTTCCAAACCTAGGTAAGGCCCCCTGGAGCATCCTCACATATATTATCCTTTTTTTATTAAAAACACTTAACACTATTGAAATTATTGAATAAATAACTGCCTTCCACACTAGATATAAGAAGCATATGTATGTCGCTCACAGTTATATTCCCAGGGCCTAACACAGTGCCTGGCACATAATAGATGCTCAGTAATAACCCAGGTGGAAGAATGCATGAGTTAAATCAATGTTTCTGCTCTGTGTTTTTCGATCAGATCCCAAAGAGAAAAATGCCACATTCTCCCAAGAGAGTGGGTAAACATTCTCCTGCCACCCCAGCATGTAGACAATCCAGTGGGCAGAATGCTGACTGCACGCGAAACTCAGATTAGAGACCTGAGGCACCAAGCAGACAGAGGAGCTATTCCTAGGGTGGGAAGTAATTAGCACACATTTGGCAGAGTGTGTTGGAAGGAGCAAACATCCTTAGCAGTACTCTTGGAAAACGTTCAGAACTTAAAGCTGAGAACAAAACAGTGACCAACTGCAGATAGATACTAAGAAAAATCTTCACGTAGTAATGAGGGCCTTACTGTTTGGAGGCATCAGTCCAGAGAGACCAGGGTAGAACAAGAGCGGAGTGTAATATATGGCAGAATCGCCAAAATTAGAACTAGACAGAAGAGGAGGAATCTGGCTGTCTCTAGAACAGATATTTTTTTTCTCTTGGCCAAAATCAAGCTAAAGAATCTTTTTCTAACTTTTTTTTTTTTTAATGGCGGTACTGAAGATTAAACCCAGGACCTCGTGCATGCTAAGCATGCGCTCTACCACTGAGCCATGCCCTCCTCCTTCTAATTTCTTAACGAGGAAGGAATTGAAGAGGAGTGTCCAAACCCTATTTTATGGTTGCTCTAGTTGATATAAAAAGAGTTCTTCCTAAATTAGTCAGATGCCTTAAAGTGAGTAATTTCACTTGCAGTTTGTACTTTTGTGTTTTCATAACATCTTAATTTTTTTTTTTTTAAAGTTCAATACTATTGCACACTTAGACTAGGTAGCTGCTACTGTGACTCTCACAGTCAACACACTGGCCCTCAAGTGAGCAAATTAGGTAATTTGTAGCTTTGCTTCAACAAGCTTATTTCCTCTCTGGATAAACTACATAAAATTCGATGGAATCATTTGGTAGATAATGAAATCCATCAAATGACTTGACCAACCAAAGTGTACCAGGGTGTTCTGATGAAAGAAAGAGGGTCCAGCTGGGGCTCAGGAGAACAGGAATTCTGCCATAACCGTGCATAATTTAGACACATCACCTCACCTCCACACTCTCCCATGTCTATTAATAGTCCTACAGTTTCTCTAAGGAAGATATTTGCCATTCTAGCAAAACCTTTTTTTTTTAATGTAAGTATAGCTGATTTACAATGCTGTATTAGTTCCTGGTGTACATACAACATAGTGATTCTGTATACATACACACACACACACATACTATATATAATACATATATATCAGAATATAAATAAAATGGAATTTATATATATAAAGAATAATTTATATATATATTCTTTTTCATTACAGGTTACTACAAGCCATTGAATATAGTTCCTTGTGCTCTACAGTAGAAGCAAAATCTTAAAACTAGAGTTAGCAGGTAAAATACAGTATGCCCAGTTAAATTTGAATTTCAGATAAAAGAGTAATTTTTTAAGTATAAATATGTCCCATGTTTATATTTATTGTTTCTCTGGAATCCAAATTTAACTGGACAGCCTGTCATTTTTATTGGCTAAATCTAGGAATCCTAATTAAAATCTATTCATTATTAAAAGAAAAATACTGTTTTTTTTCCTCAGTTCTTTCTAACCATAATCACATAAAGCCATGGAAGGATAGAGAAGGAGTGAATGAAGTTTCCTGGAGCTCTCACTAAATGTCAATTGCTGTCACATGCAACATAAACTTGGAGTTTGTAAGAAGGGGAAAGAGTTAAGAATCTGCTGAGGGACGTGGCCTTTGTGAAGCTGGTGACTGGATTTCTACCTGTGCTCTTAGATTGTTCATATCTCTGTTAGCATAGCAGTTTGGTGTGTTTTGCAGTATTTATCTCCTTTGATAAAAGCCAGATACTGATGAGGCTGTGAATTCAATTTTCAGGAGGTTTCACTCTCTTAGTTTAGGGGACCTCAGTTACATTACACTGGGGAAAAGAGGGGCCCTTTGATAAATCACACACAACCAGCTGATTGATTGATTCTAGGAATTCAAATATTGAGGCATTCATTTTAATTAAGTACTTCATTGGAAAACACATAACACAGACTCTAGTCTCTAAGACTGTGACTATATAATTTTATAGCCCAAAATTTAATCAGCAGGTGCTGATGAATCCTGCTCTAAGAATCATCCATAGCAAGACAGTTGCCCGGACTCTCTGTGCTTCAGAAAGGGAAGGGAGGTGGCTGGTGCTGCTGAAAACATAGATGGTCATCTTTCTAGTTTTGCTCCCTTGTTCCCTGGGAATTTTGTGATCTCAGCTGAAAGCTAATTCCCCTTTTTAGCACCAGTTTTCATACAACCATCATTTAATATTTTTAAGAATTTACAAAACAATCCCCTTTTAAACGTATCCAGCTTGGAGTTGTTAAGACTGGGTTCAAACTTCCATGGTTCACTTTCAATCAGTTGAATACAAGGCCCTTCCTGATACCACCTTCCCATCTGGGCTCCCTTCTTCATTTTGGTCCTCTTCCCCTAAACTGCACGGAGTTTCTCTCCCTGACCCACTCTCCTGCCTAGAATGCCCTCACTTTACTTTGTTTAGCCAAATGGTTTTAACACTCCCTTCAACCTCCAGCTCAAAGGCCACCCCCGCCCCAGCAGTCAGCTCCACCTTCCCCCTCAGACCGCGTTGGGTGCTCTTCCTCTGGGATCCCACACGTGCCTCGATGTGTCTCTACCACTAGGTGCAAGCACACCAGATACACATTTAAAAATATTTATTTTTATCTGTTTCTAAAAGTAAAGTCTGCATGTAGAAAATGAAAAACGAAAAAGTATAAAAAATTAAAAATCACCAGTAATTCTATCATTCAGAAATACAGTGTTAATATTTGGATATACTGCCTTTCAGACTTCTTTCTATGTGCATTGTGATGGGTTAATTACAAAACTTCCCCATTTCTCCGCCCCTGCCTATATTTTCGTCATTGTGATGTGACTCTGAGGCTGCCTCTCTCAAGAATTGAGGTCTGTTTTCCCTCCCTTTGATTTGGGTTGACCTTGTGGCTTTCTCTGGAAAACAGAACATGGCAGAAGTGATGGTGTACCAGTTCTGAGCCTTGTACACTTCTACTCTCTCTCATGGAACTCTGATTCACCATGAGCTCAACCCCAGGCTAGCCTGATAAAAGCCAAAAGAACATTTGGAGAATAAATGAGTCACTTCAGCTGAGGCCATCCTATATCAGCTCCCAACTGACCAGCTAATCAAAGATGTCCACACAAGCCCACTTGAGGTAAACCTAGATGAAAATTGCCTAGGTGAATCCAGCCTAAAGTGACTGCAGAATTATGAACTAAATAAATAGTTATTTTAAGCCACTAGGTTTGGGGGAGTAATTTGTTACACAGCAATAGCTTATTGATACATATATACATATGTATACATATATACATACACATGGCAGACAGTACAATTCCAACAAATTTGTATCCTGCTTTCCCTTTAACATTTTAACCAAAATCATACTATTAAAAAAAGCTTGCCAAGCATTGTATTTATCACTGTATGATAGCCTATCATTTGGACGTAGCATAAAACCTTACATTTGTCTATTATTCTATATTTACATTGTCTTTTCAAAATTTTTTTATAATAGAGAGCAGTTTAATGGACATCTTTAAAGCCCAAGTAGAATTATTGGTTAAAAGCCATAAGAACATTTTGAAGGCCCTTAATACATGTTAAATAATTTTTTTTCCAGAAAGATTACGACACAATCAGTGGTGCTGCCTGAGACAGTTCATCTTAACACAGACTGACCACAGTGAAGTATTAATTACTTTTAAATAAATTGTAAACTTGGTGGTCAAGAAATACATCTCATTCTATTTTTTTTTTATTTTTTATAAGTGAAGCTGTATTAATACTCCTTTTTTTAATTAGCTATTTGTATTTACTCTTTTGTGAGTGGTCTCTGGGCACGTTGTTCATTTTGGCTTCCTTTTTTTGGTAGTTTTGTATTGATCTGTATGTTATATTAATAGCATATAGTACCAGTAGCTATTGTTTATTTGGTAACTACTAAGAAGCAAACACTTCATTTAAAGTATCTTATCTAAATCCTCACCAAAGTCTTTTCAAGGTAAATTTTAGTATTCTCCTTTTCACAGATAGTAAAAGTGAGGCCTGGAGAAACTTAGTACCCTCCAAGGTTGTACACAGAAGACCCAGGTTCCAGGGTCTGGCTTTTACCGTTAGACACTGCTACTCCACTTTGTTTATCACAATTCTGCAAGAATTTTTTTTTTTTCTGTCTTAACTTGTCAGTTATGGTATTACCCACAGACTATCTCTTTACAAGTTCTTCTGTCTTCCCCACTAGTCTGCAAACTTTGTCTAGTTGGAATCACGTCTTTATACCCACTGCCCCTAACGTGGTCCCTGGACATAATGTGCATTCTGTAAATATTTGTCAAAATACATTTTTTGCTCTCACGTTGGCACTGATACTGGATGGCTGGAGTCTTTGGCTAATGGGCTGTGACACATATTAGAATTCCCCCCTTCCCCAACAAGATATGATGAAATAAGCAGGCTAATTACATCGGATCATTTTACTTTGTCACTTCATCTTTCCCAGAATCAGGCAGCAATTGATGCCAGATCCACAGTCCATAATCATGATTGGAAACAAATACTATTGGGTTTGGCTATGATCCTGAATCACTTGCGATAGAAAATCATTCACAATACTCTTCAGTCCTCTTCCATATGACTAGAACTTGCCCAAAAGTACATTGCTGCTCCCTTTTCTCCTTTCCTGTAAAACTGGTTACTGGTCAATCCAACTATTCCTTGAAAAATAATTCTGGAGAAAACAAAATTTATTTACTGAAGTCAAGATCTGTGCACAAATTTATGGTTTGTTTTTATATATTTGTCACTTTGAAAATAAGATCCAAAGCCATGTTTAAGAAAATATTAACCTAACATAATGATACATTGAACTGGTGTATAATAACTTAAAAACTATGCATGATTCCCCTGCTTTCAAATTCATGTTAACTTGGCCCAGTTTTGAACTTTGTAACTTTTCTGAATGCCAGATTATACCTGTTATTTCCGTGAAAGTTTTTCAAAATCCTTGGTCAAGATGAAAAATATCTGACCAGATTTGTGAAAAGAAGCGCTTCCAATCTGGGTGCATCTTGTCTGTGGGCATAATTAAATCTCCTTGGAAACAGGAAAGATGGTGCAAGTATATTTACACGATGAAATAGTTACCAGGTTAACAAATGAGCTCTCATAGGCGCTTACTAAAATTTGTGTGTGTGTGTGCTTTCTAAAGCAAATCAAAATTAAACAAGCAAGACTCTTTCCTTTCCTGGTGGGACCTCTAGCTACCTTGGGGACAGATGGACAGAACTGCTGGCTTCAGCCTAGGCAAGAGTTGAAACAGCCTGGAAACGCTGAGCTGTGTCTCTGTCGAAACCTACAGCACCTGGCACTAGTAATTTAAAACCCCCTGGAGAGAGTTGCTGCTTTTTTAAAAGCTGAGCAACACTTTGCTGGGCTCCAAACTAGGTCAGTGAACATAGAAGGTGGGAACTTTCTCTTAAGATCAACTTCTCATTATATTTAATAAGAGTTTCAAAAACAAGGTCGGGGGAGGCAGGCTGACAGTGAAGGAATCTACCTTTCTTAGACTCATGCAGACAGGATTTCTCAAATGGAAAAGACCACCTGGCTCCAAAATTCTAGTTTACTTACTGATGCTCTAGTCACTAAAAAAAAAAAAGTTTCACAGTAGCTGTTATTAACCAGTAGATTGGAATCCATTAGCAATTACCTTTTTTTCTCTTAAAAATGAATATAATGTCAGCTCAGAAATACACAGCTAGATCAGCTTAGTGGCATAGCCTACATAGCCTAGAAAAAAAATTCAAATATATATGCATTTATAAGATGATCAACGTGATGTTTCAAAACCATGGGCAATGGCTGGTGTAGAGCACCAGAGGCTTCTTGCCTGTTTTGAGCAGACAAAAGCCAAGTTCCTGTCTGTACCTTGCAGAAAAGAAAATATCAGATAGAACTCAGCATGAAAGCCAGAATTAAAAAAAAGAAAATGCTGCAAGATCATGTGCCCTCTTCTTCATTAATCCTACACATTGCCTTATGTATTTATTTCTGAATACTTTTATCCTTTTTCTGCTGGTGTGTTAAGAATGGGGTCACCTTTTTAATGATAGTTTCTATCTGTTTTTTTTTTTTTAATATCAGAGAAAGCTCTTTAACATTCTTATATCCAGACATTTTCTAATTTTTCTTAGTTCTAAAGCTGTTTTTATTTCAGGTGAATCTCTTGGAATATATACACATGTCTTTGTGTTTGTTTTATGTCATTAGCTATTAATGCTAGAATACTGTTTAACTGAAGACAGCAGGCATTACTCTCATTTTTGGCTGTAAGGAAATACATCCACTGTTTCACCGTGTAATTTCACATTTGCTATTGATTTCTATTTCATGTTCTTTATTGTTTTAAAAATTTTTCATCCAATTCCTCTTTGACTTATCACCTGTATTATGAATTATTGTTTACTTTTATTAATTACATTTTTTTACAGTCATTGTTCAATGACTCTTTTAAATATCATAAACATTAAAGGTGAAAAAACACTGAACAATAGGGTTTTTTTTAAAGCATTTAATAAAAATAACACAAGTGATATCATTTATTGCTACTTTTTACTCCAACTTAACCTTCTCAGAATAAATTCAACTTGGTCATGAATAATTTTTCAATGCACTGCATGACTCATTGCCAATGTTTTATTTGGAATTCTTTGTATCTAAATTCATAAATGATACTGGCTTATAATTTCTGTTTTGTGCTTGCTTCTACCTTTTCTAATCTTTGACAATGTATACAATATGCTCTTATTACCAGTCTATTCAAATTTCTGTCTCATCTGGAATAAGTTTTGGGTAATTCAGATGCTCTTAGAAATATGTCTATTTCATCTAGATTTTTCAAATTAATTGCTATGCTACCTATTTTATATATTTTAAAAAATTCTTTTAATTTAAACTGTATTTGTAATTATAACCCCTTTCTCTTCTGATTTTGTGTTTTTTTGTTCCCCTCCTTTTTTTTTTCTTTTATTTCCTCTTTGAAACGTGTTTAATTTTTTTTTCAAGTTGTCACAGCTTTGTCAATGTCTTTTTGTTATTAACTAGTTTTATTGCATTGCTCTGGAGTCTACATTCTTTGTGTGCACAAAACATATATTCTTCAGTTAGATGCAAATTTCTATATGTCCATTAAAACAAATCCATTCCTTGTGTTAATCAAATTATTTTCTTATTTATTGAGCATCCATCGTGTGCTGGGCACTGTATGAAGTTCCAGGTTCATAGTGACAACCAAAACAGACATCCTTCCTGTTTTCGATTTGTTTTTTTGATAATTTTAACAAAGTAAAATTTTACATGAAATAAACTATTCCAACTGAAAGCACAAAATTAGATAAGTTTTGACAGCTGTGTATACTAGCAAAACCAATCACTGTCATCATACGTGGCATTTCCATCCTTCCCTATATTTCCTTGTGTCTCTTTGCAATCCGTCTCCTCCTCCTGGTCTCAGACAACCCTGATCTCTATTCTGTCATAGATTATTTTGCATCTTCTAGAATTTTCTGTAAGTGGAATCATACAGTACATACTGTTCTGTGTTTGGCTTCTTTCATTCAGCATGATGATTTTTGAGATTCATCCAAATTTCTGATATGTCAGTGGTTCATCCCTGTTTATTGCTGTGTGATGTTGTATTGTGCAGACATATCACAGCTTGCTTATTGAATCACCTTTTAGTAGACCTATGGATTAGTTTCAGTTTTTGCTATTATAAAGTTGCTATGAACTTCTGTGTACAAGTAAATGTCTGTGTGGACATATGTTTCATTTCCTTTTGGGTAAATAATTAGGAGTGGGAAGGCTGAATCCTAAGACGATTGTATTAGCTTAATCTTGATAGACAGCGCAGAGTTGGATTTTGGTTTTAGAATAATGTGTAAATTTTTCTTTATAACAATAGAATTTAATTCATATATATTTACAGTCCCAACTGATCTATAAAGTCTCACTTATGTTATTTTGTTTTTATATGTTTTCTTTTCCTTTTTCTACTTGAATGTTTTCCTTGATAATTTTTTTTTTTCTTTATGGTGTAGCATTCCCAAAATATGTTCTATAGAACAACAGTCCTATTGAGAAGCTCTATAAAAAGTAGTTCTCATAATCAAATAAACTGAGGAGATGCTTCTTCTTTGACATTTACAATTCATATTCGTATTTTAAGGGATCTGAGAAGTCCTGCTTAAAATTCCTCAATTCCTAACACATTTTAGACAAAAAGCCCAGATCCTTAACATGGTCTGTGAACTCCTGCAGTCTGGTTCCTACCAACCTCACGACACTGTGTCTGACTTGATTAGTTCTGCGAATGTGCCATGTCCCTTCCTGCCTCGGGACTTCACACAGACTGTTCCTTCTGCCGGGAGTTCTTTTTCCCACTTCTGCACCTGGATAACTCATCGTTCCAGTTCACAAGTCAAACACCGTGTCACCAGGGAAACCTAGACCACAGATCAGGTCCACATTATACATTCGCAAAGCATCCTGCATTTTTCCTCTGTAGCACTGGTTACAACAATAATTAAATGATAATTTGTGTAATAATTTGATTTACAGTTGTTTTCTTGGCTGGACTGTAAAGTCTATAAAAGCCAGAACTTGTCTGTTCTGTTCATTAATACAGCCTCAGCATTTGCCTTTTTTCTTTTTTTTTTTTTAACAAATAGTAGGTCTTCTATAAATACATATGGAATGAATCAAGAATCCAAGTAATTTCATTTAACCCTGCATTTCCTGAGCTTATTTGACATATCTTTTCCTAATATCCTGTGGAATTAGCAGTTGGTCAATAAAACTCTTAGGATCACAGCTCTATGGTGTGTGTGTATGTGTGTTGCTAGTAATTACCTTATTCACTTATTCAATAAGAATTTATTATGTGCTAAGCCCCTCAGTGTTTAGAAGCACTGAGAAATCAGCAAAGCTTCTGTGCCCATGTAGTTTACGTTTTGGAGGGGCCAACAAACCAATAAATATCTAAAATTAAAAAATATGTCAAGTGGTAATGAACGGTGTGAAGAAAAAAGAACGGAGCAGGCTAAGAGGATTGGGATGGTCCTTTAATTTATAAAGGTGGTCCGAGAAGACGTCTTCTATAAGGTGACATTTGAAGGGAGCCCCCAAACCAGTAAGCAGTGCTGCTACCTGGGAAGGGGCATCCATGGTAGAGCAGGCAACTGGGGCTCGGCGCCTAAGGTGGGGACTCGCTTGGTGAAGAGTTGAATACAGTGACAGCAGACGGACTGGCAGGGAGAAGCGGGGTGAAGAGGCCAGGAAGCTGGGAGGAGGGGTGTGAGGTTGTGCTGGACTTTGAAGGTCCTGGTGAGAGCTTTGGGTTTAACTCTGAGCGGGCATAGGACATGACACATCTTAGAAACGTCACTGGCTCTTGTGTGGAGAATATCGTAGGAGGAAGGAAACTTGTTAGAAATCTCTTGCAAAAATGTAAGTGAAAGACGTAACTAGGTTACGAAACAGGAAGTGGGAGACGGCAGGGTTCTGGATATAGTCAATGTAGAGACACCAGGATTTGCTAATGGCTCCAGGTGGCAGAGGAAGAGAGGAGTCCACCATCACTGGAGGGGTTTTTGGCTTAAGCAACAGGACAGATGGTGTTGTCACTTCCTGAGGCGGAGCAAGACTGAGAATGTAGATTGTGGATGAGGAAATCTGCGTTTGGCTTGATCTTGCTATGTTAGAGATGCTTATGAGCGACCAAGAGGACATGTAGATTGGGGAATGGCATGTAGAATCTGAAGTCGAGGAGAGAGCAGGACTAGAGATACAAATTTGGAAGTCAGCAGCATATAAGTGATGCTTCTCAAACTTTAATGTGCATGTGAATTAGGGGGGGATTTTATTAAACTACAGTTTGGGGTCTGGGGTGGGTGCCTTTCTAACAGGCCATGTGATACTGATGTTGGTTCTGCACACTTTGGGTAAAAAGGTTGTTACAGCTGAGTGTTGGGTATTTTTGTTTGTTTTTTCCCTTTGAGCTTTCTTTTTTTTTTCCAAACCAAGAAAATCTCAGTCTCTGTATTTTAATAACAGACTTCATCTTATTTAAATTTAACAAAAACACTGAATATATTTGGTTTTTAATCTTTCCATTCTACTTTATTTAGCATAATTCAGCATTTTATTTTTTATGTTAGTTGAATCAAGTTACTACTTATTCATGAAAGTTCTAAAATCATTTTCTGTTCAACTCATGGTGTTTTTCTCTTTCTCAATATCTTCAATTTATTACCTCAACATATCAAACGTATCAACATATGTTTGATAAGAGCCTGCAATTAGTTGTTGAATTTATTTCTTTACTATTCTTTGAAAGCAAAATAGTAACTGTTTCCTCCTTCCAAGATATGATTCCCCCAACCCCAATAAAATGGGATCTTTAGACTAATCTATTTTTCTCTCTTTCCCAACAAGGGAATAACTTCATAATCCATTTACCCATCCCCCAGCCCTATAACCCCAGGTATTACTGAAGTAGTTTTATGCCTTTAATTTCAAACTATATTTAGGTTTTCGCTTGCAGCGTGTGCCTTCTGTTCTAAGGATTCTAGCTTCACAGCGATGCTGCTCAATTATTCATTGCTGTCATTCTTCTCCTAGATTTAATTATACATATGGTAAGTTTCATCCCTCACTTCTTTTTCCTCTCCTTTTTATCTTCCCTTAACTTCTTTCTAGAGATTCATTTATTGCTTAAAGTTCTTTTTATTAATACCTCTCTCAGGTAAGGTATGAGAGTAGCATGTTTTCTGAGTCCTTGTGTATCTTTCTCTTATTCTGATTGGTAGATGATGGCTATCTTGGCTGGATATAGAATTCTTGGGTTGCATCTGCTAACTTTCGAAACTGAAGACTTACACATCAAGTTTTAGGAAGTGCCTGTGCTTTAATTTGCTTTCCTTAAGTGCTCATGTTGTTACTGTTACCGTTGTTTTCAAATTACGCTCAAACTGCCGTCTCTCTCCTCCAAGAGTTCTTCTTCACCAAGAATAAGTTTGTGCTGGTTGCCTGACTTGTTATTCCTCTCTTTGGAGATTTGTTTTATCCCTTTTCCTTTTATGTCATTGCTCCATTAGATCTTGGGGCTCACTTTCAGCCACTGTGCACTCACCTTGGGGTCAGTGTTGGTAATGAAGTTAAAATAGTGAGTGATACCTGTCCCTACGGACCAGTAGTGCAATGGCCAGCAAGTGCCCTCTCCATCTCTCAGCTCCAAAGGCTGGTGCTCTTTAAATGTAGATGCCAGATACTTCTGCAGCTTCCCAGGAGCTGGGGAGACCAGATGGTTCCAGAACCACTTGCTCATGTTTGCTCTGTTCTTTCTCTTGTGAGCTCATTCTGCAGGAAGACTAAGCTCTGTAAGAGAGGTAATCGCACATCCACTCCTGACTATGGTCATTCACTTCCACATTACCATCAACGCAGTCCCACTCCTGACTATGGTCATTCACCTCCACATTATCATCAACGCAGTCCCACTCCTGACTATGGTCATTCACTTCCACATTATCATCAACACAGTTCCACTCCTGACTATGGTCATTCACTTCCACATTATCATCAACGCAGTCCCACTCCTGACTATGGTCATTCACCTCCACATTATCATCAACGCAGTCCCACTCCTGACTATGGTCATTCACCTCCACATTATCATCAACGCAGTCCCACTCCTGACTATGGTCATTCACCTCCACATTATCATCAACGCAGTCCCACTCCTGACTATGGTCATTCACCTCCACATTATCATCAACGCAGTCCCACTCCTGACTATGGTCATTCACCTCCACATTATCATCAACGCAGTCCCACTCCTGACTATGGTCATTCACCTCCACATTATCATCAACGCCAGGATCCCCTCTACAGTGATTTTCAATCCAGAGATGGCTTCCAAGAGCCAGACTTCATGAGTAATTGTCTAATCTGATTGGGCAAAGTCATCTGATGGCATTAAATTATGTCGCACAGCCAGGTGCTCAGGGTTCTAACAGGATATCAGCACAGAATGGAGTTTTGATAAGCTATGTTTCTGAAGGAGTGCTCTGTCAGTTTCTTAGAGATTAAAACCAAGCAAGCTTTGCTGGTATTGGACCACCTTATCAAACTGAAAAAAAAAAAAAAAAAAAGAAAAGAAAAGCCAACCAACAAACAAATCCCCAGAAGTTAACTGTAACTTTTGGACAAACAGATCAACTCTTACCCCTCTTTTCTGTTTTTAAATCAGTAGCTAGTAAAATATGATTATTTCTCTTTCCACCTTCAACAGAAAGACCTGTATTGAACACCTTGATAGGAAGTTGTGGTTAAAACAGTTTTGGAATGAAAAACAATCTTAATTGCCTGGGGAAATTCGTTGATTGATTTATTCTGACATCAGTTGCACAACACCGACTGAATACCCGCTTTGGGTCAGCTGCAGCAGCTATAGCTGGGGTTCCACATTTATGCCCACCTTCTGGATCCAATTCCTTAATTTGAACAGTTAGGGATGTTGGTATAATTTTGGCTCTCATCACTCAGACTTCATAATTCTTTGTATTTTGTCATTCTTAATATTTATATGACATCTAGTGAGTGATTGATCTTCCATAGGACCTTATGGTCATTCACATTTGCTTATCACCAGCACATAGGGGGCAATCCACAGATTTATGGCTGCCAATAAAAGTTGTTACCAAAAGTACCATTTCTTTTTTTTTCTATGTGCTAATTTCTAATAACTCTTGTGCATGAGAGCAATTACTGACAAAAGTCAGCCTCTGTTAATAGAGTTTATCACACTTCATCATATATCCTTTGTCGTTGGAAGCATTTTGACAAGCCCAGGGTTAATTAAAACCAAGAAGACAATAAAATACACCTAATCAAACATTACAGGTACAGAAATCAATTAGCAGATTTATAGCACTTTGGAGGTTTCCATAATGTATAAAATTCAAAGAAACTGTCCTTTCCATTTTCTCAAGACAGTGTAATTAAATTTCTAATTGAAACTATTTTTCAGTAGGTAATGTGCAATCCACTGAAGTGTGATTTGCTTTAAAGTGGGGTCTATGGAGGTTGAAAGAGACTAAGAAATTAAAAAGATCATCAAGTCATTTCCATTATTGGTGTTTTGTCTACCTGAGAGTTGGGAAAAGTTATACTGTATTAAAAAAACAAAAAGGGAGGAGAAAAAGCAGTGCTTTGGATGGTAAAGAGAATAAGTGAAGTCCTCTTGTGTACCGAGGAGCTCTGTCTTTCCAGAGAGCAAAACATCAACAAAGGAGAGTGCATGTCTCAGATAGTTCACTAGATTTGTCAGCACTGTTAAGTAATAAATCTGACTTATTTGTTTTCTCTAACTTGACTGATTTTTTTTTTTTGATGGGATAGATGGCCATGATTTGTTGCTTTGATATCATGTAGATGTGGCTTTAAATAAATCACATCTTTTTGCAGTTTTATTTCCCACCCAGCTAAGTTAAAAGTGGTACTGATCACCGTGCCTGGAACACATGGTTTCAACGGGGAAGGGGCGGGACAGTCAGGCAGGTCATGTGCGTTTGTTGAATGTCTGCAAGGCTGTGTTCAGCTCCCTGTGGGCTGGCTCACTGAGGGGATTATTTTCCCTCTCTGCCTGGGGTTTCTCCTTTAGCCACTTGTGAGAATTATTAACGAAGTATCTTACCACCAGCTAAACATAGAAACGATCCCATTTACCTTCCATTTAAAATTATCCCTGTTTTGAAATTTTTGTGCAATTAACATCTGATTAAAGAAAAGGAACTTCTTCCTTTAAGTACCATACCCAAGTGTAATTATTATATTAACGACAACAACTCATATTTATTTCCTGAACTCGGAACTAAACCACACTTGTCTTCAGGGTTTTACTTCTAAATTGTGAGCAAATCGAAATGAACTATTCCTTTCATAGGATGATTGTTATAGAACAAACCTCAAGGTCCAAATTAGGCTTTAGATGTTTCTTTTGATTTGTGGGGTTGTGCCTGCATAAAGTCAAGAAAAGCCAGATAATCTGAACAATTTCACGGAAAAAAAAAATCAGTTGAAACATTTTTGGGGTTAACATAGACAAAAGCTAATTAACCATGGGTTTTTTTTTTTTTTGGTTAAAAATTAAAACATGCTGATGACAAAGTAAAACGAAAGATCCAAATGTGTATAAACCAATTCTTAATCAGGCAAACGCAAATAAAATCATATTTTCATAAATCAGATCCTGTGCTTTTTCTTCTTCCCTAATGCCACCTGTTTTCTGGCTAGTTCATTGTTTTCGAGTGTTAATGGGCATTCAGCGGGTATGAAGGAGTTAGGTAATGAACCTGTGGCGGCTGATTGATACAGCAACATGCCCCTAGGTTGAGGATGGTGCTGTATTCTGGGCTGGCTCTGCTGTGGGTCAGTGGAGGATGCATGAGGAATAAACTAAGTTCAAAATGACATTTTAAACGTGAACTGTCTTTATTTTCCTACACAGTTGTCCCTCGGTATTCATAGGGGACTGGTTCCAGAAACCCCTGGGGATACCAAAATCCGAGGATGCTGAAGTTCCTTTTATAAAAACACATAGTACAGTATCCACGGGTTTGGCTTTCACAGCACCTTTAGTGGTTTCTCTAAACCTCCTTTCTCAGTTCTTCACTGGCTCTCCTTCTTTCTTCCACTCCTCAATGATGAACATATGTTTAGGACTCAGCCCTCAATTCTTATTCTTACTTCCCTACACTCTCTTCATCTGAGAATTCTTTTATTCTGTGGTGTCAACAAACTTTACTTTGCAAGTAACAAGTCTCTATTTCCTACCGAAGCCTTTCTCTTAAGGTTTGATGCTGCTGTACCACCAGTTCCCTAATAGACTTTCTGTTCTGCTTCAGTATTTTCTAAAAACCCCTAAGTGATCATCCCCTTCCCAACTCACTGCTTCTGTTAGTGGTGCCCCCAGTGCCTAAGATGAAGTTTCGATCATCGGATTTCTAAAATAAATAGAAATGTATAACAACTCAAACCCAATTAAACTTTTCTCCTTATTTAACAGCACAGGATGGGAAACAAGTCTGCAGGGTGGCCCTTCTCCGTGTTGTCATTTGGGGGCTCTGAGGCTTATCTCCACTGCAGCCAGGTAGAAGGGAGAAAGAGAACAAGAGAAGGGAAGATTGCCTGCAGGGGTTTTTAAGCACTGCTTCGTCTCTGATCTCTGTGTCATGGCCACACCCATCTGCCAGGGAAACTGGGAAATGTAGTCTAGCAATTTTCCCAGGAAGAAAAGTGCAAATGGATTTTGGTGTGAAGCCAACAGTCCTTGCCGCAACCATCTAAATTTGAAACTGTAGATTTCCACTCTGTTTTATTCCCCCATATCACGTCTAAGACCAAATCCCGCTATATTCTCACTTAAATGGTCTCTTATTACATTATCCACATGCTCCCAACACTATCGCATGGTCCAGGCTCCCATCACCTCACATCTGGATTACTTTCTCGGTGATCCGCACAACTGTAGCCTCTTCTTTAATCCATCCAACAAGCCCTTTCCACACTCATTTCCCTTATGGACAACGCTCCGTGCTTTATGTCCTAGTTCAAAAATCTTCAACAGTTCTCTCGTCTAACAGATCATCGAATGTCTCCTGCCTGCCTACCTTTTAAGAACTGATGTAAGTCAGAAACGTCTCTTCCTACATCAGCCAGTCTTGAGCACCTATTTTTGCAGGTTTTTGCAGTGTTCTTCTGTAGCACTCAGTTTAGATGTAATATAAACTATTTTTCTTGTATTGCTCAATATTGTTTCATGTATTTTAGAGCTGTCTTTCCTGCTGTGTTGTAAGCTCCTTGAAAAAAAAGAATATTCTGGTCTTTTTTTCTTTTTGTCCCCCATATAGTCTAGCAAGTTGCTCAGCACATACAAGTTTGGTTTCCAATGAATATTTGTTGATGAACAGGATAGCTCTGAGAAGGAATTAGTTATTATACTGATTTTATGAAATTTTTCTCCCTAAATGTACCAGTTGTACTGGCAAATCTTTGTTACAAACTGCCATTTCTTCATGGAAATCTATGCTTAATTTTAATTGGTGACAAAATCTCTCAACATAACTAAAGATATAAACTAAAGACATTTAAAAGCTTGGAGAAACTAATTTCAATTAATTCTTTCTTGCATCAGTTCAACAATAGTTTAAATTCTGATCCCTGTCCTGAAGAGATTCAGAGACTGGAAGGGAAGTGAGGATTCATATGCATTGTATAGGCAGAATTCTAAGTTGGTCCTCCAAATTCCTGCCCCCAGTGTACACATTCTGTATAATCCCTTCTTGTGAGTGTGTAGGGGGATCCGTAAATATTATGGGATTACACTTACATAATTACGCTACATTATATTGCAAAAAGAATGGTCTAGATAGAATTAAAATTCCTTAATCAGTTAATCTAATGGAAGGTTATCTTTGATAGGTCTGACCTAGTCACTGAGCTGCTAAAGAGACAGGAAGCAGCTTTCCTGTGGGCCTGGGAAAAAGTAAAAGCCATGTTGTGAACTGACTACAGAGGGGACCGCATGGTGAGGATGCAAGGGAAGTCCCTGCAAGCTGAGAGAGATGCCCAGCTGAGAGCCAACAAGAAAGTGGAGACCTCAGTCCTACAACCATAAGTAACTGAATTCTGCTAACAACTCAAATGAGCTGGAAATAAGATCCTGAGCTCCAGATAAGAATGTAGCCCTGCTGACACCTTGAATTCAGCCTTCTGAAACACTGAGAAGAGATTATGCTATGCTCAGTTCTGTGTGACCCATGGAAACTGTAAGAAAATAAATATGTGTTATTTTAAACCATAAATTTTGTGATTACACATTTGTCACACACCAGTTGAAAATGAATACCTACATGTCCTATAACATCTTATATAATTACTATGAAATACAGTTTCTTATGAGTTTAATCATTTTGAGATTCTATAAATTTTAATTTTTTTAGGACTTGGCTTAATTACAATAAAGCCATATATCAAACAAAAATACATTTGGACTTGAAAATGCCAATGCTATTTACTTCCATTTTCTTGACCTTGAGTCAGTTAACATCCAAATTACCTCAAGGAAGTATTAGGTTGATATTGCCTGGTCTATTTTAAAAGATTTCTCCAGAAGACAGTTCATCCAGTTATCAGTGTTTTGTTAGTAAGTCACTCCTTCACTCTTCCCTACTCTAGCATGCCTGTTGTGCTGATTTAACATTATCTTCTGGATACTCTACTGGGTGAAATATTCCAAGAATCTTTGGAGGGTGGCCAAGTAGTCTTTTTGCTCTTTAAGAAGAAAGTGGTTTAAAGGAAGCTGCTGCTTAGCAAATCCATTACTCCATAGTAAAACAGGCATGTTTCCAAAGTACATTAACAATGCTAATAAAAAAATTAGCCTGGACTGAAAAAAGAGAAAATGAAGAAGTCGTTTCATCATAGGAGCTGTAGTTGAGATATGTGACCTCTGCTGGCTGACTGACCACGTGGAGTTAAGTCTCAGTTTTCTTATCAATAGAACGGGAGCATAATCTTTGAGTTCTTTCAACTTTGATGTCATCGATTCACCTATCCAATGAGAAAAGGGAGGGGAAAAAGTCAAGAGATCTTAGTGGGAAAGGTGACATGCTCAATATCTGTATAAGGATAGTGATGAATGAATATATACTCTGAAGACCAGTTCCCTTGTGAAGGAAGACTCCAGCTTGTCTTCAGCACATCAATAGCTCTCTGTCTTCCCACTGTTAAAATTTCTTAATCTGAAATGCAGAATTCCCCTGCCCACTTCCTCTGGCTTTTTCCATTCTTAAATCCATCATTTCTTTAAATATTCTTTATGCTCTGTTCAAGGTGAAATATTCACTCCATCAATTTGTCTGTCTGTCTGTCTGTCTATCTATCTCTCTATCTCTCTATCCCTCCTATACTTTCCTACCTATGCTTGGCTTTTGTGTTCCCCATAACTGTACTGATTTACCTTCCATTTTCACCTGACAAATCCTGGCCATCCTGTAAGATCTAACTCAAAATTTCCCTTCTCCATAAAGCTTTCCCTGCTGGTTCTCTTTCTGTCCAGATATGACTGAGTTTCGGAAACCCCCTTACAGCCTACCCTCCTCTGAGCACAAATCTTCTTCTACCATATATGTTATGTATGCATTTCTTACTCCTCAGCCTGCAAGCACAGAGATGTTGTAGGAAATCAAACTGAGTGGTTCCCAAATCCAGACCATAACCTGGAGGGCAGCTCATCTCAGCTTGTTTTCCTAATACCATCTTGTCTTCTTGTAATTCTTTTTCCTGTTACTAGAATGCAGCAAAAGTGAACATGTGGTTTCCTGATATCACAAATAAGTTCTCAGAAGTTCTTCCTGAAGAATAGTCATAGTTATAAGATTCCAGACCCCAGGTGCTATAAGATTAGCTATGCACTTTCATAGGGGTTTTTTGCATGAGCTGGAAAGTTGGTGAACATAACAAAGCCTCAGGGAGACGAACTGCTCTGAGGAGAGTCACACATCCAACTAGACACTCAAACTTCTCTCTCCTGACTCATAGTTCAGTAGGAGGTTTTTCTATGCTCCTCTCCAATATGCTAGTTCAGGGCTCATCCCTGAAAACGGCTTAGGGCTGCTATCATCCCTGAGGCAAAAGCATCTTCTGAATGAAGGAAACACTGATTTGTTTCTTCACAAGTTTTACTTCCAGATGGTGCCTCCAGACGTACAGAATCTCAGTAACTTTTTATTCCCTCTCAGTGCATGGCTGATTTTCCATTTATAATTTCTAAGTTGAATACCTGTAAATTTTCTGTTTCCTTTTTCAACTTGGAGCTGAAATTTAGAAAAAAAAAAACAGTTGTAAAAAATAGTTGTAAGTAGTCAAGGGGAAAATTCAAAGATTTACAGACAAAAGGTCTAAAGGAGGAAAAAAAAAAAGAACTAAAGAAAGAAGAAAATCAGAGGAATAAGAAGAAAGATGGAGAACAGTGTCAGTATTACCCAAAATTACAGAAGCTCCAAACTGTACTCAGTACTTATCTAGGATGCCTCAGTTCATTGTCATGACAACCCAGAGAAGTTAGATAATGTGCCCAAGATCCCTTAGTTAATAAATATGGAAACGAGCTTTGGATCAAAGACTGCTTGACTTCAGAACTCATGTTCTTTGCACCACCGTTGGCTGGGGGAAGAGTGGGTGGCACAAAAAAGGCTGAATATGCACGAAGTAAGGGGCTGGTTGGAAGACAGAGGGACAAGGATGGACACATCTTCCTAGACTTGAAGTGGAAACAAAACACCTGAGCTGGAAGGCGCTTGAGGCATGCTCTGATTCCCAGCTACTGTGGCAGAAACCTAGACAAGAGACAACCAGTGGGGCTTTAAGGAACCTCATTTAAGATGCTTTGAGTCTCTGTTTCCCTGTCCTTTGGTTTTCATGGGTATCTCATCAAGTATATTGGTCCAGAAGCTTTGTTGTAAGTGTTCTTCTTTTCCCTCCCGCCTTCCCTCCCCACCAGATATGACATTTTCACTTCTGAAAACCTAGAGTGGTACATCCACCCTGAGCAGGCCCTTGAGGTCAGTGTTCTCAGACTAAGAGGGAAAGGGGAGGGGAGAGGTCTCAGCCGAAAACAAGGAGTGGAATCAATCCTGGGTCTCGATTACTCGTGTGATAACCTTAGGTTTCTGATGCACATGACACAACCTATCCCAGGATTTCTTAGCCACCTGAAATTTAACCTATGTCTTTTGACTTGCTGGGATCAGGATCAGGAGAATAAGAGGAAAGAAAAGAAAAAGGTAGGTTTTTGTTTTGTGGTTGTTTTGTTTCATTCTGTTTCTAGTTCATTCATGTATTCACTCCAAGCTCTGCTGTGCTGTGGGGGAAATTAGATGAAGGGCATGCATGGAAGTTTACTGAAGACACTGACCTAACATTAGAGAACAATCTGATAAGTTTAAGGCAGTGAAATGAAGATGACCAAGAGTCTGAACACAGTGCAAAAAGTAGGTGATAAGGATCATCAGGAAGAGGTCAGAGAGGGCTGACTGAGAGGTAGTGTGGGGCGCTGAGAGAGCACAGGAACGGGGACACCAGACCAGGGGTGTCGGGCGGGCCGTCCCTGGAATCTCAGTGAAATCTGCCTGAGAACTGACTTCAGTGCCTGAAACAAGTGATTGATTAACAGCTGGTATCCACAGACAAAATCAAAGCCAGAAGAAGGCAGGCCGTCTACCCAGGGATTACAGAGGGCTGCACGGCAGGGCGTCACCATGGTGATGGACCAATGGTCATGTTGCTGCACAGTGTTTAAGGTGGGCTCTGGAGTCAGATGGACTGGCTTTGAGTCCCGGCTTCATAGCTTATTCTCTGAATGACCTTGTGACTGTTACTCGATCTTCCTGCTTTACAACTTCCTCATCTTTAAAATATCAGTGATGTTCGTGGTGCCCACCTGAGGAGTCAGTTGCATGAATAAGTGAGTTAACATAGGTAATGTGCTATAAGTGCCTCCTGGCACAGGGTAAGTGAGCAAAAATGTTAGTTTTTTTTTTTTTTATTATTAGTTTTTGCTAGTTCAGGCCACCTCTCTAAATACAGTTTGGAGGTAAATTTTGAGAATGACTTTCAAGTCTATTCCTTAATCTCTTTTTCATTAGGCAGCGCCATGCCTTAGTCTGTTCCAGACAGATAGTTGAAGAGGAGAAAAAGGAGGCAATAAAGCAAAAAGAAACTAGAGGGAAAAGCTCGGATAGTACTTCTTCAAGAATTTCTTGGGGGGAGGGTCTAATTGTAAAAGAGTGTCCATAAAAATAGTTAGAAGAATGGAGAGCGTGCAGATTGGCCATCCTGCTATAAGAAATTTGTTGATTCTGTAAACACACTTCTGGTGCCACCCTCCAGTGTTCCTTGATTTTCCTTATGAAGAATAAGAATTCTGTTCTTCCCTCTCCATCCCAGACTCCAAATGCTCTTTTTTTTCTCATGAAAGCAAAACTCCTAGGTTACATCCCCTGTAACTCCAGCTATGTGAACAAGCTTTTGTTCCCAGTGTTGGCAGCATCTCTCCTCCGTTTGTCCCCCCGCTTGTCTACGAGTCTCAGAGCGGCCTTGCTGTGGGAGATTGCATGGAGCTGGTGGATTCAAGCCATAGGGCTTCTTTTACGAGCCAAGTGCAGAGAAAGGAGCCTTTCACGCTCCAGCCTCACAGTCAGGTACTCCCTGGTGGGCTTCTCACAAAGCACAGGCCCTCGGGCTCTTCCTTTGGAGTTGGCATTTATTTTCCTACAGGACCTGCTCCTGGAGATGGGAGAAGGAAACTGCAGACTCAAATCAGCAGCTCCCTCGGCAACCCCTGCAGGTGAGTTCTCCACCCGGAGAAGTCACTGGCTTGACCCAGTCCTCCCTAAAGCCAGCCTGAGTCCTTTATTAGCGAGCATGAAAAATGCTTCAATCACAGCACCAGATGGTACCCAAACCAATTAGGATTGTCAGCTGCGGCCCGCTCATTTCCCAGGATTTGGTCTAACATCAGTGTTCTTTCCCTTAGTACCTAGTCCTCTAGTCCTAAGAGATGCTCTTGCTGAGATGGTTTTGATGAGAAATAATATTTTCTTCTACACAGGACCACCATCATTATTTCTTTGCATCTTCATTAGTTCATTCAACAGGCTTTTACTGAGTGCCTGCTATGTGCACTAGATGTTTTCAGGGCCACCAAAGAGAAATCCATTTCTGTTCAACAAATATTAGTCGAGAATGCACTACGTACACACCAAGCATTATACAGGTCATGGGCACATACAGTCAGCAAGATGAAGTACTTGGCTTTAAATAACTCACAGTCACCGTCATCGATGACTAGCCTAGTTGCACAGTGAGTACTGAGGTGGGGCAGGTGACCCAATGGCTGAAGCACCTTCTTGCATTTTTGCTAGTTGAGCCATAAGCCAAAGTCTGTTTGGTAGCCCATCCTCTCTTCTCCAAGAGAAGTTGGCAATGGTGTTAATACACCACCTACTTGGGGCTATCATGGAAGGACATCATCAGGGAAGGATGCAGGGAAAAGTCAATGACTGGGTCCTTCACCACCTTGCTACCCAGACAGCGGGCCAGGAACCATGAGCAGTGGCATCCCCTGGGAGCTTGTTAGAAATACAAGCCCTGCCCTAGACCTGATGGGTTAGAACCTGCAGCTTTAATAAGACCCACAGGCGACGTACATGCCCCTTAAAGTGTGAGAAGCACTGTTCTGCTAGTTGTTTGTCCCTCAGGCATTTCAGCAATTGTGGTGGACTCGATGAACGAGTACCACATTCATTTTTTCTTAAAATATTTATCAAGTACCAACAACTCCGTATCTGCTGGTTGCATAATCACTTCATGAAGAAGACGGGTAGGCAATTTCTCACACACAGGCCACCGAGTGTTAGGCCATGCCACTCTGGCCCAAGGGCCACAGGCCGTTGGGCAGGGATCTGGGTCTAAGCCAAAAGCGGTTGTTGATGGGAAAGAAACTCACTGCAATAGGGTCGCTTTATATTGCATAATTCACCTAGTCAGAAGTATTTCCCTACGGGATTTGAAAAAAAGAAAAAACAACCTATACAGAATTGATGTTCGCCATAAGGAGAACCAGAGAGAGTCACAAAAAGAAGCAAGCAGAAACCACTGGTTAAGAGTAAATAGGGGAGCGTGTAAAGGAATATATGTACGCACACGTATGACTGAAATGTGATGCTGCACGCCAGAAACTGACACAACACTGTAAGCTGACTCTACTTCAGTAAAAGTGAAGAAAGATAAAAGAGGTATTCTCCAAACTGTAAAATTATAAAGCCCATTTTATGTCAGTATTTCAAGCAGAAGAAATTTAATTTTTGACATATAAAAAAAAAGAGTAAATAGGGGATATGAGAGAGAAGTGCAGGGCAATACCACCATTTTTATGTGTTCACTTAGGAAAGTGCTGGAAACTTCACGTGTGTGATCTTTAGTCCTCTCTGCACCACCGAAGGGCAAGGGTTATTATTACTTTTTTTTAAGTGAGCAGTCTAAGGCTCAGTAAAAGGAGGTAAATTTTTTTTGTATATATATTTTTAATTGAAGTATAGTCAGTTTACAATTTTGTATCAGTTTCTGGTGTACAGCACAATGCTTCAGTCATACATGAACATACACATATTCGTTTTCATGTTCTTTTTCACCATAAGTTACTATAAGGTATTGAATATAGTTCTCTGTGCTATATACAATATCAACTTGTTGTTTATCTTAAAAGGAAATAATTCATCTCTGATTACTCAACTACAGAGTAGCTAAGTCAGAATTTGAACCCAGTTCTAACAGACGTCAAGCCCAGAGGGGGCCAATCTCTTCATATTTTTCCTTCAGCTTATGGCCTGCGTCCTTGTCCCAGGGTTTTCCTGGGCTACTTTGGGGCATCCTGTCTTCAAGGAAAAGGTATGGACAAAATTCATCTTCAAGAACCAGTTAAAGAAAAGGCCCAGTGTCCCCAGGGGGACACAGGAGGGCTTCCTCCTCCCACGCCTTCATGTGAAGGTGCCGTGGGAACTGGGAGCTGAGTCCTGGCTTGCCCCTCTTTATTCAGGTCTTTTTGAAGAAGAGAAGCCCAAAATTAAAAAAAAAAAAGATGTAAATTAGTGGATATGAGATTCGGAAACTTGATGCAGGTGGTAGGATTTTAGCAGGGCCGCAGAAGAAAGGCTTTAGACAGATGACAGTGGGGAGGGGTCCTCTAGGCTGGGGCGAGGTGTGAGCACAGGCAGGAATGAGCCTGTTGAGGGGCAGGAGGGAAAAGCGAATCATCTGTTCTCGCTCTTCCAAAGAGCGTCCAATTCAGTCTCAGTGAATACGTGCTGTAGGCAGATGTGCCAGGAACCTGCAGGTCCAGCAGGTACTGGAGAGAAACTGGAAAGGGTCAGTGAGAGACCGAGGAGCCTCTAAACAATGAGAGAAAAGCCATGAGTCAATGGACCGATGGGGGTGGCCTAGCAGAAAGTGTGGAAGAGTCAGGGCAAGTGCCCAGTAATTGTGTCTACACTCGGAAGGCAGTGGAATGGGAAGTGGGTTAATCAAAGTCACCCTCCTTCCCCACCACTGCTAGGACAGCAAGGGTTCTAGGTGCCAGTTACTTCTTAGGTTTATTCTTGGAGCAGGTAAGGGTTCTACCACCTACAGTGTCTCAAAATCTGCAATTATATGTACCAGACACCGTTAGTGCTCAACCAATCCACAGACACCCCTACATCTCTTGGCTTCTCTAGAAGCTGTAAGGTGGCCAGTGCCTGGGTTTTGTCCAATGGGATGCAGGCAGATGTCAGGCACTTCTAGGCCTGGCCCGTAAACGCATCCCCCGCCCTCTCCCACTCTCTTGTCTTTCTTCAATGATTTGGAGGCCGCATGTTCCAGACAGCGTGGCTACAAGGCAGGATTAGCGCTTACGGGTATTGAATCTGAAATATTCCTGTTGAGCTGCTGAAAGGTTGATGCTCGTTGGGTATCACAGCCAGGCCCAGTTCATTCTACATTGTTTGTTTCACTCACTAGGCGGTAAATGCCACTAGGTTTGGTCACCAATATATTCCCAGTGATTTCCTAACACATCAATATTTGCTGAGTGAATAAATAAACCAGTATATCAGTCTCTGAGACCAAGTTGGTATGATTTTTAATCTTAATTTTCTAGTATCCAAGAGCATAATTTTTGTTTGTTTGTTTGTTTTTGATTCTTTCCCCTTCAAAGTTATCTTGACACCATCTTTTCCTGGAGTTACCTGAGTGAGATAAGGAGATGAGGTTGAGAAAAGAGAGGAAGGTGTTGGTATGATTTTCTCTTGCCCCTGCTAGTGTTCTTTCTGGGGTCCATCCTCCCCTGGGGGGCATCCTGCTGAAGGAACTCAATAGGAGAACCAAAAAGTCCCAAGAGAGCTTGCTGTCATTCTGCCCTTTGCCCATTTAAAGACTGCAAATCCAGGAAGGTTTTTCAGAAGAGTATTGCAAATCTCTGCAGCCTACTCACCATTTTATTTGCCTGACGTACGCACCTACTCACGTCAAAACCCCTGAGTTTGAGGGAGATCAGTTCTGTATTCTACTAAACACTTCTGCTGTAGGTTGATGTCCACGAGGCTCTGATCTGTGCTAGAAGCGGTGTGAACTCACCAAGTGCAGGCTGGACTCAGGGCAGTGGGAAGGGCTCCTGCTGGGTGGTCCCTTTCCTCTTTCCTTATGTGCAGATTTTACCCGCTGAGCTCCTCAATTGGAACAAGATGAGTATTTGTTTATTCTGCAGTTAAGGGCTGAGTGAAACCTTCTAAAAGGTGGAGGCTTTGGGGACCAACATTTCCCCCCAGGTTTCTGCCCCCTCCAACCTTCCTGCTGAATGCTGCTAACCCACACACCTGCTGAGAGACCAGACCCCCATAAGGTCTATTTGGAATCAGTGACCTAATTTTTTTCAGACTTCAAAATGATCATATAATAAGAGGAATATGAATTTTTGTTTGTAGAAAAGTGTTTGGGGAGCCTGGGAGCCTATCCATGAGAAAACTGTCTCATTTGCTAATTAACACATGTCCCAGTTCGAGTCCCAGGAGAGAATTTGTGTATTCAGCCCAGAGAGAACCCATCTAACCAAACTTTGATCATTTATTCCAGAATCCATTCAGAGTGACCCCACAGTAATTGATATGCGTAAAGCTGTCTAACACTCATGGATAGTTACGATGTTTGCTTCCTGAAATATGAAGTGAATGCCTCATTATTGGGGGAAAACTGAAAACAAACAAGTTTACAAAAGAACTACCAAATGGCGTCATCCATGGCTGGGGGGAGGGGGTATTGTGACAAGTGCCAGACATCGGGTGAAGACCCAGACTTAGCTGACATTGCACCACCAACGGTGTGACCTTGGGCAAGTCTCACGGTATTTTTGATCATCTTTGCTTTTGTAAAAATGATTGTTCCACTAAGTGATGTTTGAGGTCTTTTTCAGTTCTAACAATCTGAAGTTTTCTGGGAAGCTTAATGCAAAACAAAGCGGTAATATATTTGCATAGCAGAGTGGATGGGGGCTTGATGCGCTGGGTCAGCTTCTGAGGACCCTGATTAGTGCCTATGTGTGGAGTCATTGTGTATTAAAGCTTCCTTTTTTTCTCCTTTGTCTCTCTCCTTGTCCCATTTTCACACAGAGGAAGACTGCTTGTGTGGCTCTCTTGCTTGTTCCATTCTTCCCTCCAAGGGTCTGCAGGGTGGGGAAACCGGACACCAGGATGTGGGAATCAGGTAGAGTGAAATAAACATCTGACCTCACAGCCTGTGCCCATCGGAAGCTGTTCATGTTAGTTGGAATCAGGAAGAACTGCTACTCGACCCCACCCCGCCCACATCCACGGCATTGACTTTCAGAGCCAAACCTACTGGTCCATTGTGCGCTTTCCCTCAGGATCTCAAGGTGTGGGTGTCTCTGGTTTTGAAGAGCAATGAGACATTCCTGAGTTCCCTGGCCCAGACCCATCTTAATTCTACCCAGTCTCACCCTGATTTTTTAAGTATTTATTTATTTTTTATTAAACTATAGTCGGTTTACAATGCTGTGTTAATTTCTGGTACAGCATAATGATTCAGTTATATGTGTGTGTGTGTGTGTGTGTGTGTGTGTGTGTGTGTGTGTATTCTTTTTCAGGTTCTTTTCTAAGTTACTACAAGGTACTGAATATAGTTCCCTGTGCTATACAGTAAGACCTTGCCTTTTATCTATTTTATATATAGTAGTTAGTATCTGAAAATCCCAAAATCCCAATTTATCCCTCCATCCCTCCACCTTTCCTGTTTGGTAACCACAAGTTTGTGTTCTATATCTATGAGTCTATTTCTGTTTTGTAAATAAGTTCATTTGTCTCATTTTTTTTTTAGATTCCACATGTAAGTGATATCATATGGTATTTTTCTTTCTCTTTCTGGCTTACTTCACTTAGTATAACAATTTCCAGGTCCATTCATGTTACTGCAAATAACATTATTTTATTCTTCTTTATGGCTGAGTAGTATTCCATTGCATTTATATACCACATCTTCTTTATCCAATCATCTGTCGATGGACATTTATGTTGTTTCCACATTTTGGCTATTGTAAACAGTGCTGTTATTAATATTGGGGTGCCTGTACCTTTCTGAGTTAGAGTTTCCTCTGAATATATGCCCAGGAATGGGATTATAAACAACCCAATAAAAAATGAGCATAAGGCTTAAAGAAACAATTCTCCATTGAAGATGTACAACTGCCAATTGGCAAATGAAAAGATGCTCTGTATCACTAATTACCAGAGAAATGCAAATCAAAACTATAATGAGGTAGCACCTCACACTGGTCAGAATGGCCATCATTAAAAAGTCCACAAATGATAAATGTTTGAGAGGTTGTGGAGAAAAGGGAACCCTCGTACACTGCTGGTGGGAATGTAGTTTGGTGCAGCCATTATGGAAAACAGTATGGAGATTCCTTAAAAATTCTCACCCTGATTTTTAAGAGTGTGTAGCAGATATAGGCAGTCAGACTGGCTTAATCTTTATCAAACTCGTGTTCAATCCCCACTGTTCTCTTCAACATAGCTTTAAAAGCTCAACAAGGAAGAAACCATAATCAACCCCTTCCTGCTTCCCTGGACAGTCTTAAGCCTTTGCCCCTAAGTATGTAAACACTGGGCCCCAAAGAAGGAGGAAAAAAAGTACTCAGGCCTGGTTGGCTCCAAGTTCAGCTGTTGGCAGCGTGGGCATTTGGGGGAGCAGGTGACAGCCTGGCTTGGGCAGGTGTAGCTCTCTGACCATATCAGCCTAGCAGGTTCCATCTTTCACGTAAATCTACCTTACGTGGAGTAGTACCACTCTTCCAGCTGCCTCACCCCATTCACTCACCCCATCACCTGCTCCCCACCTAGACTGTGAGCTGGCACTTCTGTTTCCCTTACGTCCATTGAGAAGATTTGCCACAGGAATCATCTGAGCAGTTGGGGAACTCAGCCAAGCAGCACCACGTGTGGCAGAATCTGTTCCTGTTTTTCTGGCACAGTGGGGGTTTATACTTTTTTGGGGGGCTCATGCCTGAATCTCCTTCCCTCCCTCACAGGGAAGTATTTGTCAGGAAGAAGAAAACACACACTTAAATTGTCAACCAAATTTCAGCCTGTATTGATTGTATCGTTTGGAAGTTGAGTTTTTTTGTTTTTTTGGGGTTTTTTTTTTTTTTTTTTGGCTTAAATGTAGCATCATGAATACACAGCTGCAGAGAATGTGCCAAACAGCTCAGCCGGCTGTACACAGTGCCATTAACAGAAAACTGCTTTTCTTTTCTCCTGCTTGAGGTGTTATCACCAGGAGCCATGTGGACGCTCTCTGGGCCAACCAGCCGTCTCTCCAGCACAACCACAAAAGCAGCCACGTGGGTGATGGGCTCTGCCTCATGGAAGGGCTCCCAGTGGGAAGCTGGGTGCAGAGACTGGGTGGAGGGGAGAAGAGAAGAAGAGCGGTGCAGTGAAGTCTATGTTGCCTTTCACTCAGACAGTAATTCTGAGAAGTGAGATGTGACATTCCTGGGCCAGGGCTATGATCAGAACATTGTACCTGAGATAGATACTGTTTCTACATTCTAATAAGAACCGTGGATAACGTGTTTAAGCCATGGACACCACTCTGGCTGGGAGCAATCTCTTCTTAGCTGCCTCTGCTCTTCTTCTGGAGAAACTTGAATTCCATAAGGGATTGGGGGACCAAGATATATGCCATAGAGACAGCAAAATTATAATAGATGTAATGAAGTAATTAAATAATAATGCCAAGAAGTATATGGTTATATTATGCCCACACTTGAAACAGTCTGTGGTTCCCTGTTGTATAAAGAATTAATTTCCATATTCTTCTTCATCATAGGTTACAAGATACTGAATATGGTTCCCTGTGCTATACAGTAGAAACTTGTTGTTTATCTATTTTATATATATATATATCTATATATATATCTTCAAATCTCGAACTTCCAATTTATCCCTTCCTATCCCCTTCCTAGAGGAAAGAATATGAGAATGAATGTATGTATGTTCCTACGTGACTGAAGTATTGTTCTGTACACCAGAAACTGACACATTGCAAACTGACTGTACTTCAATAAAAATATGTTTTTTAAAAAAGGAATGAATTTCTAATCTCATCACACAAGGATCTTCGCAGCAAGAACCTTTCTTCGGAGCCTTATCTTCTGCCTCTGTGACCTGTGTGCTATCCTTTGTCCACACACAGTACCTGCCTGTCACTCCCCAAACAAGGCAAGCACTTGAACATTTCTTTGTTTTGGCACGTGCTTCGTCCTCCACCAAGTATGTCTGAATCTTTCTCCTCCACTTGGTAGACACCCGCTCATCCTTCTATCGTGGCTCCAGGGTGTTTCCTCTTGCCCAGCTAGCATCCTGATCCCCTGAGTCTCCCTGGACTTTGCATCTCTTGATTTCACAGCACTTAGCACATCCCACCTCAGTGTTCTGCTGGTTTCTCTTCCTGTAGCCTATGAACTCTGCAGGAAGCAAGGGCCACATTTGGGAATTCCCAGCACCTGGGTCAGTGTTTGGCCCACTAGGTGCTTCATGAATGGTTGTTGACTTATTTGAGTGTTTTAAAATAAAAAATGTGCACATGCTCAGTGGAAAAGATTCACACAAAGAAAGTACGAAATAGAAAAGGGCCGTCCCTGTGCATTCATATATAGATACGCACCCCCTGCCCTGCCCCACACACTTATTTCGTTGTTGTAGTTGCTTTTAACAGAAATGGTTCAGAAAATATATACTGTTTTTATTCCTTTAAGTCACCTCAATATCAGAGACTTCTTTCTGTGCCAATACCTGCAAATGGGCATCATTCTTTTCAGGTGCACAGTATTTATTTCAGTACTGGTAAGGTTGAAAGGATAGATACAATGTGCTATAGCAGCTCAAAGGACCCAGACATCTCCATGGACTAGGAATAGCCAGAGAAAGCTCAGTAGAGGAGGTGGACTTGACTTTGGCCCAGAGGGATGGGTAAGATTTGGGTAGGGGAGAGGAGTGAGGCAGGTGTGGGTAAAAGTGGCTTTCCTAATGGGGACATTGTGGGAAAGGCATAAGGAGTGCCTTCGGGGTGGCAAGCAGACAGGCAGTCTGCTGGTTGATGCTGAGCAGGTGGGAGATAAGAGGGAAGCTGAACTGGGCACAGACTGAGGAGGGCACTGAATGCCCGAGGAGTCTGGATTCGTCCTGCAGGTGACAACAGTGGAATAAGGGCATGGCCCGATGTAACTGTGATGCAAAGCCTGGTAGTATTTGGAGTGCAGTGTGGACTGGCGGGGAAGGAAACAGAGACAGGGAGAGAACAGAGATAGGGCATCTGTAATTAGAGGTGGCAGGAAAGGGAAGGAGGAGGCAATTAATTTTTATTGGGCTCCATCCCTGTCCCCCACACCGTTAGACACCCTTATTTCATTACTTATTTCTCCCACCAGCACAGTGAGAAGGCTGTTATCAGCCACATCTTAAGATGAGGACACAGAGGAGGCTCAGATCACCATCTACAGGGCCATAGTTTTGAATTTCTAATGCACATCGGTTTAGCTTGGAAGTGGAGGCCTTTTCAACTCTACTTTGCTGCATCTTGGGCAGGGCTCCCTCTGCAGAGAAGGGTGGGCGAGGACAAGGGCGGTGCTGTGGAGGACGGGTCTAGGGGAGATGGGGCTGTGATGTGAAAAGGATTCAAAAAAGGGACTCGAGGGTTCATGAAGGGACCCATAGGGGGACTGTTTGACTTTTGAAAATGATGACTTCTAGATGGAGCTTTATCAAAAGAGGAAAGATCTAATTGCCCACAAATATCAGCTCCAATATATATATTTTTTATGTCTCCCTGCCTCTTCCCACCCATCCCACATTGTCCTGAATTCTCCATTTTTGGAGGTTCTCTCTAAAAAAAACAAAACAAAAAAACAAAAACAAAAACAAAAAACCCATTTCTACTGCCGCAAACTGAAATCCAACATTTGCTCTAACAACAGGCCCTTTGTAATTGTGTTTGTCAAAATGCCTCCTTGCAAGGACTAGGATTATCTTCTGAGAAAAGTGTGAAAATGACAGGATGATGAACACTCTCTCAGAAGGCGGAAATGCTGGGGACTTCCCTCCCCGTCCCTGAATCTTAGACCCCAGTCTCAAGACCGCCCCGTCCGTCTGGTGCAGAAGGGTCGTCTCCAGCGCCGCTTTCCACCGAACTTCTTTTGTTCCACTTCTCCTGCATCGAGCCCTCGCGCCTCTAGAGGGCACTGTTTGCCTTGAAATGAAGTTCTGTAAGTTTTCCCTCACCTTTCCCTTTGGGGCCTATTGTTTTGGCTCTACGGTACTCCCTTTTCTTCAGGAAGCCTTTTCTTTCTTTCTGCGCCCGTGTATTTGTGTGAGCGCCTCTTCCTCCTCTAAGAGTGAACTTAGCACGTATGGACACGGCAGATAATTACCCTGACCAGAGCCTGTCATTGTCTGGGCAGGTCTTTTGAAAGCGTTCTCCCCCCATATATTCTTCCAGTGCCCCGGCGTCTGACCCGCGGTGCACCTCCCCCAACCCCAATTATTTCAGTCTGGGGGTCACCGTCACAGCTCTGCCAATGCATCTCAATCCTACCTCACAGCTGCCTGGGCTGGTTCAGCCAGGGCTCCCCACTCAGGGCAACTGAGCCTTGATTTATTGCCTCGCTTTACGCCGGTCCAGGTCTCTCCTCGGGCGAGACTGCTGATCATGCCACATTTTCAAATTGGTTCTGCGCTGCGAGCCAATGTCTGGGACGGGTGATAATTTGGCCCTCAAACCCATTTCATCTATGACCGCCCCCTCCCCCTCCTCACTCAGGGGTGGACCTCTGCTCCGTGGACATGAAGGGCATCTGGCTGCCTCCTTTATGTTGAGAAGGTGGGTGGATAAATATTGCTTCCCGTTGCCTCTGCCTGAGATGCAGGCGCGTGCACACATGCGCGCGCACGCACGCACACAGCCTCAGCCATTATGTCTGTGAGATGCACAGGCACTTCAGGAGTTCTGAGCAGGGCCAAGCGCCAGGCCAGCCAGAGCATCCCTATTTCTTTCTTCATTTTGTCCCACGGGCCGAGCAGTTTCACGTTTCATGCTGCACACAGGAGGGATAAAATCTTGTGTCTCGGGAGTGGAAACGAATGTTAGTGAACCTTAGGAAGGGAGGGACCCAAGACCAGAGAGACGGATGGATGAGGAGTTTCTGGGTAGAAGGACTGGACATTGGTAGAAGGCAGAAGACATCTGTGCATGGCTTTAGGAGGGGTTGGGGACGACCTCTCCTGATGGCTGCACACGAAGTGGGCATTTTCAGGAGAACAGCTTCGTGGATGTGGCAGAATTTGTCTCTGTGCCTCTTCTCTGTGTCCTTCCTGTTTCTCCTTTCCTCTGGTACCCTGGCCCATTCTGCCAAGAGGAATTCCTGTAATCACAGGCTGCCAATGGCAGAAAAAGCCAAGAGATCCCTTTCTTTGACCATCTTCATTTTATAGATGAAGAACAGAAGTTCCTCCCCACCAAGGATGTGATGATAATAATTATAGTTATCATGTTATCTATGCTTTTTTAATGCACTGGGCAAGATTTTAAAACCATTATTGCATTTAATCCTTAGGATAATCCTGATAATTTGATGACACTGTTTTGTAAATGCAAAACTAAAAGCAGTTACCTTTTTCAAGGTAACAGTGAGTGAGTAGCAGAACACAGAGTCTGATCTAAGCTGTCAGGCTCAGGACTATGTATGTTTAAAAAAAAAAGTCTTGTTTATTGATTGTGCCCTATGTGCCAAGCACTTTACATGCATTATCTAAAATCTTTACAATAACTGCATATATATAATACTCCTATTGTATAGATAAGGAATTTCATTCCCAGACATATTAAATGACTTGCCACCGCCATAGAACCCATACATGGCCACACTAGGATTTGAACTGAGTGTATTAGGTGCCAGAGCCTGGGTTTGTGCATTCATCAACTGATCCCCTCAGGTGACTTAAAGTCACCCAACCTCAGCAGTATTTGCATCTTGAAAGCAAACCGTGAAGTAGAGACTACACTTAACCAAGAATATTCCTCGGGGTTGGTAGAATTGCAGAACAAGTAAGAGAGGAGTAAGAGAACGTTAAAACTTTTGAAGTACTTTGTAAAACATACCAACTATTCCGCAGACAGATTGTCTGCAGCTCTGCTTTGCAGTGGCGGCACAGAGTGTTGGAGAGCACTCTAGACAGAGGCGGAAAAGCAGATCAGGACCGAGGACAGCGCTCCATCACTTAAGCGCTGTGGTCCTCAACTTCCCCAGCCATAAAACGGAAACATAATGCCAGCTCTCCCCATCTCACAACATACCTTACATTATAAAGCCAATAGACTTGCCTGCTATTTCTTGGGACTTGGGCGTTGAGACCTCTGTCCCATAAGAGGGCAGCACTCTCTCTACCCAATGTGGCGAGCGGGGTTGAGGGAAGGGGAATGAGGAGGACCCTTTCTAGACCCTGACGGGGAGCAAATGGGCTCAGTCTTTATTAGCACGTTACTTAGTAACACCTCCTGCTGGCATCAGATCATATCCCTCTGCTTCAGGACAGGACAGGACAGGGATCATTGCTTTGACCTCTGTTTTGCCTCTGGACAAGGAGGAAAGAATGAGGAGAAGATGGCCCATTGGGGTGATGACAGAAGACTTGGTTGGCGTGCCCTTCTGCTTTCTCAGAAACAGAGCATATACTTCAGAGACAAGATATAATAAGTTGGCTTATGTACTGCAATGCGTAAATAGCAACATATATCTGTTCTGCTACAATCCAGGAAGATCTTGACCTTCAATCAAGATCAACAGTAAAACTAACAAAAATCTCTTCATTACAATTCAGCTGATGAAGACACATCCATTGGGTTATTACTGCACAGCTGGATCATTTTGATGTGAATCACCCATTGAGAAGAGTTAATCTGAAATTTTTCGTAAAGTTGTTTGTGGAGGGTTCTCCCACTAACCTGTCCCTGGAGTATGTATCCCCCAGGCAAGCACCTGATCATCTGTGTAGGGTGGGGCAGGTAATGAGGCTGAGCCAGACTGAAGGCATATGGGGGACAAATGAAATGATACACATGGACATGATTTGAATATTATAAATACCTGACACTGTCATTAAAACCCGGAAACTGTTTTATTTCGGGGGTGTGTGGGGCAGTAGACACACATCTTTGCCCAGCTCTGAGACTGTTCCATCTGTACACCTTTGTGGAGTGTGGCAGAGGGATAAGGGAATGTTTTAGTGCCCCATGTTCCTATCCATGATCACTGCATTGTCTAGAGCCCAGTATGGTGACCATCACATACTAGGCTGTCAAAGTTTGCTGAATGCATGCACTCTCAGAAGGTTTCTTCTCATCACTCTTTCCTAGACACAACATGGTAAATGGAGTCTCTTTTTCCCTCCACTCTTCACTGTAACATCAAGGAATAATATAACTAAGCAAAATGGATTCACCTAGCTGTTACACATTCTATGTGTGTGTGTGTGTGTGTGTGTGTGTGTGTGTGTGTGTGTGTGTGTAGGTAAGGCAGAAATATTCCATGGTCTTAAGCCAACATCTATCTTAGATTTGTGCTATGTCTTTGGCAACACTTAAATGTGTTTCCATCTATAGAAACAACAGAGATCACGTCTCTTGAATTTTTTTTAATAACTAGATTTGAACTTGAAGAGGGACATTGAATAATTAACACCTCATGTCATGAGTAGTTAGATTTAGTCTCAGATCTTTTGCTAGAAGGTCTGTCTCTCTTGATCCCTATAACAATGAAAAAAACAAAGACAAAACAAAAAAATGATGTAGGCAATGGAGGACAATATAGGTTCCACAGAGGACAATCATATTAAATTCCCTAAATTTTCCCATTTAAGTGCATCTGCTAGCACATCTGTCTGGGACACCATTACCTCATTCGTTGTTTAACAAAATTCTTTACATACGTCACCTTTTCCAAGAATCCAGATTTGACTCTACTGCATCTTGTCTCTTTCCTAAACTCTTGTTGTTATTTATTGTGCCTCTTTGATGAAGTTTATCATATACTGTCTAGGTTTACAGTATTTGGGGCACATACCCTATGGCCCATGGTCGATTGTAACTTTGAGGGGTAAACAGACATATTTCCCCAAAGATAAAATGTTTTGTTCATTTTCTATCCTCATTTTTGTACTTCACACTTTGGAACTGCTCAATTGAACCCTGCTGAATAAATAAATTAATGAAAGGGTAGAGATGCAAGGTCAGGTTGTGAATGAACACAGACAGGCTTCTTTCTGAGCCGATCAGTAAATTAGATATAATGCTTAGCTGACCATCAGGCAGAATGGAACCTGAGTATTACCTTCAGCTGCTCAAGGTACGAGATGGACTTTCTATGCTCCTTTCTAGGGCTAAACTCTCCACTTGTGAGCTGTCTTCCCACCCTGCTTAAGGACATCTCTCCAGCAATTCTCCCTTTTCTTTCCTGCATCATCAAAATTATCTCTCTTTATCAGATGATTCCCATTCACATATAAACATGCCATAATTTCCTCCATTTAAAAAAAAAGAGGAAAAAAAAATACCCAGAAAGTCCTCTTGACTTTCTCCAGTCACTATCTTCTATCTGTGTTGCCCATTACAGTAAAACTTCTTGGAATTTTTGTCCCTACTCCCTACCATCAACATCCTGTGTTCCTTTTGCACCTACTCCAGACAGCCTTTTGCCTCCACTTCTTCACCAAAGTGATTTTGCTGAGATCACCCTGACCCCACTGTTGTGAAGTCCACTGGTCCATTCCTAGTTGTCATCTATCTTTTATATCAGCAGCATGTAACATCCATCATCACCCTCCTTTCACTTGGCTTCTGGAGTGCTACGCTTTCCTTGTTTACCTCTTAATTCACTGGCAGGTCTTTGTCCTGTCCCTTTTGCTGATTCCTCTTTGTGGGTCTTTAAACTCTACAGTAACCCATGACATGATGCTCAGATCTCTTCTCTTTTCATTCTATCTCTGTTCACATCCTATATGAAGCCATCCAGCCTCATGACTTTAAATGCACTCTGTATACTCTGGGTTACCAAATACACAACTCTAATACTGACCTCTCCTCTGTGTCCAGCTGCCTATCCAGCATTTAATCTTGGATGTTCTTGGGCATCCAAAACTTAACATGTCTCAATCCTCATGCCTGGTAATCCCTTCACACTTGTTTCCCCTAACCCCAAGCTGTTTGTCTCATCTTAGTAATGGCAATTTCATTCTTACATTTTCTCAGTGTCATCACTGAATTTCCTCTTTTCATATTCCATAATCAATTCATCACCCAATCCTACCAGCTCTACCTTCAAAGTATACCCAGATTTCAGCCATTGCTCATCACTTCATCTCTACCCTTCTGGTTTAAGGTCCACCTTCTATAGCCCTCCTGCTTTCACTCTTGTCCCCCTATGCCCTATTCTCAAGCTAGCCACCAGGAGACTCCTTTTAAAAGCACAAATTGGACCATATAACTCCTTTGGCAATGGCTTTCCATCTCAGAATAAAAGCTAAAGTTCTTATAACAGCCTACCAAATGGCCAGTTACACTGGCCTTTTAATGGTTTCTCCAGAAAGTCCGCCCAGTCCTGCCTCAGGGCCTTACACTTGCTGCTTCCTTTGCCTGGAATGCTCCTCTGCTGGGTTTCCCCACGGCCCACTCCCCCACTTCTGTCAAGTCTCTTTTCAAATGTCATTGTACTGAGGACATTATGTCTAACCGTCCTATTTAAAAACATTTCTTATTCCTCTTTCTCTTTTCCCTTTTCTCCACTAACATATATCACTGACATACTGCATATTTTATATAGTCAATATTTACTGCCTGTTTGCCCATCACTAGGGACTAAATCTCATAAGATGATATTGTTTTGCCTTTCTTGTTTCAGTGCTGAATCCTTAGTGCCTACCTTCACTGTCTGCCACACAGATGATGCTCAATAGGTATTTGTTGTTCAATAAGTAAATCAATAATATTAACCAATGGCTGCAAACTTTGGCTCACATGTCTTTCCTTAGGGATGTGGGAAGCAGTGTTCATGAAGTGATCTTTAAAAGTTGACAACGGGTTGGGAGAGAGGAATTAAGAAAAACTACAAAAAACAAAATAGAATCAGCAGGTTCTAAAGTAATACAAAGCATTGCAAAGTCTGTATAAAGACTATAAAGGAATGCAAAGAAGTCATTTTTCAAAACGTGGCATCTCACTTTTCACGGGTTTGCTCTTCTCTCAATATTGTGCCCCAATCGTGGAAACCCACCTTCCATCTCAAAATGATACTATTCAGCCAGTGCGTGGGATTTGGGAACTACTGGGGGGGGGGGGTGGTGGTGGTGGATTTGTCTTCTTAAGAGAAAATGCTTAACACATTTGGACATTGGAGCAAATGGTACTTGCTTGTACATTATTTTAATCTTGAGCACTCATGGGCTATCCTTCTTGGCACCCTGGTTAATGATGTGGTGGATGGAGGAAATACGGACCCTGTTCTTGGTTGCTCTTACTGTAGGCTAATTCCGGTTAGGAAGCAGTGGAAGGTCTTAGAAGAAGCCAGCTCAAGATCTGTGGGTGTTTAGGTGGGTGAGACCAGAAAATGAGAGCAGGATGGAGAGCAATGCTCATCAGGGAGAAGCGGTACCCTGAAGCCCCTTACTTTCCAAAGCCTTAGGGTTTCTGCCAAAATGCAGGGTTTGTAGGGAATATAGGCAGCTCCACACCTAGAAAGACATGTGGTTGAAATTAGAGGAAAAAAAAAAAACTGTGAGGAAAGCTACTGGATGGAAGGCTGGAATGGTTTTTCTGGGGAGTGGTGAGCCCCTCTGTGTGTGCCGGTATCCATGCTGGCCTTCATTTATCAGAGTAAGTGCTCACAATGCCACATGGCTAGAGTTTTCTAACAGACTGTGCCAGGTGTTACCAATAAAGGTGGGCCCTTCTCTTTACACACCAGCATTGGCATAATATTTTCTATGTTTCCAGCTCTTATGGAGGCTCTGCTGACAGTTTGATGGACTAAGGATTCACTGTGTGTTTGATTATGTTTCAATCGTGGAAACCCCAAACCAAAGGGTAGGTAGGGTGTTACTAAAAGCTGACTATCTTTCTTGGCCAAAAAATAGACTATTGGTGCCTCAGGTAGAATATCCCAAGAAAAATCATTTCACATCAGAAAGGTCCCAGAGGCAGAGGTATAAAGCCCTATGGGTTGGCTGCTGATCTTGTTTCAGGTTCAGAATACATGAGATGTAGATCATACATTCTCTAGTGTAGATTAATGATGAGGGAGGGAAGACAGGGAGGATGCTGGGGCAGGGGAAGACGGTAACAACCTCCAGTACAACAATCTGGACTAGATCACCTCCAAGAACCCTTGGCACCTGTACGTATCAACTGTCATTGCAGTAATAATGATGAAACAACAAGAACCACTTATTTAGTGACTACGTTTTGCTGGGCACTCTCTCTAGATATACACCCATAAATACATATTGACAATTTTTCCAAGAGCCCATGGGTCAGATAGGAGGAGACCCTCCATTTGCCTTACAGCCTTCACCCCTAAAGTCCTCTTCAGATATTTTGAATGCCCTGCTTTCCCATCCCCACCAGGTCCTGGCTTTATCCTGGCTGAGCCCTTTGTGGTCAGAACTATGGAGCCATTACTTCTAACATCATCCAGAAGAGTGACAACAGGGAGTTCAAATCTTCAGATTCTTCTGTCCACTTTAGGATTGAGCTTGGAACTTTTAAGTCCTCAGAATGGAGCAGTTGTACAGTCAAAGTCAAAAGTCAAAAACAAATGCAAAAACTTCCTTTTGCTCATATGACTGTCTCTGATGGCATAATTTCCTACCAGACGTGAGAGGGGGAAAAAGGAGTGAGGGGGATAGATAATAGGTCTTGCTTTGAGCACGTTATTTGCTTTATTTTATTCATGAGAAACTAAATCTCTGAATAGTTATATTAAGCGCCAGACCTCATATGTAGGGGAAGCATGTTTTGAATTGGGATCTATTGCACTTAAAAGCTGAGGGAGCATATGCCATGCACTTTCTCTTGGCTTCTGTTTCCATTTCTCATCTCATAGGTCTTTAAAAACTCAGTATAAGTGAGCCAGCTCTGACCCTCTTATTACCAGTTGTCTCTGCAGGTTCCAGATGCTTAAGTCATTGCTGAACAAATGTTGCGTGTGAGGAAAGGCAGCTCTGCGTGTGGTGAGGGGAACCGTACGTAGCACAGGGAGCCACGAGTCCACCTATTACATGGGAGGAAGAGAAACGAGACCAACAAATTGAGAATGTGATGGAATCAGCTCTTTCTGGCTGGAGCTAGGTCCGGTTTTCTCAGCAGAGAACTTAAGCTCCATCTCATGATCCCCGGCACTGCCCCAGTGAAACGCAGTGGTTAGTCCACTACCTGGAGAAGACAGCAGACCTTGTGTCAGGTAAAGGGCACAGGCTTCCTCCTCCTCGCCTTTGCTGGGTGGCTGTCACTACAGGAGTGACCTTCTCACACCCACATTCTCTCCCTTCCAACTCTTCCCTTCACCTACGTCTAAATCCCCCTGCCCTGGAGTGGGAATTGATGAAGGACTCAGACCTTCTGGGTAAAGATACCTCATTCCACTTTTCTACTCCACTACTAACGTTCAGTATGACCGTGAACCGAAGGAAACCTTTCTGTACCTCGCCATTCTAGAGAATGAGAGGAATTGGAGGCCAGTTTTGAGAGGATGCTGGGATCCACAGAAAAAATACCCTTAAGCCTAAGGGCAATTGTGCGTCAATTGTGTCCTTTTCTTTGGAAACAGATCTTGTTCTTTATCCCCACTCTCCCCTTAACTTGTCTTTTAGTGAAGGAAGTTGTCATGACAAGGATACAGAATGAAACTTCCGGGTCAGTTATTTGGACAACTAACAGCTGATACAAAGGCACAATTTATCAGTCACTTGGCTTGCCTCACGTCTGTAAAGAGAGGACACAAAGCAAAGATACAAGACCAACCAGGATGCCTGAGAATTGTCAGGAGACGGAGGAGGAGGAAGTAAAAAAGCAACTAGCTACTGAGGAACTCAAGTGAGAAATCTGTATCTGGCTGGTGGTGTGGATAACATGTGGGCTGCTTTTGTATTCACAGCTTTTTGTAACAAACTCCATATTTATTTATAATTACAGTCCAATATCTATTGTGTTGATCAAGACAGTGAGTCAAAGTAAGAGTTTTAAAGTGTTTGAGGTTAAATTTCTTTACCTCATGAAACACTAAATCAGAAAATAGAAAGGATGGAAGAAAATAGAGTTAGTAAAGGAGGGCTGGAATACTGGGAGGAAATTTGGAGGGAAATTTGAGAGACAAAAATTAGAGCGTGGATAACAATAGCAGAATAGGTTGCTGTAGATAGCAGCCCTGTCTGATGCAAAGAGAAAAATGAATCCTCAGGATGCTGGTTGAGAAGCACACAGGGTAACTGTCCCTTTGGGGCTTCTTTAAGAGTCTTAAGACCATTGCTTTTCAAGGTCCTTTTAATATTATTTTTATGTGGCATTGTGTGAAGATTGGCATGAAGGAGTTAACTTTAGTTGGTGATCTACAATTAATAATTTCATGTGTGGTAGATGGCTCATGTATTCAAAACCACAAATCCTTTTGGTTTCATTACCATGCATCTAGTTTTTTAGAAAAAATATCAACTATGTATATTTTTAAACATTTTGTTTCAAAGTGCTCTTTGTAAGTCTTCACAATAGCGATTTTGTTAAGTTAGTTGCTTTATAAAACCTCGCAGATGTCATAATTGTTAACATAATCCATCAAATTGTAGTTAATGGCAACAGTTTGCTGAGCCCATTTTATAAGAGAAGGGAAATGCCCACACCGGGTAAAGTCATCCCACTACAGCCTAGCAGAACAAGAGAGAGACTGTTCTCCAGACACTTCAACCAGCAAATAAAAGAGATACAGAGTTTCTCTCCTCCATCTGAAGTGCTCCATCAGTAGAAATATTCTGATAAGTGAAAACTCAACAGTCAAGACATAGTGACACTTAGGAGATTCCACAACTGGTAATACAAGACTCTTTGACCTTCTTCAGCCTCAAAGTTGGGTTGTTTTTGTTATTTAATTTTTAAGTATCAAGCTCATGTCTTTCAGCAGCAATATTTTCACTCTGAAGCAGAAATAAGTAGTCTTCTTCACCATGTGATTTGTTTAAATCCTCAAACTCATTTTTTTCCCCTAGTTTTCTTTTGTGTGTGTGTGTGTGCTCTTTTTCTCCCCCTTAATGGAGGCACTGGGGATTGAACCCAGCACCTCATGCATGCCAAACACCGGCTCTAGACTAAGCTATCCCCCCACCCTCCCTTCAAACTCAATTTTAATTAGGTTCACATCACGTGTCCTTTTTGAAAACTGCTTTTCTTGGCAAGCTGTGAAGTAGTTCAAGGAGGTACGGCTAAGGCAGTAAATTCTACACAATTTTTGATCATCTTGCACCCTTTTCCCCCCAGTTTAGTGATGCTGCTGCTATGGAATCAGATAGCAACATTGACAACATCATTAGAATTTATTTTTAAACTGTGACTTAGTGGCACTAAGCTTCAAGATTTTAACTCCTTGGCAGCAAGATCCAATGCCCTCATTCTTATAGCTTCACTTATATAAGATCTGACAGAGTTCGGTAGGTACTCTGTGAGAATTGATCCACATGTGGATGTAGTTTTGATGTATTGGTGGGAAAAGGTGAGCCCCGCATCCTTCTGTTCTGCCATCTTGAAGCTCCTCCCACCCAATTCCCTCATTGTCACGCCGGCACCTCATTGTCATGGAGTTAAACAGCCAGCACAAGCCATCCTGCCCCATACTGCCCTTCTGGTTGCAGCACTTGGCAGAATTGAAAGGAAAGAAAGTTGTGTCGCACATGGAAAGGACTGGGGAAAACACAAGAAGACACCAGGAGAAGATTAAAATGTCACACAAGGGCTTCAGAGTCCTGGTAGAGTCCTCCACTGCATCATCATGGTGGTATGCCAGGCTGGCTTTATTCCTGCTCCAGGAACCACATCTTGTGTCTTTCTTCTCCTCTTGCTTCTTTTGCCTTTGCAAAGCATAGTCAGTGAATTGGTAAGCTTTTTCAAGTCATCAGTTTCCAAAGAAAAACATAACTCTATCGAAGGATTCCAAAAACTTGCATAAGATAGTGACTTTTAATATTGTGTAATTTTATCTTTCAGTAACTCTTCAAAACCCATGAAGTCATCTCTTTGGAAATAGGCTCAGAGCATTGATTCTATAAGCTCTATTATTAACACCAAACATTTCTTTGGCTAATTTGAGGTCTGACTCTTCCTGTAACTTCTTTAGCCCAGTCCTGGTTTATCTGCTAATTGTTCTCTGGTATTAGAATTTTAGGTTCTTCTAAACCCTTTATTTTTTCCTGTTACTGTTCTTTCTTTTTGATTTCTCTCTCTTTCTCTCTTTTCTGAAACCTTTATTTCTGGTTTTACTTTTCTTTCTTTCCTTTCACATCATCACTGTCATCCCATTTATCCTTGACCACCATACCCCTACCTTCCCAGCTGTCCCGACCAGTGTGCTGCTGGCCCCCACCATCCACACAGGGCTCCACACAAAGCTTGTCTGGATCCAAATTGGAGGTTCCAACTACCCCCTCAAACTCAGGATGCCAATGGCAAGCCCAGGTTTTTACCTGTACTTCTGACATACTGGCTATAAATCAGGGGTTTCCATGGCTCTCTCCTTGGGTTCAATTAATTTGTTAGAGTGGCTTACAGAGTTCAGGAAATCTGTTTACTCACTAAAATTACCAGTTTATTACAAAGGATATTAAAGAATATAAATCAACAGACAGATGAAGAGTTCCAAAGGATGAGGTCCAGAACGAAGGGGCTTCCTTCCATCCTTCCCTGTGGAGTTTGGGGCTAAGCCTGGTGACATGTGGAAATGTTCTGGTTCCTCAACCTGGAAGCTCTCCACACCTGGAACTTTTGGGCTTTTATGGCGACTTCATTACATAGGCACAATTGATTAAAGCATTGGCCAATGGCTACTGAGCTCAGTCTTCCACCGAGGTTGGGGTGGGTGGGTGGGGTAGATAGAATGGATCTGAAGGTCCCAACCCTCTAATCACACAAGACTTGCACCAGTAGTCCCCATCCTTAGGTGCAGCCCAAAAGTCACCCCATTAATATCACAAAGGACAGCTTTAGCTCTCAACATTTAGAAAACTGCAAGGGGGTTAGGAGCTCTGTGCCAGAAATGAGGATAAAGACCAAATATACACGTCTTATTATAAAAATATACTCCATCACATGCTGAGGCTGCAGAGGGTCTTGGCCAGCCAGGCCTATCAGCACCCATACCGACGGCAGGTCATGCTTGGAGCAGTCACACAGCAAAGCAGCTGGTTGAAAAGCAAGCAGGAAAGATAAGTCTGGAGTCTGCAATATGTCTAATGTCACAGGGGAGCAGGCACTTGGCAGAGTTCTAAGGGACATAAATCCCAACAGAGAAGGAAGAAAGGTAGTTAAAAGGATAGTCAGGAACAGAAGGGGGCTTGGGCAATAGGACGTTCCGAGTGCCAGTATCAGAAGGCCTCCTATTGAAGCAGAAACCCATCCCAGAGCCTGAGCACCCCAGGGTCCCTGGAACCCGATGATAGGATGACTGAGGGGGTGGTTCATCTGAACTCCCATCAGCAAGCATTTGTGAGTTCTTCCCTGATTTAGGACCGCACTTAGGACTTCTGTGTAACAAAATGACTGCTGTATGATCCATGTTCTTAAAGAGGTTATAATGGAGAAGGAGAACCAGAAACCCTATAAGAATTAAGTCAGACTTTGATCAGTGTTGAAACAAAAGTGACACACATGGCCGAGAACCATGTGATAACAAAGAAATGTGTCATTCCTTTGGGAAGTACAGACTCCTGCTTGATAAGTACAGCTCAAATGACTATTCTTTCCCAATAGTCATGGCTCAGGCAGAATTCTCCCCAACCCCCCCTTTTTTTAAAGGCCAAGACTTAAGAAAATGCAGTATTTACTGAATGAGGGAAGAAATGCAGTTCCTTCCCCAAAGCAGCTACCTCTACCTCCACTACACACACACACACACACACACACACACACACACACACACACAGACACAGGTGTCCCTCTTAATCTAGGCACACGATGGGGGGAAAGAGCAGCAGATGGAAGGCAAAGAATAAAGGCCCTAGAGTCTGACCATGATCTGGAAGAGGCACACGCCAGGGAGACAGAGGCCAGGTTGAGGGGTCCAAGCGACCGAGGACCATGTGTGCTGCCGCTGACCACCCATGCCTGTAGCATGTGCGGCGACCACCCTTCTGGGTTTAGAGCGGAATGCCTCCTTTGAAAACGGGAAGAAGGGTGAGGAAGGGACTGACAACAGTCTGCTCTCCTACTTGGAAGATCTGTGGGTTCCTGAAGCTAAGAGGGAATTAAAAATGCAAATTAGACGACAGAGTCATGTATCTCAAGCTGTGAGGAGTGCAACTCTGGGCGAAAATGTGGAGAAAGTGTCCTCCACTGAAAAAGAAATCCTGGGCAGTTCATCCCTAGTGCGAGGCTTAACGAAGGGGCGAAGCAGATGGCCCTGTGTTTAACGCCCTTACAAGGAGGTCTAGGTTTCCAGGAAGCTGATAGGGGCGAGGGGTGGGAGGTGGGGCAGGCAGAAAATGACTGTAATTCCGACCCCCACTTGGAGGTGTTTAGACCAGTGATTGGTGGCTGTGACCAGAACCTCCCTGATAAGGAAGAAGGGAGTCCCTGGGACTTGGCGCTCTGAATATGTATGGCCCAGATTTCTTTGTGTGGCTGATATCTGGCTGGATATTTATTCTTCTAGATTACACGTTCTGACTCTGAGGAACAAAGGGCTGGCAAGAGCTGCTCTCTGGTGCTTAATAATTTGAAGGAATTTACATTTCAATGCAGCCTTGTGCTACATTTCTCACACAACCTCTCCCCCCTACTCCCTTCTTGCCTTTCCCTCCCCCTAATTTCTCCTGATGGAAAGAATGGACCTCTCTCCCGGTATGGGGAAAGGAGGTGGGGAGACGGGAAGAAGGAGAAAAGCATAGAGACATCATGGGAGGGAGGAGATTTATTGAGATTCCACTTAGAATTTATTCCCTCAGAATCCTATTTATTTTATTTATGTTTATAAATCATACATTACCAAGTACAATGAAATCTCCTAAAACCCCAGAAGCTTACTCGATGTTCTTTGTGATTTGACAGAGGAAACAGAGGGAGAAAATGAGTAAGAAGGGGAGATGTGGGAGGGGCTGGGGGCTGGATGGGGTGGCTCTGGGGAAAGCCTTTCCCAAGGAGTAGCCCGAGTCGGTGTGGCCTGCTCTGCGAGGGAGTGTGATCCAAACAGCCTCCTCTGTGCTTTCACCGCTGTCCCTGCCCCTCCTCTCAGGAGAGGGGGTTCATTGTCAGGTAATTAACCATCAGCATTACAGAAAGGACTTCACTGGGCAGAGGTGTGAAAGCACATTTACACCTCGTGTAAATGGGAGAGGAGATTTTACAGTTTGAGTGACACCCAAGCAGCCATAAAGTGACAAAGATAAAGTCATCCATGGTTAGGATCCCAGGATCCTAAGAGCTTACACTACGCTTCTAAAATGCGCCACCCTCTCTCCCTTCACGTGGCTGTCACAGCGTGTATCGTGACCCGTGGACCACAGGGAGCTTGGGGTACAGCTCAGGGGACACGGCAGCCCAGTTAAGACCCTATACTAGAAAGTTACGGGTTTTGTTCTGCACTTCTCAGTGCGGTTATTCAACAAACTTGAAGGCACCCTTAATCTGTGCCAGAAGGCACTGTTTCTGCCCTCAGGGTACGGACATGTGAGTACATGGCTACAATACAGGGTGATTGCAGCTACAGGGGACGTGGCCCCAGAGGCCACGGAAGCCTGGAAGGAGTCACCCCAGACACTCCATGGCGGAGGTAACATGAGAAAGGTCTAGAGAACGAAGAGAGGCTTGTTAGGTGGATGAGGCTGGCCAATGCAATCGCACAGATGGCTGAGGGCAGTTTTGGCTCACATGGTGGTTTGGTAGGTGGAAGAGAGTTGGTATTTGAGTTTACCTTACTAGGACAGGTTTGCGGCTGTACCCCTCCAGATAACTGGATTTTATTTAGTAAATGAGAAGAAACCCTTACAGGAATGAAGAAAGTTCCAATCTATGGATGCGGTGGGTAGAAAAGGAGGATGGAGAAGAGGAACAAGGACCCCTATACACACTGGGAGGAAAGCATGGAAACCTAGACTCGAGGATGGTGGATCTAGGGTTCCTCTCAGCTGAAGGAGGAAGAGGAAAATTAATGGCTATAATTTTCATATCAGTGAAGATACTCTGGTCCATTACTGTTTTCTCCAATCAGAACCTTCTGAACAAAGGGGAAAGTGCATCTGAGGCAGAGCCTTGTGGGTCTCCCTTTGTGTTGTTTAACACCAGTTTCTATTAGAAAAGCAGACCTTCAAATTGAACTGCCTCTCCTCAGGCTCCAGAGTAAACTCATCTATATCCTCACCGTAGAAGAAGCAATTCAAGTCTGAGGGGTGTTACTAGGACGATCCACCCCCTGTAAGTTATAGCTAGGATTCCAAAAAATCTTGGGGCCCCACAAAACAATGAGATTCCCAGGATGTTTGGGGAGCATGTCTGGGGCCAATGGAGAATGATGCGAGCCCTTTAGTAAATGTGACTTCGTGTCATAGAATTTAGACATAAGCAAGTAAATTTGGGGTCTATGTATTTTATCACTTATCGAGAGAGGAGTGTTAAAAAAGCTCTATTATAATTGCAGACTTGGCGCTTTTCCTCCTTCAGTTCAGATAGTTTTTGCAAAGGGGACGCAGCATAAGCTTCTTGTGACTTGCTCACGCAAAACGTTTAGGTGGTAGTGTTGAACAATGTGAGCACGCTAGTGTCTTACTTCCAGCCTTCTGCCCTTACTTTAGATTCTGGAAAGTCCCAGGAAGTTTTTCATTTCAGATGATACTCCATCCCCAATTTTAATTTACCTAATTACAGGTCCCATTAGTCAAGGAAAAGACGATGTTTAATTCAGGAGTTCCTCACTGGCTTAACATTAACCTCTGGTTAGAGGTGAAACCAATTTGTTTGTTTAGTATGTTAGGGATAGGTGAGGCCAACCCGTGTTATAAACCAAAGGATGAAACTGATTCCTGTTTTCCTCTTATTCATGAGTGTTCGTAATCTTTAAGACAAAGCACACATATATACAAGTTCATAAAAATATTAATAATATGTTGACTTTCATTAATTCTCTTTACTTAATTTTCTGTCTTCCTGAGGTTAAAATGTCCTTACTATCAAGAAAACCATTATTTCATTCCAAACACTGTTAAGGTTATCTTCCCACGCAAACTTTTGGTTATCTTCTCAGCTTGCTGAAATTTCATAAACTGGAGAGACTTCTGGCCTGAAGGGGTACCAGTTTCTTGTTTGTATATAGATGGGTTATGTTGAACCTTATATAAAGTCATTAATCAATGACCTTAAAACTCAAAGAAGGACATGGTCACATCGTTTGCAGTTCTTGCATTCATGTCAAAAAGGACCTATTTCTCGAGTCATTGTGCAGATTCATTTATGTGTTCATTCATGGAAATAAAACACTCCGAATTCTCGCTCTGTGTATGGCATATGTTAGCCTGGGGTTCTCAGAATGTGGTTCCTGGCCCTGTAGCATTAAAATCACTTGGGAACTTGTTAGAACAGACATTCTTGGGCCTCACACCAGACCCACTGAATCAGAAACTCTGGGGGTGGTCCCAGCAATCTGTGTTTTAACAAGTCCTCCAGGTGACTCTGACACAGCTCCAGTTTGAGGACCGCTGAGCTAGACAATGGAGTCAAGACAATGATGAATAAGTTGCAATCTACAGTTCTTGTGTCCAAAGAGCTCAGAATTTATAACGTGAAGTGAGAAATCTCATGGTCCTCAAGATTAAATATCTTAACCTGTGCATGGTTTCCCCACTAGTGAGCAGTCGAGTTGAGACAGTCTTCAGAAGGTCAGTCCAGCGGACTTTCTGTACCATCTTATTGATTAGCCATCTCTTGCCCTCTTCCTCCTCCTAGTTCCTAACTTAAAAATTGTTTGTACTTGGGTAGATGCAGAGTTGGCTTCAAAGGACTGTCTCTGGGCAACTGGTCGACAGCAAAGTCACATTGTGGTTACCAGGGCTTACGAAGAAATCTTTCCCCTCCTCCAGCAAGGAACTTGGACTGTTAGCAAGCCAGTAAGTTGGTCGGTAAGTGCTGATCACCACTATGCTCAGGGTGCAAAAAGCATATTGCCCTTTGGGTGGCCTCGGACGGGGTGCATGAGAACAGGAGGAAACAGTTCACACCCTTAAAAAATTCACACACACACACATTTTGAAAATATGGGTGAACAAGTCTGATGCATGACAATAGCAAAGGCAAGATAATCTATACAGATAAATTGAGCATTGCTGGGGGATTTCAAATCTTAATGCCAGAGCTAGGAGGGCGGGAGTTCATCGCCCCCACTACCTCACTGGGCAATTTCTGCCTCATTTCGTTAGACAGAGGAGATTGTTACCAGAAAGGCAGAAAGGAAGTGCCATCTGGGACTGTGTGCACTTCCAGACAGATGGCTGAGTCTTCCAGTCCTGTTTTATTTCTGGCTGTGGATCACACACCCCACAGCTATACTGTAAAAATGGGATGTGACGGGACACGGGATGTTTTAAGAGTGTGTTTCTCTCTCTCTCTCTCTTTGTTTTTTTCCTGGAAACTTGTGGTAAAAATAAAACATAATGACAGTCTTCCTGTTTTAATTATTGTTGTTCACATTAAGCCCTTGGTTGGCCAAGTAAAGGACAAATGGTCCCCCAGAATTGGAGATGATATTCAGGGATGTGGCAGAGAGCCAGGCTAACCTTGAGAAGACTGCTCTGTGGAGACCCTTTGTTAGAGTATGTGTATGCATGTTGTCAACCTTGGGATGGTTGAGAACCGTGACATGTTCTAAAAGTAAAAAGTGGTCCAGCCAGACTGGAATGCTCCACACTCTTCTGTTTTCTTCCTATCTGCTTCCCACACCCAGGCTGCCTCCACCAGCCCCTCACCCCCTTCCTGCCAGACAGGGCAGACCGACTTAAGCAGAGTAGTTTCAGTCTGTCTGCTTTTGGTCTACTCAAGGGCTCCGGTTTTAAAGTCTGGGATGTGAAGGGTTGGCTGGGAGGTTCATACCAATGAGGAGTCCTCTCTGCCAAGAACTGCGAGGGTTGGAGCAATTACTCAACCTACTTCCAGAGTATAAGGCATCAACTTATTCAATAAATATTTTTGAGTGACTATTGATAAAGGATTATATTGTAGGGATATAAAGAAGTAAAAAGATGATTCCTAAAGCCAATAAAATGTACCAGAAGGAGCCTTGAGCCCAAATTCTGACTTATTGGCTTTGTGATTTGGGACAAGTGACTAAACTCACCTGGTCCTCAATTCTTCATCTACGAAAGTGTTCAGAATTGCTGTTGCCTTTCCTCCACTTCCTTCCCAAGCTTTGTCTCCATCTCTTACCCTTCGCTGATTCTCAAACTTGGGAGGTACATAATACCAACCACCTGAGAAGTACATTAAAATACACATTCTTTTTTTTAAATTTAATTTTATTTTTTAAAACTTTTTTATTGATTTATAATCATTTTAAAATGCACATTCTTAGGCTTAGAGAATGTAATGCAGTACATCTGGGTAGGCTCCGTGAAGCTGTATTTTGAGTAGGTCCCAGTGTAATTCTGAAACAGGTCACCAGTGGGCCATACTTTGATAAACTCTGCTTTTACACTTTTCCAGATTTCTGTAGCCAGGTTTAGTCAGTGTTTTTAACTCTTCCTCTGAGCTCCCATAACGTTTTATTTAAGCCGCTAAATACTACTTCTTATGAACAGACTGGCATTCTGATAGGATCAGAGGAATGAGTTAAGTCTTCAGAACCATCAAATAACTCATTTATTCAACAACTATTTGTTAAAAAACTTACTATGCACAGTCAATGAACAAAACAGAATCACTGTGGCATTTACACTCCAGCAGACTGAGACAGAAAATTTGAGAAGCCCACTGAGATACTAAGTAAACAATACAGTACGTCAGAGAGTGAAAAGAAACACGGGGAAAACGAGCAAGCGAAAACAAAACGCAGAGCAGGGTAAGGGGGTTGGGAATGCTGAGGCTGGGCGCAGGTGGCAGTATTAATATGGGTTCAATATTCATTGTACCCCTTCAAAGTGTTATTTGGCCTTGAGCAAGTCTCTTAACCACTTCGGTGATCACTTCCTCATCTGTAAATTGGGAATAAGAAACCCCAACTTGCAGGGTTGTGAGGTTTAAAGAGAATGGTTCGGGTTAGATCTAAAAGAGAAATTCTCACGACGCTGTTAGTTTACTAGGGAGGTTTCCAGGGACGCCAACGGGTCTAAACCCCTTTCCCTCCTTTTTCTAACAGAGTGATACTTGAATCTGAGGGCCCAGATGACAAGGGCCAGCTACCCTCTTGGCTATTCCACTCCAGATGGGTGCACAGAGTAGGGCTGACCAGCCACCCTCCCTTCTGAAATCTTCTGGAGTCTAAAGATGTCACTAATTCTAGGAGGCAGTGTGCTTACAGCATTTCCCTTTTTGGGGGGAAAAAAAAAGCTTCTGTGTTACACAAACATATTAACTAAAAATACATCTTGATTTCAGAAATGCTAGAATGTAGGAAAAACATACAGCTCAGGATGGAGAGACTTGAGTGACAGGAGCCACGGAGTGCTTGGGCCACTGTCATGCTGGGGGCAGTGGCAGTGGTCCTCAGCTCTCCTGTTCTGCCCAGCCCTTCTCCTCCTTCCCTCTTGCTCTTCTCTCTCTTCCTCTCTGGCCACTGCTGGGCAGTTGCATTCTCAGCCACCCCCTTGTTGAAGTAGGACCTGGAATCTCTTCTCAAAGGAAAGGAGGTGCAGGACACAGGAGGGGCTGGGTGGCCCAGTGCTTGGATATTGTCAAAATGACTATGGAATCATAATGACAATGGTACACAATTACTGACTTCTTAGGAGCCAGTCCCTGTTCCCAGGACTGTGGGCACGGGAGGTGGGCACGGTCATTCTAACTACTTTACTGATGGGGAAACTGAGGTATGGAAAGATTAACTAACTTCCGTAAATGCAAAAAAGGAGTAGAGCTGAGAACTCCCGTGTCCAGCTGACTCAGAAGTCCAGAACTTGTCCGTTAAGTTGTGCTCTTGCTCTCATCTCGATTTCAAGAGTAGTTTGAGTAAAATTAGGAGCGTGACGCGGAACAGGCTTGATGGGCGTATGGCCGCGCTACCTCTGCAGGAAATGACCTCGGTGATGTCACAGAAAGGTGGGCGGGGCACGTCGTACAGGTTAGAGGTGGATGGCGACTGGGATTTCCTCCTTCAAGGCCACTGAGCTGGCATTTGCTCCCCAGGTGTTGCCCTAGAGATGTGGTCGGTGACCCTAATTGACAAAGCCAGACCTGGCACCAAGGACCACGTGACTTCTGTGTCTTTTGATGTGGGTTCACCTACTGATAAGGCAAGCTGGAGGGAATCAGCAAACTCAGTCGGGAAAAGATCAAGGCCTGCATTAAGGAGGAAAGAAATGTCAGTCGCTCTGATAGGGAGATAGACTTTTGTGTTTCATTGCACAAGCACGCACATGTGCACTCAAAGCCTGCCACGTTTCAAAGCCGCCTTCGATGCCCTGGTGCTCGCTTGGAGGGAGAGAGATCTGAAGCCTCTCAAAGGCGGCAGGTACAGAGCAATTCACACAGGACACAGCCAACAGCCCTTTCCACCTCCTTTTTCCACCTCCCGCCCTCCGTCCCACCAGCCTGTGTTTACTGCTGGTACTAAGGAGGTACATGTGAACGTGCATGTGTGCACATTTAAATCCAAACTTAAAAGGAAGGGAAAAAGGGGGAAAAAAAAAAGTGACAGCTTTGGACCAAAGCAGCAAGTATTCATAATGAGTGGAGGAATCACCATGAAAGAGCCAGGGCCCTTTAAGAAAAACAAACCTCCCCGAGGAAGACAGCTCTGAGGATGCTGTTGAGGTTGGCAGTTTAAAAGGCCCTTCATTTCAGAGCCAGCAAGAGGCAAAGCGAGGATTTGATGTACAACGCCAGCTTTTTTCTTTTTCCCTCCTTTCCCTTCTTCTCTCTGAATCCCATCTTGGCTGAGCCATGGCAAAACTAAATTAGAAAAACCTGCAGAGCATTGACAGTCCAAATGAAGCACACAGCCAATTTATCACAACAGAGCCCAGTCATCTAATAAGCCCCGTATGTAATAAATGTGCTAAGTGCCCACCTTTAACTTCGGCACACACGGCAGCGGTCACTGGCGGGCGATGGCGGAGTCCCTGACAGGGGGATGATGTCAGGCTCGGCCGGAGGCGCTCAGCATCTGGCTTACATCACTGGCTCTCTAGGGTGCCGAGCCAAAGGGAGATAACGTCGGGGTCTCCAAAGGCAAGGCAAACCACATTTAGAACCAGAGCAGATACCTGCCTACGGAGAGTTTCGTAGGCGGAGCCGTCGCTATGACAGCAGAGCTGGGGGACACCAGGATGAGAACGGGTTTCTCTCTTGCCTTTCTGTTTTGGAAAATAAGTGTCTTCTGGAAGAAATGACGTCATCCGCGTACAATGTTTCCTAACCAGACGTAGAGACAGTTTTTACAGATTGTAGGTCTAGTAATAGACTATTTTTGTGCTTGGCCAATTAGTAAAGAGAAAAGATAGGGTTTAATAATGCCAAAGGGATGGAGAGGTCAGGCATGGTGTTCTTAGTTTACCCCTAGGTCACCTTGGGACAACAGGTTACAGGCTGGAAACGACAAAGGCTTGGGAGGCAATGAGAATCAGGTTGTAGGTCAGCCTTTTGGTCTCTAAGGACAGCTGGGTCTGTAAAGGTGTCTCTGGGTTCCTCTTGATAATTGGATGATCTTGGTAGAGCCCAGATCTTTAGATGGAACTGTTTGAAACATGAAGAGTTGTTTCTCTAGAACCATGGTTCTCAATTACAACTATAAAGTAAAATCACCTGGACAGCTTTAAAAAATATTAGTATCTGTGTCCAATCCTAAAAGACATTGATTTTTTAAAAAAGATATTGGTTTAATTGGTTTGGGGGAAGGCTCAGGGTCAGGATATTTAAAAGCTTCAGAGATGACTCCATACGCAGCTGAGCTTGAAAACCACCGTGGCAGAGTCCCTGAAAGTCAGGTCAGAGTCCATAAGACCAGGACGTACTGGAAATCCTAAAGGTTTTGAAATTAACCCAGGGAGGCAGGAATTAGGCTAAAAGGTTTGCCATTTTTGTAGGTCAAAAGTGATAGAAAGTTGGCAATTTCATATGGTTCAAACCAATAGATTAAGGTTGTTGGGGGCTGACTCCCCGTCCTCGGTCTTCTAGGATCCCCTAGAGTTGGCGCTTGGTTCCCAGGCCTGACAATTACTCTTCTGCATTTTTTTAATCTAATGTATGGTTTATAATCTGCCTGTATGCTGAGTGAATTTGAGATAAACTCACATACACATCCACATATATATATGGGGTAGCTAAAATAAATATTAGCAAATGGTCAGAAAACAGGTAGAAACAGTCAATTATCATTAAAATTATAGTTAGGGATAAGATATTAATGTAACTGGGCACTCAGTATCACTCTGAGCTCCTGGAAACCCAAAGCAAAAGTGGAATTTATTCTCACTGTCTTTAAAGACAATGCATATTCATTTTGGGGACAGCATCAAATTCCGGATAGACTCTATTGTGTAGATTCTAATAACAAAAGCCTTGAGTGCAAAGTAGATAAATGTTGTTTTTGTTGAAGATGCAGTGATGATTTCAAGGCTATTAGATGGAGTCACGGTTCAGTGAAATAATTTTTATGCCAAATAGCCTCCCAGAATTCAGTAGGAGCCTGCGCTCCAGTGAAAAACAGTGGAAGGTATAGTGCCCTGAGAAATGGGTGCACCTTAAACCGCTGAATCTCAAATCAGCATGCTCTCTCCTTCCTGCCTGTATAAAACTGAATTGCTGCTAGTATTTCAATCATGAGTAGTTCCTGTGTCTCCAGCGATTTTTTTCCCCTCAGAGTGAGGATGGGTTTGTGATCAGTTTTTTCCTTTCTTTCTTTATTATCAAGTATGTGTCCTTGTGAAACCAATTGGCAGACTTTGGGCTGAGTTTGGGTCCTGGAAAGTCTCCCCCTACCCAATGTGATTTGAATCCAGTGAAGATCATTTATTCACTCATCAAACTTCTTTCAAGGACAGATTACATGCCCATCACTGGGCTAATCATCGAAATCTCAGCCCTTGCCAGATGGAACTCAGTGTGGTCAATGCAGACACCTGACATGTAGACAGATACCTGGCAGTACACTGTGCTAAGAGTAATTGGCGCGTGGAGAAGACAGCCCAGCCAGAAGGAGAAGTAGCCATCAGCCTTCCTAGACTCCGCAGGACCAGGGCAAGGTTTGCAAAGATGCATGGGATTTTCAGATAGCCAATGGGGAAAGGTGCCGTGGGTGGAGGTGCTGAGTGAGCAGATGCCTGGTGGGTTTGTGGGGTACTAGGCAGCTCACTGCCAGAGGAGCTTCAAGTGCCAGGGTGGGTGGCAAAGAGAAGAGGACCTAGACAGCCCAGGGCCAGGACAATACAGAAAACATTGTGTTCTAGTACAGTTTTGCATATATTCATTCCGCAAATATTTGAGTGCCGAGGATGTGCCAAGCCTGGGGGAGGGAACAATTATAGCCCAATATCTATTTTTATAAGTTTGAACATTTGCAATGCTGTTGTCATTTCGTTCCACCCTGAGCTCAGTTTAATGCAATTCCATTCTTCTGGATGTTTCCAGCAGAGCCAACATGGACAAGGCAGCTCTCTGCTAGCAGAAATCCTCTCCCTTCCCCGGTTCCTATCAAGATTGGAGAGGCAGCATTGATCATTTTTCAATTAAGTCCTCCTTCTGATACTTTTGGTTGGTTGGTTGGCTTTTGGAGCACCCCCGGGACATGGGCTAATTTGGACAGTGTGTTTGGGTCAGTTAAATCCTTACAAATCTGTGTATTGTTGAAACTGCTAAGACCATTGTTTGTCACTCAGATTCAGGCAGGGTGATAAGGAAAAGCAAAGAGGGAAGGAGATGGATGGGCCTGCCATTGCAGCCACAGGGGAAAAATTGAAAATAGACCTGAAGCAAGCCTTGGAGAGGCAGCTGACCAGTAACTGCTGGTCCTGCCCCAGCTGGCTGTTCCAATCCTCCCACAGTGGTTGAGTTCCAGTATCACCCCACTGGGGCTCTGCCTGAAATCCGACGTGAGGCTGGCATAATGCAAATATTCTGTGCATCCCATAGGATCTGGTTCTTATATTCTGTTGCAGTGCTTCTCTCTCCACAGCGCTCTGAGTAGATGGCACTGTAATCATGGTCGTAAGTATTATTAATGACAGCAGCTATGACAATGAGCTGAGGCCGGGTCTCTGGCTTTGAAGTCAGCGAGAGAAGAGGGAGGTTTTCATTTGTTTCAAATGGAAACAGATGCATATGGGCAGAGCTAGCAATAAGCAGACCAGTAAGAACAGTGGTTTTCATTTTTGGGGTTCCTTCATTCCCCCACAAGTTTGTCTGTGAGGCAAACGTTCCCTCAGTAATTCTCCCCATGTGACGAGCAGGGAGGCTGGTCGCCTCCAGCATCTGTTTATCTCTTCTCACCACCCAGGTTCCTCCTGCTTTTTCTTTTCTCTTTTTCTTTCTTTCTTTTTTTAACTGAAGTATAGTCAATTTACAACATTGTGTTAATTTCTGATGTACAGCATAGTGATTCAGTTCATATTCCTTTTCATATTATTTTTCATTATAGGCCATTACAAGGTATTGAATACAGTTCCCTGTGCTGTACGTTAGGACCTTGTTGTTTATCTCTTTTATATATAGTAGTTAGCATCTGCAAATCTCAAACTCCCAATTTATCCCTCCCCACCCTTTCTTCCCCCAGTAACCATGAGTTTGTTTTCTATGTCTGTGAGTCTGTTTCTGTTTTGTAAATAAGTTTATTTGTGTGTGTGTGTGTGTGTGTGTGTGTGTGTTTTAGATTCCTTATGTAATTGATATCATCAGGCATTTTCTTTCTCTTTCTGTCTTACTTCACTTAAAATTATGGTCTCCAGGTCCATCTCTGTTGCTGCAAATGGCATTATTTTATTCCTTTTTATGGCTGAGTAGTATTCCTTTGTATAAATACACCTCGACTTCTTTATACAGTCTTCTGTTGATGGACATTTAGGTGGCTTCCATGTTTTGGCTGTTGTAAATAGTGCTGCTATGGACATTGGGGTTCACAAGTCTTTTTGAATTAGAGTTCCTCTTGCTTCTTCTCGAGAATGATTTTGTTGATGAGAGAACCCTAAAGGAAGATGTCCCCTTAGCTTGAAAACCTGCCCTCTTAGATAGTGTCCCTGTCTTTGTCTAAGCTGGGGGTGATTTTAGGAGTGGAGAAAACCCACTTACTCACCAGTATCTCCACCTTGTGCCTGAAACTTCCAGCAAGGGAGTCACCAGTCAATTCAGCTCAATCCAATTCAATTTATAATTATACTGAGTGTCTGTTACCAGCATGTATAAAACACTGTTAGATGGACAACTGTATGTCCAGCCAGGATTGTACTCATTTTAAATACTCTGTGTAGTTTACTTTTTGCCCTGCTTGGGTCTTGAAAAATATAGTGTCCGTTAAGGATTCAAGACACATTAGACATTAGCCATGGCTTTTGAGATGTCTGTCAAGGTGGAGGAGTTGTGATGGAGGTTGCCCATGCTCTCTTGGGGACAGGAGTATAAATAAAGGTGCTGCCACCCATCCTGGGTGTATAAACTAAGGTGCCGCCACCCATCCTGGGTCCATTTGGCCCCTCTTCCTCACGTCTCATCCTCTGCCTCCCCCTGGTCTAGTTGGGCTTAGTCTCAGCCAGCTCCTCTGTCCACCTCCACCTGCCTCTCTCCCCTGCCCTACAGCTGCTTCGTTCTGTTCCTTGGTGCCTGGGTCTTGCCTCCTTCTCAGTCTTCCCCCAGTTGCAGTCAGCCCTTGGACGGTCTCCGTCGTTCCTTCCTCTCTACACTTGTACTCGTTTTGCTTCTTAGTTTCCAGCATCTTTTCTTAGGTTGGAATGTGGGTGGACGGATTGGAGCATCGTGACGTACGGCAGGCACCAACCCTGTCTCCGCATCTCCACCTTCATCTCCTCCTCCTTCCTGACTCCCTTTGGGAAGGTCAGATCTTTCCTAAAAGGAAAGGCTCGTGTTCTTCCATTTATAGGCTATTCCTGACGCAGTCCTTACTATGGTGGCTGTTTTTGTTTTCTTAGGTCTGATTTCTGAGTCACTCAACTAAACTACATCTTCACGGCCTCTCTAGGGGTCCCTTTTTCTGGGCTCTGGAGCAGGGGTTCCTGGGTCGAATCCTGTGTGACTGTGGGTAAAGTCTATTTTTTTTTCTATGTGCCTTCATTTCTTCGTTAAAACAGAGAGAATACAGTACCCCCAGCATAGTGTGCTTGTGAGGATTCAATGAGCTAATACATGTAAAGCAATTTAGCGGTGCTGGACATAAACAAAAACATATACTTATTGTTACTCTTTATTACCTGCAGAGGGAGCTATTGCCAGGCCAGGAGGAATGTGAGGACCCCGTGTGTCTCCTAGCTCCAGACCTTAATCCTTTGTGTCTGTGACTAACAGCATAGAACCTGAGCTGGTAAATGTAGTGTCGGGCTCCTGTGGTTCCAGACTTTTTTTCTGGAGGTTTATGTCAGTACCACAGTTGGCTGGTAAAGGATTAGAACTCTGTTGTCGCTTACTGTTTATCACTTCTATGTAAATTCTGGCAGGATAAAAAACATTTGGTAATTATACTTGGTTGTTTTAAGAGAACCACTTCCTCATAAAAAAAAATAATAACCTTGACCTTGAAGAAAGAAATTCTTAGGTGTTTATTTTCAGAAATGGCAGGCAGTTTTATTGGCAGAGGCAGTAATAAAGTCAAGTCCAGGTGATCGGAGCCATAGAGGATCCAAACGCTGTTTAAAATATGATTTAAACCTAATGCTGTATTTGTACATTTAATTCATTTCTATTAGCTACCAAGATGTTTAACATAAAATAATTAGAATCTTGAGATGGAAATCAAAATGGCCACAGTTTTAATTAAACATCTCATAGGGAATTAGGCTGCTTAATGAGAGGCAGCCTGGTGCAGTGATGAGAGTCAGGGGGCTGGACGTACTGGGGCAAGTCACCTTATCTCGAGTCCAGCGCCAAGGACTTGATTGGCAAGAGAGGTGGTCGACAGTCCCCCACCCCTACTTTTTTTTTTTAACATAAGAGAATTCCTTTGTTTTTTCCCCTAAAGGAAATCTTGTATAGAATCCTACTTTAGCAAAGAAAGTAAAGTTACCTCTCCTCCTCTGTCTCCCCAACACCGGCCAAACCACTCACCGTCTCCCCTACCCCCACCACTGAAGCCCTGGGGCAACAGAGCATGGAGCTCACGGAACACACTGTGAAAACTTGCCTAGGGGATCTCGATGTTTCCTTCCTGCTATGAAATTCTATGTTTCTGATCCTAATATGTCCCTATGCTGCATTTCCCAATCTACTGCCTCTTTTGTGTTTTATTCAAGGATTTAAACACACACACACACACACACACACACATCCACAGAGATGGATTTAGTAAGAAGTGATTAAGAAGGAGTCTTTTGCCACCTGAACTGAGAGCCTCACACATCCCTATCCATCCCCTTTCATCTCGTTCCTACTCTTTGTGTCCAGGTTGGGATTTGACTCCAGACTTCCCCGGGGCTACTATGCATTGTAATGAGTTTGACTTTAGAAAATGGATAAAACTCCTTCTTTCCCTGTCCTACTCAGTCTCTACTTCCCAACGCCAGATTTCCCATCCTCGGTGAACAGCCTGGCAGGTCTTGTGCAACTCATATGCTGGTTCCTGTGGTCCAAGGTTATAGGGTGGGGAGAATGGGGTAACTTCTTTCCTGCTTCCTTGAATGCTGAGCCTGGCCATCGTCTAATGTTGGCATTATATACTGAAGAATAGTCAATTATCAGTGAATGAGCTTGTGAATGAGTGCGAGATTATATGAAAAGGACCTGGCATGCTGCTTTATCTCAGTAACACTCTCTTTCCCTCATCTTCCACATTTCTGGTCCCTTTGGACCTATCCCAGGCAGATATAATGATAGACAAGGCCTACAGGAGATCAGTGAAGGAGCTGGGTGGTTCTAGTCCGTTTTAAGGCTATGTTTAACCCCTGGCTAAATACATATTATAACCTTTTAAAATCCCTTTTAAAAGCAAGGTGAGATACACCCATCACGGGGCATTCGTGCAGACAAGATTTGCCAAAGGGTTGAATACACTTAGTTTTCTTTCCTAATTGTCACTTTCTCCACAGTTAGTATCAAATCTGCTCTTTCTTTAAAATCATCTTTAAGTGCTAATTCCTTCTTTAGTTCATATAGAGAAGGGAACATTTTTAATGTCAAATAATAGAACTGTTTCAAAATTGTATCCCATTATCAACTCTTATTTCAATTGTCTTTAACAATCTGCAAATTTGCACCTTGGAGCTGCTTAGCCCCTGTGCTCAATCGCCCAAACGTGGATTTGGCGGAAAAGGAGATGGGGCATTGGATGCATGCAGGAAAATACCCTTATGACTATGTTCAGCTACATTTAAATACTAAGAGTGTTCATAGAAAACCATGTCTGTTTTAAAATACCTAATCTTATAACAGAACTAGTTCAGTAGTTCACATTTGTGCTGGCCTGTACAATATTATTCAGCGATTAGAAAAATTTGATTATTCCTCTGAGAGTTTCTGCCCCATGGCGGGAAACTAGACATAAGTGGAGACTGGACTGGATTTTGGCTCCCACGTTCTCCACTGCAGACTCTTGTGTGGGGTAGAACTCAAACATATATGCTGGCTCTTGGGTGAGGCTGGTCTGATAACTATCTTCAGCGGTTCCAAAGGAAGGGAGGACGTAACAACAGACTGAAACCTTAATGGTTTAATGGTTTCCTCTTTCCTGCTAGGTCCAAGGCTGCAGCTCTCCCCTACCCCCTCTCCTAACCAGGACAATTCAGCCTTTCTAGTCCTATCAGGTAATTTATCCAGTTTTGCTCTCTCTTGACCTTGACTTTCACACTTTTTATTGGATTCCACTGGGTTCTGTCCTTTGGGTCATCTTCCTCTTGTCTATCTCACTGCTATTAAAAACATCTCTGGGGGGTGGGTGGGTATAGATCAGTGATCCTGGGTTTAATCCCTGGCACTTTCATTAATAAATGAATAAATAAAATAAAATAAATTATTAAGAAATAAAAGAAAAACATCTCCGGATACTTGCATATTTGTGTTCATTTTTATTTTACAAGGAATCTGTAGTAATTACAGAAAAATCAGAAAATACATACCATAAAAATAAAGAAGAAAAAAATCACCCATAATCTTAATTGTGGTGATAACCTATCACTATTTGGCATATACCCCTTCTCAACCTTCTTATATTTAAATCTGTGTGTAGGAATCATCTATTAATGTATTTTCCAGAAGAAATATCTGTCTTTTTTTATTCAGCTTCACCTTGGAAGGCTTTCTCTCAGATAAAAAGGGAACCCAGAATAGTTTTCAACATGGAATATTATAAAAGGACAAAAGATCAGTTCATCTTTACTAATAGTTCCAAAAAATTTTACTGTGTTTTCAAACCTATGATCTCTATCCACCCTTCTGAATCCAAAGTATGGTCCATGGTTTAAAGAACGAAAAATACAAAACTGGCACAGGAATCCTTCCAACTTCATGAACCGAGATCTGTTCTCCCCAAGCTGGACTGGATCCCCGGGGTTAGGGGTGCAAATAGGGAAGCATAACCCACCCGTGCAAATAAAAGGAGGACCCTTGTTTTGGACCCTTGTTATCTTATAATAGGACTAGTTCACTAATTCACATTGTACTTGCCTGTACAGGTGTTCTGTGGCTACACGTGCACTTGCTGACTTTTATTTCACATCCTCTGGATCAATACCCAGCTTGTGCCTGCATCGTATTAATCGACTCTTATGATTAGAATCCTACACTATTGAGTTCAACAGCTGCTTCAGTGAAAATTTTGAGAGCACTCATCTGAAGTCAAAAAAAAAAAAAAAAAAAGAAAGAAAGTAAGACATTGCATCATTGAAGTGAGCTCACTTCTGGAAGTTTATGTTTTAATAATTGCATATGTGCAGTCTGCTCTCATTACTTGTAGCCCTCAAAAAAAAGAGGACACCAGGAAGCGTATCTGTTGGCTTCACTGTAGTACCTTTGGACAGTAACCTCAGAACACTTTATAGTAGGGGTTTTATCCTAACAACTGCACTGCAGTTTGCTTGTTTCAATTTTTAACTAACTTAATAAAATGTGAAAAAAGAAACAAATGCCAGTTGCTTCAGAGAACATGATTTTTCAGTGTGCTTCAATAATTTGTATTAAAACCTGATGCTAGAAAAAAATAAGTATTTGTACATATATATACATATATACATACATTTACAATATGATTTCCTAAAGGATTAAAGACAGAAAAAGAGAGAAGAGGACAGAAAAAAAGGAGGTATAAGAAAAAAATGTGCCATAGTGATAATTTATGGTTATAATTTTTTTTTTTTTTTGCAAATCAGTTTCTTAGGACACATAATTACATTAGACAAATATATTTTGTCATCCGTCTTTACAGTTTCCAGAGAAGATAGTGTGTGTGCACATGTGTGTGTGTGCATGTGATGAAGAAATAGGAGAACGTGGGTCTTCTCAACCCAATTAAAATTTAACACTTGTCTCTTTTGAGCTGACATCCTCATTTGGGAGGAAAGAGTGAGGAAATACAATGCACAGATGCTCTTTACAAAATAAAGATATTTCTTTCCTTCTCTAACTTGATTTTGGCACAGCTGATAGCTCACAGAAAAGCACTGGGGATACACATTTAGGCTGCACTGTTCTGAGTTCCCCATGAAAAACCTCCTCACCAGTATATCTATATTTATTTTTTCTAAGGATACGTTCTTGATGCTGGCAAATTGGTCTACTTCTTAAGATTCCTGTTGGTGCTTCTCTGGTGGCCTTTATTACCCAATTTAAATACACAATAGTAAGTGGATTTGAACACACCACGTTAATCCAGCATAAGGGACCTCTGCTTGGCTGTTTGTTAAAAGAAAATTGTACCTGTTATGAACTGGAAGGAGGCACACAGTTGCTGTTAACTGCTTTACCAAAATTGATTCTGACTCACTCGTTTCAAAATGAAAATTGAAATGCTTTTGCCTTTTTTTTTCTTTTTCTTTTGGTGGAAATTTGCTTTACTTAGCACTAAGTGGTTATCATTTCTTGTGATTACAGAAAAATGCATCATAACTTTTGATTACTCTGCTATTAAGGATGCGCGGTAGCAATTGCTAGCACTTATCAAGTACTGCTGGTAGGTTCTGTGTAACTTGTTTTTATTTGGAACTGAGTGGAGGAGGAGGGTATGGATGAAGCCGCTCAAAGCTTGACGTACAGAATGCGCTCAGTCACCTGGGAGTGAAAGGAACTGGAAGGGAAGAGGTTTTGTTAATGGATATTCTCTCTACTTCAACCCCTGTTCCGACTAGCACCCAATTATACAAAAAACACAAAAACAAACAGGTTAATCTATCAGCCATTCCTACACTTACTCATTTCTTCCATAAATATGTACAGAGGTCTACTACGTGGATGAGGCTGGCTGGGCGTGGTAGGGTAAAAACGAAGGAATATCAATTGAGGGGATATAAATTCTAAGGGAGCGTATAATGCAAGATAAAAGACACCTCCATAGTAATTTATACACATAAACTATAAAGATAATAATTTATATGGCATACATTGCAAGTACATGGGATTAAAGGTGAAAAAGATGACAGAAGCCTGAGTTCCTGGAGAATTAGTGTCTGTCCTCCCATTAGGTTGCAAACATCATGAGAGCAGGGATTACGTCTATCTTGTCCCCTGCAGTATCTAGAACACACAAGCTAGGATATAGTGAGCACTGAATACACAGCCATTCAGTAATGAGCTGCACACAGCAGTGTGCTTGCAAGAGGCAACTGAGTGCATGTCTTCTCAACTCTGCGTTGATAGCGTGTTGGTTACTTGTAACTGGTCATGGTGGGAGTAATTACACCACAGAACTTGGCAAATATAACAACTAAAGGTCTTTTTTGCCCCTAATACCTGGCTGTGAAACATTTACCAAGACACCATGGCCATGAAGCCTCTCTTTTCTTTAAGTACACCTTGAGGTGATAGATAGATAGATAGATAGATAGATAGATAGATAGATAGATAGATAGATAGATAGATAGATAGATGCAGCAAGAGAGAATGAGAGACAGTTAATGCATATTTGTTCTTTTTGTGGGGGGGCAACTAAGTTTACTTATTTATTACTTTCTTTTTATTTAACAGAGGTAGTGAGGATCGAACCTATGAACTCACACAAGATAAGCTTGCATTGTACCACTGAGCTATATTCTACCCCCATATTTGTTTTTAAAATTAGACTTTTACCCCAATTCCTGTGCTATGTGAGAGAGTGGTCATGTGGTGAGGTGGCCATGTGACAGGGCACTGACCAACGAAACATAAGTGCAGTTCTGTCCTGAAAGAGTTGTCACTATTTCCAGCTTCTGTCCTTTCTTCTTCTCTTGCCTGAAAAGCAGATATGACAGTCAGAACTACAGTTTGCATCTTGGGAATATGAAGGAAAATCCAAAAAAATTTCAGAGATCTCAGCTCTGGCATCCTTGACTCACTAAGCTAAAGCCAGCATTTCCTATCTTTGGATTTCTTGTTGCCGAAAAAGAAGGAAAAAAAAAAAAATACCCACAAAACTTGTGTTAAGCTTAGGTTTCTGATCACTCATGATTGAACTCAGTGCTGCCTGATTAATACAACTGGTGCCAGTGTTGAATTTAGATTTAGCCATGTTAAATTTGAAAGTAACTGTAGAATACCCAGGTAAAAAAAAATATATATCAGTAGAGATTTGAAGATTATAAACTAGCTTCACATTTAGAATTATCTGGAGAGTTAAAAAAAAATGTGGTTCACCCAGCATGTGTGGGTTCACCCAGGCTAACTGAATCTGAGAGGTGGGTCACTCAACCTCCCAGAGGTGAGGATGACATGACAATAGAGCAAGAAGCCAAGAGTCTTAGCCTGGTTGTCTCTGTTTCCACATAGAATTGAGATGTGAAATCATAAGCACAAATGCTGGGATGGGATGCTTGAGGACTGTTCTTTTCTTTTAAAAAATATTTACTGAAGTTTAGTTGATTTACAATGTTTTGTCAGTTTCAGGTGTAAGCAAAGTGTTCAGTATATATATATATATATATATATTTTTTTTTTTTTTGTCTTTTTCAGATTCTTTTCCATTATAGATTGTTACACGATATTGAATATAGTTCCCTGTGCTCTACAGCAGATTCTTGCTGTTTTTCTATTTTATATATAGTGGTGTGTATCTGTTAATCCCAAACTCCTAATTTATCCCTTCCCTCCTTCTCCCTTTGGGAACCATAAGTTTGTTTTCTATGTCTGTGAGTCCATTTCTCTTTTGTAAATAAGTTCATTTGTGTCATTTTTTTTCTGATTCCACTTACAAATGACATCATATGACATTTGTCTTTCTCTGTTTGACTTACTTCACTTAGTATGATAATCTCTACGTCCATCCGTGAAACAGTTCTTGAAGGGGATGGGAGAGACTGCTATCCAGGGATGTACAGAAAATTTTCTAGGAACCACAGGCAGTGGGAAGATGAAGTCAGAAACAGACAATCCATGGAACTAACACGAGTGACTATGGAATTTTCTCCAGTAGAGCTTGAAGGTCTAGGTTTACGATCAGAGCAGGAAAATAGCTGAAGTCATTTCAGCATTGGCTGACTGAGTGCAGAGAAAAGACAGTAATCAAACTGGCTGAGGAATTTAACAAGAGAGAGGCTGGTGATGTAAATCATGTTTTATGGACCAGGTAAGTAAGGACATACATACAAGAGGAGGCAAATACACTTGGGAGAAAACTGGGATCCAGAAAATGGTTCTCTGGGTGAAAATTGAGCAACAAATATACAAGGTGGGCAATGGGAGAGCCGGGAGAGTAAGGGGTTTTGATTGATGAAAGTGTGGTGTGCTGGCACTCTTTAAATCAAGGGTTACAAAGTAGAGCAGCTCTCTGTGACAGCGAGGTCCAGGTTGTGGACATTTATCTGAATGATTCCAAAGCAGTTAAAAATGACTGGAATTGAAGAAGGAGGGAACTAAGAAAGAGCTGATGGATTGTTCTCTTAACAGGAAAACTGAAGCCACACAGGGTGATTATAAAATCTCAATTAGGGCAGTTGACTCAACCAAGTGCCAAAGCCTCAGTCAATGTGAGAGGCTGCGATCAGGGGATGAAAATCAAAGAACCAGCCAGATGTCTTAAGGCTCTACAGAGAAATTACTCACTCAACAGCAGAAAGAAAAATGTCTGGAAAAGAAGAACACCCTGTAACTCTGAAATAGAAGGGGGAGGAGAGCAGGAGAATGAGAAAATACAGAGGAATTTGAAAGGGGAAGGAGCTAAGTTAGACTTCTTGTCAAAGGGGTTTTAGAGATGGAAGGACACCAGGGATCACCTAATCCAGAGGTCTTGTTTCAGATGGTGGAACAGAGACTCAGAGGGAGCCAGCAGTTCCCAAAACCATAGCACTAGTTAGCAGAATTTAGGTTTAGTCATCCGTTGGTCATTAGTCATTAATTCATCAAATATTTATTGAGCAACTAGTCAAGATCTAGGGTTACCAGAATGAATAAGCTTCAGAACACGTGCTCGGGGAACTCACCGCATTGTGGGAGAAGTGGACAAAGTCTGAAAACTATTACAATGTAGTGTTACAAAGAGCAGGAGAAGGGCCCTACAAAAGGTGGATGCAGAAGCGCAGGGATGAGCCTCTTGCCTGGGGGAGGGAGGAGAGCTGGGTGATCGTGGTACGGGACTTGACGGAACATGGGCAACGTAGATAGAACACACTATGCAACTGAGCAAACTAGACAAAAGTGCTTTTTCTTTCAGGTCAGCGCAACACCCAGTCAAGGCACAGAGCTTGGTAAACTGATTCTAACCTAGATTTCCTCCAGCCCTTACCCTCCTCCTCTCAACCTTCACAATTGTGAGTGGCAGTCACAGGCAGGAGGTAGGAAGAATGCTGGTATCAGGGGAGACCTCCCAAAGGATATGAGTAACATTTGAACCAATCTCTGCCTCCAAGTTCAAAGCTCCGTCTGACTTTGATAGTTGAAGGAGCTGAGAATCCTCTTTGCTATGAAGGGGGAAGCTGGGCTATCAACTTGGCGCAAGGACGTTAGGTCACGTAGGAGAAGTGGAAGCTGATGATTGTGGGAACACTAGAAACAGGCGCCCTGGAGTTTAAAAACGAGAGAACCAAGGATGAAATGTGCTGTTATTAAGTTCACATCAGAAGCAGTTTTCAGTCTTTCAGTTCATCCAGGTCTTGCGGCCAAGCCCATGCCACCCCTCCACACCCAAAAGGAGTGTGACAGGGCGATGGTTTGCAGACTCCAGTGATCCTAAATGGTAAAGTGCTTTAACATTTAAAAACAAACTTTTCCTGGCTTTGCAGGTACAGCTACGGAGTAGATTTTTTCTTAAAGACAAAAAGATAAAATGTAACAAGAGATAGAGGGTTTAAAAATGTTAACTGGTCAAAGCAAAACTATTAGAGGCAAGTTACCAAGGAGAATATGTGAGACAATGTAAGAGCCTTCAAATCTCAATGGCTTAAAATAGAAACGGTTTGTTTCTCTTGTTGCTATTCTGGCGACACAGGGATTCTGTTTCACATCACCCCCAGTCAGAGCTGGAAACTGGAGAAGCCCCTGTCATCTGGAGAAGTACTGGGTCCTGAGGGGAAGGGAGGGAGACTATGTGCAGTGTTGCACTGGGAATAAAATGCTTCTGTCTGAAGTAACACGTGTCACTTCTGTTCAGTTTTATTGGTCAAAGCAAGTCATGGGGTCAGATTCAACCTCTCGGTAATAAGGAAGCACAATCCTATCCGTGACAGAAAGGAGCAGAATTGGAACAATCACTGAAGAGAATGAAGATTACCAACAGACTTCTTACAGCATCTCTAAGAGCCCACTGGTTTCCTGTTTCTCCCTTCAACAACCTACTCTACATGCTTCTACCATAGTAATCTTCCTAAAACATAACATTCTGCTACCTAACTTCCACAAAAACTTCCACAGCTTCTGAATCAGGTCCCAGATCTTTTAGCCCTCTATTGCACAACCATTACCATCTATTCCAAGTCTATTTTTCCAGAGTAACCTGGGGTATCTTCATCCACTCTCCACGCACTACTCACCTACCCCCGCACCCATCTTTGCCATTTACATTTTCATTCATATTTCAAATGTTGACTTAAATGCCACAATCACCACAAAATAAAGTATTTAAAAAAATGCTTCCAGTTGGCATCTCTTAGTGTTTTTGTCAATGTTTCCCAAAAAACACTGCTTATGTCTCTGCTTTCATAATAGAAGTTTACATCCGTGCTACAGAGTAGTGTTTCTTAAAGAAAAAAAAAAAAAGAGCCCCATTAGATAGTAAGTTCTATGAGGACAGAAAAAATATCTTGTTCATGATTATGTGATTCCCTTCCTGTCTTTGTCAAAGTGTTGAGCACAGTGCTTGATGCACGGCAGGTCCTCACTTCACTGAAGGATCTTATGTTACCCTTCTCGATCTGATCAGATTGAGCCTTAATCCATCCTCTTCTTCTTGATTCTTTGCTTGTAGCCCCAACGGCTTTTATGGTTAAAGTAGAAGCTTCCTGTTTGTGCTCACTGCTAATATCCTGGGTCAGATGTTAGATATTCAGAGCTGAATTGTTTTTAAGTGATGTGAAAAAAAAAAATGGTGCCCTAAAAATGGATCAGGAATGTAATTGATGGGAAATGTTTTAGGAAAGAGAGAGACAAGACTATATACATACATTTTTTTTTAAAGCAAACCAGAATGATAATGACCATCAGACCACTTTTTATAGATAATTTCAATTTAAATTTGGTTTTTCCCATCACAATGTGGATAATTGGAGAAGACAGAGTACATTGAGTTGCCTTTATAACCACCATACTGACTCTGTTACACTCAATACAACTGAGTTTCTTGTCAATTCTTTGTTAAATCTTCTCTCCCATCATGTTTACATGGGACTAAATCAAGATGATCATTTTATAATATTGGAAATATCAAAGACCTAAGAGATGATCTCTTTGCCTTTTTTTACATTACAGATGAAGAAACTGAGTTATAGAAAGATGAAGCCACATTTTTTTTTCTGCCAAGCATGCTATGCTACATTCAAGATTCCCCACTGAGTCTTTTCCTCTGGGAAGTCTAAAATGCAAAATGATAATACTGACTAACAATTAGATTTATTAATTAAACCAGAGTAATTAATTACATGAAGCTATTGAGTAGATATTAAATGTCAGTTACTTTGTTAACTGGAAATTCAAAGAGAAAGGGCACAATTTCCTTTACATAGTAGCTCTGGGTCTCGTCTACAATGTGTAAGTACCTTGCTGGGTGCTGAGTGGGAAACTGTTCACCACCTAGTGTCTCATAGGGATGTTTTAAGTGCAATTATGCACTCACGTTGCTGAAATGTCTCTCAGTTGAGTACTTTTAAGATTATTCACTGAATTCTCTAGTTGTTGATTTAAAAGTTTCAAGATAAATTAGCTTTTCAAAATTAACGAGGGGCCATAAAGATGACAACATTTATAACTAAACTGGACATTCATGTCAACCATAAGTTTAAAACAAAATGAACTTACTGTGGGGAAACATACCAAAACCAGATGCTTTTGACCAACCATCTCTGCTTTCCTGGATTGAAAGCCTAGGGTTAAAAACACAAAAAAACTCTTGGGGGGAGGGTATAGCTCAAGTGGTAGAGCGTGTGCTCAGCATGCATGAGGTCCTGGGTTCAATCCCCAGCACCTCCTCTAAGAATGAGTCAATGAATAAACCTAAGTACCTCCCCCCACCAAAACAAAAGCAAAACACAGAACTCTGTCAGTGAGTTGCACGACAGAAGTAACAACAGTAACAAGATCTCAGGAAATTGGAAACAAATTCTTTAGAGTTCTGTATTAATCTACGTGTTTTATATTGGATGTGTGAAGAAAGGAAAAGCTATATGATAATTAGTATATTTTAGAAGTAGAAACAAGTGACTAAAAAAACATTCAAAGAGACCTCACCTTAGCATTGATCTCATCATAGAGAAAACGCTAATGTGATTCTCAGGGTTGTGTTTCACAGAGAGCCAAGGGGAGCTTCTGCAAAGAGAGACGCTGAAGGTGAAAATGAGATGGTGGAACTACTCGGGAAATTAAATCTGTAATAAGGCACCAGTGGGTTATGTTTCTGTCCCTTTGCAATAACAGAATGTGAACAAAAGGGTCAGAGGGCAGAGGCTGAAGTTCAGTTTAGAAAATGAGGGCTGTCAGGAGGCTTCAGGCTGTGCATGTGGCAGGTGGAACTAGGCTGACAAATTAGATGGCTCTGGACAAACTTCACGGTTGCAAATCAGTCTCTTCACTTGGCTACAAAAGACTGAGTCCAGTGCATGCAGGAAAGAGGAAAAGGATCATTTCACAGAGGTTTTAAAATGGGCAAATATTCCTGGTTCAGCGTGGAGGAGGGCAGAGAAGGAGAATGAACCAGGAAAGTGGGTGTTCGGTGTGAGGTTGAAAGTGTGAAAGGCAAGGAAGGAAACTAAAGAGAAAAAGGGAGAGGAGAGAGAGGAAAAGTGTGAGAAGGTGGAGATAAAAATGATGTGAGTGGGAGCCAACGTGGACAAGAGAGACTGTGAGAGAAGGAAAAAAAATTGAGACAGCAAGGAAAAATGGGTTGGGAGGAGATCAACAGACAAAGATGAGAGAAGAGGGGAGAGGGTCAGAGGAGAGAAGACAGGGCAAAGCCAGAAAAGAAAAAAGGTGCAGCCACTCCATTGTAAATGCATCTTGGTTTTGGTGCACTTCCCACGGGACTGCCCAGAGAGGTCTGCTGTCCGTGGGTGCTTGGATGAGCAGGGAGTATCGTAGGGAGAGCCAGAAAGTAGAGGGGAGTGTGGGGTTCAGGCACAAAGGGGGCTCCGGTGCCCTGAGCTGAGCCCCTATAGTGACAGAGGTGGCACTGTCTCCTTTGCCCATCTATTGCATGCTAAAACCCGAAGATTGCTCTTTATTATTATATAAAAAAATAATTTTTTTACTTACAAGTTATCTTTATTTCACATGCTGTCAAAAGCCATTAAAATGCTGGTAGCAAAGCTTTTCAGTTGCTCTGTGTACAGGTCATAGTGTTCAGGCCAAGGGGTTATTATAAGGGAAGGAGATAACAGGTTTTCCCAAGTGGAGATTTAAGTCGTACCTAACCGTGTGGGCCATCTGGTGAAGACCACGGAGAACAAATTGCCTTTCATAAGCATTTTTAGTGTCTCTACACCATGTTAATTTCGGAGGCCAAACTATTCCTAAAGGGGTTTTGTACAAAGAATAGAGGGCAGCTTCTCTGTCCTTCCTCTAGTGTCTCGAGACTCCAAAATGTCTTAGTTTTTCAGCCTGTCAGGACCACAGTGGTTGGGAATATTTACCTGCCTTCTTTCAAGAGTCTAGTGACGTCTGCTAATAGATTGAAAGGTTAAGCACCTACTATGTGATCAGGTTTGGTTAGATGTTATGAGACAGGCACAGAGATATACAAAATTGTCTTACGCACTGCCAGGAAGTATAAATTCACACCCAAGAATGTTCTGCAGGATGTATGTATACACACAGGTGTAGGCATTTGTCAAAATCAGCAAATGTATGCTTAAAATTGTGCAATTTCATTGCATTTAACTTTTACTTCATAAGAAAACACTGCAAATAAATACTGAAACCTCTTCACTACTATGCATACTTGCCTACTGAAATATTTGGGGGTGATGGGTACTGATATCTGCAATTTACTTAGAAATATATCAAAAATAGGATGGATTGACAGATGAAGAGGCATGTATACATGAAAAAATAAGAGCAGTAAAATCTCGGTGGTGGTATATAGGCATTCACTATAAAATTCACTTACGATGTGTTTGAAATATTTATATTTATTTTATAAAGTAATCAATAAACAATTAAAAGCTATTGATGTAGCACTCAATATTAGAGTTAAGAAAGTAATGAGGTAAAGAAGGAAAAAAGGGATGTGGTCAGAAGAAAGATAATAAGGTATGATTGTATTTGTTATTTGATGCTGCATAAAAAGTTACTGTAGAACTTATTGGTTTAAAACACCACGCATTTACTCTCCTGTTGTTTTCTGTATCAGGAACCCAGGAATGGCTTAACTGGGTGGTTGTGGCCCCGGGCCTTTCATGAGGTTGCAGCCAGAACGTGTTCAGGGATGCGGTCATCTGAAGTCTTACCTGGGGCCGGAGACTCTGCTTCCAAAATGGCTCACCTCACATGGCTGTTGGCAGGAGCCTCAGTTCCTCAGGAAGCAGGACTCTCCACGTGCTGTTCCCGTGCCCTCGCCCCCTGGCAGCTGGCTTCCCCGGGAGTAAGCGACCCACGGCAGAGAACAGGACGGAGATGCTGCGCCTTTTATAACCTAGTTGCACACCATCACTTCTGCCATACGCTATTCACAACACACAAATCACTGAGTCTAGCCCACGCTTAAGAAGAGGAGAATTAAGTCCCAGCTCCTGCGGGGAGGAATGTGGAAAAGTTTGTGGACATGTTTTAAAACCATGATAAAGCTTTATGTGGGATTTGAGTAGAGTTGCTTCGTTTCATAAGCAGATGGTTCAGGAGTCATTGGTCTTGAGGCTATTGAGACCGGTGTGTGAGGAAAAAGCAAAGCAGAATAAGGCAAAACAACAGCAGAGGCACAGACTTGACCTCTGTGAAGCCAGGTAGGAAGGCAAGGCTGAAAAATCCTTATTCTTGGCAAGCCCTCCTTATCTAGATGACCACAGAATTCCCACTGTGCCTATGGAATCAGGGCTGGGTGAGGCGGTGAACAAGGCTAGTCTTATTTAATTTATTTTTAAATAGAGGTAAAATTCACATAACATAAAATTCAGCATTTTAACCATTTTAAAGTGTATAGTTCAGTGGCTTTTAGTATATTCGCAATGTGATGAAGCCATCACCACTATCTAATTCCAGTCATCACCCCCAAAGAAAGCCGGCTACCCATTAATCAGTCACTCCCAATTTTCTCCCTTTCCCCTGGCAACCACCAATCTGTTTTTCATCTATATGGATTTTCTGTGACTCTATGGTTTTGAGTCTTGAACTAAACAGGATCCAAGGCCAGCCTACCTGCGAAGGAGAGTCTGATATGTGTGGGAAGGTGGGGATTGATAAGTCGAGGAGAGTGGAAAGGTGACAGAATCCTGTGTAACAGAAAAGAGAGGATAATGTGAATACATTTTTATAAGTAGTTTGGGGCCATGTTATAAACTTGGACACCCTGAATGTGAGTGGTCATTTGAGTGGGTATTACCTGAAAATTAAGTGTGGTTCCAGGCCTTCACTGGACTCTACAGTGAAATTTGCTTTAGAAGAACAGCCACACATTATCCCCAGCACGTGATGACAGACGCAGGCATCCAACCCCAAACTGGCTGTGTTCCAACGAGAAATGTCATCTGGTTATTTTAGAAGCATAGGTAAGAATCTGCTGGAGAACAGCTGACTAGGGAGACTGAGAATCAAAGTCTAGGCATGATTTTAAGGGGCAATTTGGGGAATCAGCACAGTGTGTTGTTTGGGGATGTCTTTATAGCTGGGTCTCCTATGTTTGAATTCCAGCTCTGTGACTTTGGATGAGTGACTTAACCTTGCTGCCTCTTTTGTAAGCTAGGAAAACAAGTAAAAGGAAAGTAAAATAATGCCCATTACTTTTCAGGAATGTGAAGTGGACTAAATGAGCCCACACATCGAAGACTTGCAGACAGTCCCCAGCACACTGTAAGCGTTCACAGATGCTTGCACTGATCACCTTATCATTAAAGGAAAGCACATTCTTTAGGGGAAACTGAAGAGATGTAATGTTTCTTTCATCCAATTATTTTAACATATAAAATCCTACATATTTTATTCACGGTCCCTGGGCAGATGGAGTTTTAACTGTTCACAGTGTAAGACAGTGTGAATGACGCTCCTGCAGACTTAGTCACAGTGTCAAACTGCTGACAGTAACTGTTTCCTTTTGACATATCTCAAAACCAGGACACCATCTTGAATGCTCCAAGTGCGAGAAAGAACTCCTTAAAGAGACTCGAAGCTTTAAAAATATTAATCTGCATCTGGAATCACTCCCGTGAACATCACATTTTATGATACAAATATCTCCTGGGATCTTGGCATCACCAACTCTTTTTAAAATAATGGAACTCTATAATGGAGAAAACATTGCTCTATAAAACATAGAACTCGACTGTCAAGAAAAGGGAGAAAAAAGAAATTGGTGAAAGATTTAATAACTGAGTCCTATGGCTAGAAAAAAATAGCAGCCTTTGAGGATATTTGTGCTTGATTTAAGTGGGTTGGTAGGAGTACCGCCAACAGGTCAAATGATGTGAGTACCCCAGGTAAGCGGTGCTATCAAATTGGATAGAATATGTGGGAAACCAAGATCTTTTATGCCTAGCTTTTAGAAAAGCTCCCAACATCCACTGTATGTGCTAAAGAGCAAAATCATTAAATTTATTTTTTAAAAAGCATCAAAATTATTATTAAAAAGTACCACGAGAACCAAAGATAACCATTTGGTTGTTCATAAAATCAGCCAATCTACTGACAGTCAATCTTTCTCCATGACGTGTAATTTTCAACTCTACCCACTCTTCCAGTCATCTAGAGATGACTGCCAATTTACTAAACAAATTTGTAAAGGATTGTCTAATGAAGTAAGGAGAGAGAGAGAGAAAGGGGTGGCAAAGAGAGAGAAAGAGTGAGAGAGAGAGAGACTGAGTGTAGTCACGGAACCCAAAATCTTCCTTTACGACTTATACCTACAATCAGATCAGTGGGAATAGGTGATGCTCGATGCCCTTACAGGTGAGTCCTGTGTATCTATGCTGTGACGCCTTTGCAGATGGGTGTCAACAATCTCAACACTGCTGTTTAAAATTTCTTGCCGCTAGGCGATGGCCATCCTGCTTCTGGCCTTTGAACAAGTCTGCCCCATCTGTAAACTTACTGATAACGGTAAGCTGCATTTTCCAGCCAGAGCTCTCTGGTTTTACTCAGGCCACCTGACCACTGTCCAATGCACTCCTTGTTTTTGACCTGTGTTCCACTGAAGTCATTTCTGAAAGACTCTGAGCTTCTGGCCTTCTAATGTGTGACCATCCCACAATGCCCCCTCCTCTTCTGATAACATATCCTCTACTTGCACTCTGCCTCTGTGGGTTTAGGGTTCAGATGCAATTTTTCTGACATTTGGGCTTCAGTTTTTTTCTTTAGATTTCAGGTGAGTTTAACCCTTTGACTTTTGGTTTTCGATGTAATTTAATGTAGTAACCCCTGCTCTGTTCCAGCCCACTGAAGTCCAATGTCCAATGGGTGATAAGGCCAGCCTTGACCTTTCCAGGGAGAAATTTAAAAATGGACCACTATTCATACAAACGTCTAGAAAATCCTCTGTCTTGTACAAAAATAAACAATACTAAATTGGACCTTGGCAGAGTTGTAGAGACAGGGGAAGAATAGAAACAGTCTGTTTGGTGCCCCCCCCCCCACCTTTCCTGGGATATATGACAGCTTAGGTAACTATTTATTTGATGGTGTAGTTTACTGATGGAGTTGAAGTAACTGCAGTCAGAAATAATAAGACCTTTATCACAGCACAATGATGTAAGAGTAGAGAGATTTACTCTGATCAGTGTTAATATTCAGACAGCAGAAGCATGAAATATCTATCTAAATTTCTAAGAATTAACTATTGATGTAATATAGTTCCCCCAAGTCAGGGCAAATAGACAAACTGTATCTGAAAACAGTATTTAGATATTACTATGTTGAAAAGGCTGGGGTTCAAACTCCATTTGATGCTGATGCTAAAAAAAGACCTTGGATGAGGGCCATGGAAATGCACCTACATGAGGTAATGTCTAAAGAAGCCAGACTGCTTTTTGGAACCCTTACTGAGTACATTAAAAATGAGTTTTACTAATGAGAGTGACTCTGCTCTGTGGTTAATCATGTTAAAGAAATGTTCCACATAATCACTGTGAAATTGAATGTTGGTAAATAAGCTGCTTAATATTTATTTAAATAATTTTGTAAATGAAGAGGAATAAGAAATAAGACATTGGGTCATGATAAAAAGACTTGCCCTGAGGAGCCACTCACTTCAGAAGGCCAATATCTAATTGCAGATGTTTCAGGAGCTGTTCTAAATTCAAGGAACGATTTCGGTTCCCCAGATCTTGTTATGAACTTGACGTGGATAAATCAAGGCATGCAATTCATGTATAGACGCTATTCATTTTGCCAGAAAAATGTAAGGGGAAGGTCGGCGTTCAGACATTTGCATTCTCTTTGAGGTGTTTCTGAAGATCCCTCAGCCATGTGGAGCCCAGCCTTCTTGAGGGTGGGGAGCTGCTTGCCCTCTTTTCTTGAAAGTGATCTCCTTGACGTTTGGGAGTGAATCAGAATCATCACACAGCTTTCTCTACCTAAAAATTAAAGGCCTGGATGATGACCCTGAAGTCACCAGCTAAGAGAAATTTTGTTAATCACTCTGATCATGAGCGAAGAATGGTGCCGCCCGTCACCAACTGGGAAAAGTCTCCTGGCAAAGTGTCTGCATAAGTAACTCAAACTTTTAGGAAATCACATCCCTCTATCACTTTGTGTCAGTTGGGTGCATAGATGACTAATGTAAATCACACATATTGTCATTTCCTGACCATATATGCTTCATACAGATCTATGATAGAAAATGTATTTTATATATATTCCATAATGGAAAATTTATTATATATAAGAAAGCTTAATGTATATAAGCATGAAATCGTCAAGAGCCTTTTTGAGTACTGTTATTAAAAATATAGTATTTAAGGAGCTTCCATAGAGCGAAGCCCTGTAGATTTATTAAACAGTCTCTGAAAACCATGGAGACTGGAAGGGCTTCTCTTTTGGGCAAAAAGACACTAAGAAGAGGTGATGATAAGTTTCACCATTTTTACAGTTGACTGGGGGACTGGTATGCGCCTGCAGCTTTACTCACATTATCTTAATCCTTCAAATTACCTTACAAAGAGGTTCTTATTTCATTTTATACATGAGGAAACCAGGAATCAGGAAGGTTAGGTGATTTGTCTAAGTTTAAGGAGCCAGGCAATGGCAGAGCTGAGATTTAAGTCCAGGTCTATCTGATGCTTAGCCCATAATCTTCCCAATATGCAGAACAAAATGATGTTGATTAGATAAATGAGGAATGTCATTTCTGGTTCCTTCTGCTAACAGTGAATGGTAGGCTCCTAAGGATATGCCAGAGATGGCTGAGTTGCCAGTGGGCTTCTTCATGAAGAAGATGTGCTGGACCTGAGTACTGTTAGAAATGTACTCATTTGTCTCACGTTTTGAGTCCCCTCCATGCTCGTTACACGCTATGAAGCCTGACAGGTGATACAAAGGTGACTGAATCTGCAACTCAAATAGTGCACGCAGGGCTGATCTTTAAAATGTAAAAATGACCTAAGAGCACAGATTCAGGAAAGACTAGTATGATTAAAAAAAAAAAAAAAGAGCACCTCGGGCATGGCTTGTGTTACACGCCCATCAGCATAAAGATGACAAACCTTTCGCTGGAAAAAGCAAAGGCTGGGAGAGGTACGAGGGCACCAGATTAGGACTCAGTTGACCATTTTGCTTTATAAGCCTGACTGAATCATACATTCAGGGTTTCACTTTCCTCCTTTGTGGGGGTCCTAGGGAAGCCTTTTTGGTGCCTTGGTTTCCTTGTTTGTGCTATTATTTGCCTATCTCAGATCATTGTTTTCAGAATCAACTTGAGGAACTCAACAAGTTTTAAGTCCTAAACGGATGAAAGGAATCATCAACTTGATGAAGTTAGAAGTCATCCCTAGGGACCTTCAAGTGTGATTGGCAGATACGAGAAGTACACAAATTCAGCGACTGAGCCAACAGCCCCCAATCTTAGGGATACAAATGAGGGGCCGTGGTAGTTCAGGGGGGAACTCATACTCAGCTGGAAACCGAGGGTGGTGGTTTGCTCAGAATTGGATGTAACAATACTCGCTAAACCTCAGAAGGGTTGGTAGCATGGCACCGGTAAGTGTTCATTAAACCTGAAATGTCTATAGAAAGATAATAACATTGTAAGTTACTGACTGACGCTGAGTCATTGAATCTGGATGTAAAGTGGCAACTGTATTCTGAGATTTCTGAAAAGGAAAACCAGAGTTTAAATGATTACTTGATTTTAAGCCTTTTTTTTTTTCCTATGCAAGGAGGAAAGTGTGCAAAGTTACCTATCCGCTGTTTTAGGAAGGAGTGGTATATGATAAAGGAGGATCAGTGCTGCATTTGCACATTTAAACCCTGGTGAGACCTAAGGAAACCATAGATGGATGGAGCCCTTTGATTATTTTCTCGTCACTGCTTTCTGGAGGATACTCACCTTGCAGTGCCTCCCACAGCCTTTACCATCCAACACCCCATTAACTGGACAGTGTCTGTTGACAAACACTCCCCACTCACAGAAATAACTCCATGTTAACTGAGGCTCATAAAGATGATGCACTGGCCTCATAATATGATTCTAAAGCCGCTTCTGAATCATCGACGTGTGATGAATTATGTTCAGAATAAATTTTATGCCCAAATATTTTTTTCATGTTCTATATATCTTATAATAGGTAGCCTAGATTATTTCATTTGTGAGTTTCTAATGGTCAGAACATTTGATTAACGAGAACGCTTTATTTACCTGTGCAGAATAGAATTTGCCGTATTACTGACCTGGTGATATTACGGATTGGTCAAAATTCAAGTTGGATCACTTCCATGAGGTTACAAATATTTACAGTTAAATGCCCACCACAAGGTGAGACTCAGGATATGAAGAGAGAGGAGATATGATGCAAGTAGTTGCAGTAGCTGATGGACCATTCACATTTATCTGTCAGTCATCTATCTATCATTACCCATGCAGCCTCATTGTTAAGCATCTTGAGAACTCAATGATGCTGGAGGCAGAAGAATGTAAGACAGTAACTTAAGGGGCCGGGACCAGGGGAACAAATTGGGTTGGGATGGTCATTAGTCCAAATTTCAATATCCAAGTGGTTGTATCACTGCCCTATAAAGAGGTCCAATTCCTCCTGCAGTGGTAGCATAAATCTCACCTAAAGGCTGTTTGGGGTGGTTAGTAGTATTGTGATTATATGGAGAAGAACGTCAGACAAAATCTGTGGTGTGGACAGCTGGGACTCAGAGCCCAGCAGAGGTTCAGAGCCCCCAGGAAGACGCACAGGAGTTCGGGGCCAGGTGTCTGTCTCCAAGGGGAAATGCAGTGCCATCAGTACACCAGAGCAGACGCCTGACCTAAAAGGGGGTCAAGATGAGAGAAGTTTGAAGGGAAGGCGGAGGCTCAGAAGACACGAGGGTGTCCAGGCTGTCTTTGGCACACAGATACCCATCTTCAGGCAGCTCTGCTGATTTCTCTTACTCGGAAGTACCAGATTTAGTCCTACATTTGGGGATAAGTCTGCAGACTGACGATCTTTACGTCTACAGGCAAGTGAGGCTTTGGCTGTAAGGATGACACTGACATGTGTCCACTGCTATTTTGCGACCTACCAACTGTCTCTTCTGATAAAGTTCTCTCTCAGAGAGAAAGGATGTGAGGTGGACAGGCAGTCAGGTCACTAAAGACATAGTCACATTTGGGGGGCTTTTCCAAAGAACTTTTTGCCACTTGCAGCAACAAGGATGGACTTAGAGATTATCATACTAAATGAAGTAAGTCAGAGAGAAAGACGAGTATCCTATCATACCTCTTATATGTGGAATCTAAAAAAAATGGCACAAAGGAACTTATTTGCAGAACAGAAACAGACTCACAGACAGGTCCTATGGTTACCAAAAGGGGAAAGGAGGAGGGATAAATTGGGAGTTCAGGATTTGCAGATACAAACTACTGTATAAAAAAGAGATAAACAACAAGGCCCTTAGTCTATAACACTGAGAAGTATATTCAATATCTTGTAAAAACCTAAACTGAAAAAGAATACACATATATAGTTATATATATATATATATATATATATATATATATATATATATATAATTGAATCACTATGCTGTACACCAGACACTAATGCAATATTATAAATCAACTATACTTCAATTAAAAAAAAAGAAATTTTCCTAACTATAAGTTTTGTCTGAATGAATCCATTCTGAAACTTCAGCAATGTTACATAGGGGATGGATGGGTATGAAAATAATCCAGTATTTAGAGCAGTGTATGAAGGATTTTGTTGTTACAAATGTAAAAATAGAATAAATGTAGTCAAATTAGATGGGTAAGGTGAAAAAAAATTGGCACCTCATAGCTACTCATATTTTTGTTTCTATTTTACAACGAACATGTTAGACCTGTTCCTATAATAGGCTGACTTGAAAAATTTTGATCTAAGAATTTGCAAGGACAGGGGTTTAATCTGAACATGGACCTTTGTCAAAGAGAGTATTTAAAACTTTCAATTTTGTCATGGTTTTAAAACCATAAGTGAAGCCTATATATATATATATATATATATATAACATATATTCATATATAAATACATATATTCATTTTCATATTCTTTTTCATTAAAGGTTATTAAAAGATATTGAATATAGTTCCCTATTCTATAAAGAAGACATTTGTTTTTTAAATCTATTTTTATATTTAGCAGTTAACATTTGCAAATCTAAAACTCCCAAATTTATCCCTTCCCACCCCGTTTTCCCCCATAATCATAAGATTGCCTACTATGTCTGTGAGTCTGTTTCTGTTTTGTGGATGAGTTCATTGGTGTCTTCTTTTTTTTTCAGATTCCGCATATGAATGATATCATATGGTATTTTTCTTTCTATTTCTGGCTTAACTTCACTTAGAATGACAACCTCCAGATCCATCCATGTTACTCTAAATGGCATTATTTTATTCTTTTTTTTTTTTTTTTTTAATCACTGAGTAGTATTTCTGTAAGTGAAGCCTTTATCTCCTCCCCTTGAACTTAGTAGCGTAGGGGAATTTGTAACTGCCTTGGTGACCAGAATGTGGCAGAAATGATACTCCCTGACTTCTGAGGTCTGGTTAGAAAAGGCTACACAACTCCTGCTGGTTTCTTTTGGGAAATTCTAAGAGAATTTGGAAGAAGCCCGCCACCCAGAGACCAGCAGATAGAAAGAGCGCGTGGAATGATCACACATAGAGGCACCCAAGGGGTCCCAGTGGCCCTAGTCACTTAGTCAGCAGTTCTGCTTTGTGTCTTCCCAGTCTAAGCACCAGATGTGTGAACAAAGAAATATTTGGAGCAACCTAAGGCACGATTCCACTGCAACCACTTTAAAGATGTTGAGTGAGAATTGACCTAGTCCATTTGGGCTGCTTAAAACAAAAGTATCATCACCTAGGTAGCCTATAAACAACAAAATTGTTGTTGGCAAAATTTTATTTCTCACAGTTCTAGAGACTGGGGAGTCCAAGATTATGGTGCCAGCAGATTCAGCGTCTGGTGAGAACGCCACTTCCTCGTAGATAGCCGTCTTCTCACTGTAAACTCACATGGCATCGTGGAAGGAGCTTGGGTCTCTTCTATAAGGCGTTCATTCCATCTATGGGGCCTCCACCCTCACAAGCCAGTCACCTCCCAAAGACTTCACCTCTGAATATGATCATATTGGACATTAGATTCTCAACATGAGTTTTGGGGCAGGGCACAAACATTCATTTTACAAGACTCACTGAGCCCAGACAATCCCCAGATTCATTAACAAAATGAATAGTTGTACTGTTTTAAGCCGTTATTTCGGGAAAGTCTTCACCCGGCAGTAGACAACCAGAGCCTGATTTGATGAACATTTCTGTGGAGTCTCTGCTTCCTGTTGGAGGGCAGGGGGAGCTCGTGGTGGTGGGAGTGAGAGTTTGATGGGATGGCTAAACGGATGAGGGGGAAGTTCATCCGTACTGCAGCAGTAGTTCCTGTCTTCCTACTCACTGATTTCACTGTCCCTCTGACCTTACCCTCCCCTCCCTGCCCTGCTTCTGTGACAACAAAACAAAACGGTCCTTGTGTTCATTGCCTCTCTTTTCAGAACACATAGGAAGATTCCGAGAAGATTTCCTGCCTCTCTTGAAGTTAGGTTGAGGCCAGGTGACTGTCAGCAGAAGGGATAACAATCATGCCCCCTTCTTGCATGCCTGGCCCTAAAAAATCTTCCTGTGTAATACTTGGACACTCTGTCTTTTCTTTCTGCAGTAATCTTGGAGTTCATATGTTTCAGAAGGCGTAGCAGGGAAACCTAAACCACGTCAACTGTGACATGAGTGAGAAATAAACCTCTACTCTGTTAAGCCACTGAGCTACTGAGTACTGAGGCCACTTGTTCAACAGTCAGTGAGCATCGCCCTAACTTATATAGAATTCTCCGAGTTGACTTGCTTTTTTGCTGGCATGAAAGGCACCCGGGGGAGCAGTTCACTCTGTGACTGTCTCACAAAACCTCAGCCCATCCTCTCATTCTTTGCTTTACTTCCAGTTTTTTGAGATATAATGAACATAGAGCATTGTATAAGTTTAAGGTGTACAGCATAAGGATGTGACTGCCTCTCATTCAGTTCCATCCCTCCAGTGGGGTACATGGGAGATACTCAGAGGCAGAACCCCCTTGGGACTCTGAGCCCAGCTCCCTTGCTGTCCCCACCTCAGTCTTACAAAACCACATGTCGCTAACCTTTGCCAGAGGAACGTAACCATCATGTTTCCCCTGCTGTTGGTGCCAATGACTTACACAGAAGAGACCAAAATACTGAATTTCATAACTGAATTTTCTCTCCTAAAGAGATCACCTTAATAAACTTCCAAAGCAGAGGACATCCGAGCAGGGGGAAGAAGGGCCAAGATAACTATCAACCACCCTCCTCCCCTCAAAGAAGGCTGATCTTCCTCAAAGATAACTGTTTTCTGTGAGTCGAATGAACATGTATGTTCCACAGTTAAGTGAACTTCTGAACTGAAGGCCGATTCAAGGAAGAGTGAGTCAGTCCAGAAAATAAAACAGTGGTGCATAAAAGTTAAGCTGTAATCCGGCTTTCCAGCTGAAGTGCTCTCAAGAGTCGTGCGTTTTCCAGCTGTCCCCCTCTTCCCCGTGAACAGGGAAAGACATAAAATAATACCTTCAAATGCTCTTCTGATTCTCAGAGTCATGATCTCTTTCCCTCTTGCTCTTTTTTTTTAAATTTTTTTTTAAATTGAAACATCGTTCACAATGTGTCCATTTCTAGCACACAGCATCATGTTCCGGTCATACGTATAATAGATAAAACAACAAGTTTCTTCTGTATTGCATGGAGAACTGTATTCAATATCTTGTAATAACCTCTTGCTCTTTGTTTTTCTCTCCCCCACACGAACACAGGCGCATTCCGGTTTCGAATCGCCCACCAGCACAGGAGGATAACGGTCATCTCAGACCTCTGGAGAAGCCCGGAGGTGAGGGGGATGGGAGAGGGACCCCTTTGCCCCCGGGGGGAGCTCCTCCGGTCAGACGGTAACGGCGCAACACCGCCCCCCAGGTCACTGGACCCCACAGTTAAGAAAAAAATGCTGGCACCGGAGATAAAAGGGATATAATGAAAATGTAAACGAAAAACTTTATACCCAGCATGGCCTGACAGAGGGAAGATTGATATCCCATGATGCTTTGTCTTGATGAGACAATGAAAAATCACCACCACAGCAGCTGTGTCAATATCAGACTTGGTAATGCACCACTGGCTGTGGGTTTTTATTTAATCCGCTTTGCTTTAAGATGATAACGGTTGTTACTTTTCAGTGCCTGTCTGTCAGCGCCCAGCATTGCAATATTCCTCCGCAGCTCTGCGAGCGGGTTTCATTTATTTTAAAATACCATTTCACACACTGCTGACTTTTAACAGTGTTCTGTGTGAGTTTGTGAGATTGAATAGTGACAGAAACAACACTTTTTATGAGAATACAGAATATTAAAAACGGGGCGCAATATACAGATGGCAGTTTTCACTACAGCTTGTTTTTTTCCCCCTTGCTTCTGCTCCTGAGCTTTCCCGCTGAATGCATTTGTAGTAACACCATAAATGTCACTTTCGCTGACGGCCTCGTGGCATTTTATTTAAATGGAATTCAACTCTGGCTTGCCGCTGCCACTGTTGCCGCCGTGGTTACCAACTTGTTTTTCGGGGCGGAATCCGTTTTGCAGAATCATCCCACTGGCTTCATTCCTTGTAGCCTCAGATCGGGAAATACATGAGTAACTTGCCCGGACCCTAATGGTTAAGGGGCGGAGGTTCAGGGATTTCAAAATCTCATGCAGGGGAAATTGCTAAAGACATACGTGTCTGACCTTTGCAGCCGCCACTTAGTAGAAGGTACTTCTGAACTCTGAGAGTACTTCGACTGGCACCTGCGTTACTTCCTTGCGGTGGGGGAAGAACCAGCACATACACGCTGCCTTCAGTGGAACGCCACAGAGCAACAGTCAGAGGCGGGATCTGAGTGACTTAACTAGGCCTGGCGGCTGCTACTACTGACGGGCAGTACCGTGGCTGGGACGTTTACCTGGGCCCCGGTTCCTCTCCACCGATCCTTATCTTGGCAGATACACGCTTCTGCTGCTGGGCCTCTAGACGCGTCCGCGGGGTGGCGTTTTGCTGTTAACATGATGTTGACATGTGCAAATTCTCCTTTCTCTCCTTTTGCTCTTGCACGACACATCCCTTGCTCCACCAGTTCCAGAGACAAAGTGGAGCTGACAGGGGTGCTGAAGCCTTTTCCTGGGAGAACTTGCGATTTGGGGGGAAGCTGGCTTCTTGTCTCGGCCAAATCAGGCTAGAAATGATCTGCTTAGTCCAGCCGTGTAAATGTGTCCACGTCTCACAGGCTCGGGCCTGAATCAGAGGCCTAAGAGATTTCCGGCTGAGGGCTCGAATTTTCAGAAAATTGGAAATCTTTAGAGAAAAAAAATTAAACAGAAAATGCAATTCAAAGCCTCTTCCTGGCCTGTAGACTGTGGCCTTCACGGCCCTCTTGTACAGTGACCCTTAGAAACAAGAAAAGATGGGAATATTCTGTAGGTCCAAAAGCATTTTTATAAATCTGACTAATGTCTAAAGATGTCTGAAAGTCTGTCTCAGTCTATATGTCCTTTTAATTAGAAAAGTTGTGAGAAGGTAATAAATGGGAAACAAGAAAAATTCCCATAAAATAAACTGGAATCTCTTTGCCTTGGGCTTTTTACACTTCAGATTAACTTCCAGAGCCTTTCACCAGTGCTGAGGCCAAGGTTAACATGGCAACAAATTAGGCCACAAAAATACTTAAAGAAACTTCAAATGAAACTGTTTAAGACCCTTGAAGTAAAAGAGGTAAGAAAGAGAAAAGAGACGTGGAACCCAGGCAGGGACAGCATCTTATACCATGTATGCATTTCAGATACAACCCGGCCCAGGAGTCTGCCTCTTCAAATGCACTCCCCATCTCAGTGCGTGGAAAAAACGCATCTAAGCAGTTTCTTCAGGCAAAAATCTTGGGAGTCATTCTAAACTCCTCCTTGTTTGGCAACCCTCTCCTCCAATCAGTCACTCAGCTCTGACAAGAGATCTACTTAATGTGATTTAAATGCACCTGTTTCTCTCCAGCCTCACTTCCGCCGGGTTCATTTGTCCCACTGTTGATGTTTCAGTCGTCCCCTTGTCCTCTTCTCTCCTCAGATCCATCCTTAATAATATTCCCGGAGTAAGATTCTAAAACAAACCTCTGGATGTGATGCTTCACCCTTCAAAATCGATGCCCCGTTCCTCGCCGACGGGGCCTCGTGGAAGAAGTGTTCTCGGAGCACTTGAGCTCCCTGCCTCTCGGTCCTCCTTTACCTTCTGCAAAGAGCTCTCTTGTGACTTGGCCTGTGTTTGTTGCCCTTTTTGAAATTTCTTCGAGGCGTTTGTCTTTTCCCCTCTCACAGAATGTAAGGCATCACATTCGTGCTTTTTGGGATCCTCAACAGTAGCTGGTTGGCTGTTGGGTGCAGTGTCCTGCCCCCAATGAATGATGCATACACATTCAGAGGGTTCGCTAAATATTTGTGTCTGCGTCGCATGCAGCCCAGTGCCTGACCCAGTTAGCAACGATAGAGCTTTTTGAAACTTAAGGAGCTAGGAAGGATGTAGAAGAAAAGTAGTTCTCCGCTGTGTTCACCTGAATGATCGTCAACTAAGCTTATAAGCAGAGAAAAATCCCCTGGATGAGGACAGAGATATTAGAGTTTGCCTAGAAAACTTTGCAAGAGAGATGGTATTTCTACTCCCAAATCCTTCTGCTTGACTATACTGATTTTTTTGCAGGGGGAAGGGGGATATGACTAGAATTGAAGTCACTAACTCTCCTCTGGGGCTGTTGAGAAGAACGAGACACATCTCTCCCACCATCTTAACTGGTGAGACAGCAAAGGGGTGATGGGGGCTTCCCTTCAAGGGTCCGTGAGCAATCGGTCTCCTTCTGGGAGGGAAAATTAGTAGTGGAGAGCTGGGCAAATCTCATCTCCAAATTTCTTCTTTCACTTGTTTTTAGGCTTTGTCGTTGAATGTTTATAATTAATTTGGACTGAGAAGTTTTTTTTTTAAATGGGGATAGCTGTTATTTTTAAATTTCTATGGATTTTGGCAGCACATTTTTGTGTCCTACGATTTCTGGCAGCTCTCTTTCTGTGGTCTTTCCCTCCCCGTCTCTCTGTCTTTTGTTTTTGCTCTGTATTTCAGCCTCTACTCATCTTAGGAACATCTATGCCATTTTTTGGTGTCACAGGAATGGTCCTTAAAGGTACTACCTCGTTCCACGAACTCCGCTTAGGATCAAAAGGAAAAAAAAATATATTGGGGAGAGGAAAAATGAGCTAAAACCAGTTTATTCAAACTAAGATGCAGCCCAAATCCTTTTTCTTCCAGCTTCCATAAGAAATCTAAAACTAGCAGCTGAAAAAGCTGAAAAGCACAAAAACAAAGTGTCTTCCAGGATGAGTTAATGGGTCTTTCAGGAAGGGATCCTAACTGCATTCTTCTCTGGACAACTTCGACCTGTGTGACTGGCAGGAAGTCCAAGCCTCTGTGCCCCGAGAAGCATCGCCAAGGCAAGGTTCTCATATGTGGAGCTGGGAGGCAACTGTTTTCTCCAAAGGCTTCCTACCAAGACTGATTTCATTTTCAAGAGAAAGAGACAAAGTAGCCTCTCTCCTTGAACCCCCTATCTTGCAGGAGTAAAACAGTTGCTGAAGACCCAGGGCTTAAAATCAGAGCTAATTTGAAAAAAACAATATTTAGAGGTCTTACTCACAGATACAAACTTTTTTCTTTTTTTTTTCATTACCCCCCCAGTTTTGCCCTCCATTAATTCCATTAATTCAAGGCAACACAAACTGGTACAATCTCATTCCTACCCCGTCTCCTTTCCTGCCCCAGACTCCAGAGCAAAGTTTCTGGTCCTCTAGCCACATCAGATTTCCTAAAAATTGTAATTCACTTAAATTAGCATTCTTTGCTTTTTCTCAAGGTATTATGGCATCTTCAAATAGGACTTTAATATGTGGCTAAAGCCTTCCTGTTCTCCCCAAAAGACACCTAGAGTATTGGGGAAATTCAGTGTCTTTGTTGACATCACATTCAATGCCTCCAAATTACAGTTTCTTGCTACGCTTGATTCTAATCATTCTCATATCTCTCCCTTCCAGCACCCCTGTCGTCTTCTATTTTCTGACCTATGCTTTGTCCTTTCTGTGTTTTTCTCTGTTACTTACACTGCACATCTGGGCTCTGCTCCGTGATCTCTAACTCCTCGACGTCTCCTGTTCTCCAAGTATGTCAGGACTCCCACCCCTGCCTGACTTCTCTTCATTCACAGTCCAGGACACTCACCATAATAGTACATCATCGGATCTTTTGGTTGGGACACTGAACATCTCTCCCCTCCTTGTTCTCCTGCCTCCTTCTCTCAGTGCTGCTCAAGAACCATGCCACACATTCCTTGTCCGCTTCCCTTCCCACTGGCCAAAGCAGTTCTTTCAAGCCTGCGCTTTGCCTTGCCAACTCCGTGCCTCCACACCCAGCCTTTCTTCCCATAAGGAAATAGAGGCCGTTAGGCTTCTAACTGGGACCCACTGCTGGGTGCTCACACTCTTGTGAAATGAACCACCACTGACATGCTAAGTGCTCCCAAATCTATACTTTCATCTCTAGCTTGTTCCCTTCGCTGATATTTGAGCTTATGAATCCAACTCCCCAGTGAACATCTCCTGTTGATTGTTGCTCATTTGCCATAAAAATCAACATGCCTACACTGAACTTATTAAATTCCTACTTCCTAAATCTGAGGTGTTATATAAGCTTCATCATATATTCATACTATTTTGAATTAAGTCTGAGAAGAAAACCACTAAATGATTTAAAAACTATTGAGGAATAGAGCCAACAGAACTTAATGATCAATGGATATGCAGGGATAGTTGGAAGTCTAGGGTAATCTCAAGATTTAGTTTTAAGCGACTTGACTTATGTGGTTTCCAAAAGGAGAGAGAATACAAAAATAAGAACACATTTGGGAGTTTAAAAAATGAGGTCCTTTCTGGACAAGTATGAATTGAATGCATTTGATATCCAGAATGCAGATAAGTAAATGGGTCTTGAGTTCAGGTCAAAGAACTGAAAGTAAAAAACATATTTTGAAATTATCAGCAGAGAAGTGACAGAAATTGTTGGACTGGGAAATGTTGCCCAGGAAGTTTATTCAGTAAGAAAAGATCAACAGTAAAAGCCTAGGGAACATCATTGTTTAAAGGTAAGTTGAAAAAGAAAGCTGAGTACTATGAAACTAAGCAGAATGTGATAACGCACAAGGAAGTTAGAGAAGTAATTTGATGGACAGAGGTGCTCAAAAGCATCAGATGCAGAAAAGAAACCAGCTTCGATAAGACATGTTCAGTGGCTGTCGGGCTCGGCAGTTAGTCATTATTGTGTTAGCAAGACTCATTTCAGTGGAGGGGTTGAGATGGAAGGTGGATTTCAATGGGATAAGGACAGAATGTAAACTCACATGAGAGCGAGGCACACACATCATCATCTGTAGCATAAAGCAGACGTGCAGACGGCAGTGATGTAGGTATGGATGATGGGGCTGTGGGAGGAGCAGGGAGACGCATTTTCTAATGAGTTGGGAGACTGGGGAAGGTTCCAGAGAAGGTAGTATTTCAGCTGGGCTTTTTAAGGATAAGCAGGATTTGTAATCAGTGTTTCTGAAGCATAAATTTACATACAACAAAAAGTGCCCATTTTAAGTGTGAAGTTCAAGGAGTTTGACAAATATTTGTATCCATGTAACCACGACCTCAGTCAACATACAGAACATTTCCATCATCCCAAAATATTCTCTTATGACCCTATGCAATCGATACTTACTCGACTCCTAGCCCCAGGCAAACCTTGCTTTTCTTTCAGTCACTATAGATTAATTTTTCCTGATCTGTAATTCCATATAAATGAGATCATAGGTATGCATTCTTATGCTCAGCATAATTTTTTTTTTTTTGCAATTCACCTAAATGGTTGCATAGTTAAGTCATCATCTCTCTTAATGCTGAGTAGTATTCTATTGTATACCATAATTTGTTTATCCATTCACCTGCTGATGGACATTTGGGTTGCTTCCAGTTTGTAGCTACTGTGAATAAAGCTACGTATAAATATTCATGATCAAGTCTTCCTGTGAATATGTATTTTTACTCTTCTTGGCTATATACCTAACAGAAGAATTTCTGTGTCATATGGTAAGTGTATGTGTAACTTCATAAGAAACTGACGCATCGTTTCACAAAGCGGTCGTTCTTCTTTACATTCCGATCGGCAATATATGAGTCTTCTCGTTACTCTGCTTCCTCGTCATCACTTGCTGCGTCAGGTTTTAAACATTAGCCATTCTAGTGGGTGTATAGTGGTGTCTCATTATGGTGGTCAAGTGTTTTTTCTGCATAAGATGTGATCTTGCAGTTTTTCTGTGGTTTATTTTATTGCAGTGTCTCCTTGGAACCAGTTTAACGCTGGCTTCAAACAGTGGGTTGGGAAGCATAGCCCCTCCCCTGTTTTCTGAAGTTGTTTGCATAGGTTTAAAAATATTTCGTTCTTAATTGCTTGGTAGAACTCAGAGTGAAACTGCCTGGACCTGGAGTTCTCTTTGGAAATGTTTTTAATAACAAATTTAATTTCCTGAGAAGATTCAAGACTACTCAGGTTTTGTATTTAAGTAAATGTGGGTAATGTTTTTCAAAGAATTTGTACGTGTTATATAAATTGTCAAGTTTATAGGCATGAAGTTGTTTGCCAGTATTCCTCTATAAACATATTTGGTAAATGTTTTATTTGGAAATATTTTCAAATTTACAAAGAAAATGCAAAAGTAAAAATAATTCAGGAAAAACTGACATGCCCTTTATTTACTCAGATTTGCCTATTGTTAGCATTTTGCCTCATTTGTATAATCATTTGTTCCATCATCTCTCTCTCTAATAATTTCTTTGGATCTTTTGAGGGTAAGTTACATACATCATGACTACTTATCATTAAATACTTCAATGTGTGTTTCCTAAAAATAGGGCTCTTCTTTTACATAACCATAGCACAGTTATCAGCTTCATATGTTTACACTGATTCAGTGTTTTCATCTAATCTAACATTCATATTCTAATTTTGTCAGTTGATCGAATATCATCCTTTATCACAAAATTTTCTCTATTCACTAGAGGATTCAGTCTAGTATCAGGCACTGTATTTAGTTAGTCATGTCTCTTTAGTCTCCATTATCTGGGACATTGCTATAGTCTTTGATTTTTATGGTATTTTTGAAAAATACTGTCTATCCCCTACCCTTTTGAAATAGAACATTGCTAATTTTACATTTGTCTTATGTTCCCTTGAGAATAGATTTGAGGTTATGTATTCTCAGCTGGAATACTCCATAGGTGATGCTGTGCATTTCTCAGGTTATCACCTCTGGAAATACACGATATCCATCTGTCCCTCATAGGTATTATTAATTTTGATTGCTCAGTCATGAATTGTCTTTTTCTTTTCCTTTGCATAGTTACTGTTTTTTTTTTCCCTTGCAACTAATAATCAGTTTATGGAGAGACATTTTAAGATCAGGCAAATATTCTGTTCCTCATCACAAATTTCTCTGATATTTCATTGATGATTCTTGCTTAAGCCAACATTTACCGTGATGGTTGCAAAATGGTAATTTTCCAACTCCAGTATTCCCTACACAATTACCTGTTAGCCCTCAGCATCCCAGTGTAAGTAAGAGATGTCTCCCCACCCTGCGACATTTCTCCAGTGATCTTTGATTTGAAGAAGTTCACGCTCTTGTAGGTTCCTCGGGAGGGGCACACACATGCAGTGTTCCCTGAGTTCCGGCACATGCAAAATTGTTCTTCTACAATCTTATAGCTTGAATGACAGATTGGCTGGATATAGTATCCTTGGTTCACACTTTTTTTCCTTGTTTCTTGAAAATGCTGCTCTGCTGTTATCCTGCTTTTTATGTTGCTTTTGGAAAATCTGATAATGTAATTCTCTTGCCTCTGTAATTTATTTCATCATTTTCTTCCTCCAGAGCCCCTGAATGTTTTTACTTTATGCCTCATTCTTCATTCCATGTCAATTTTCTCTATTACCCACTGACCCCCCTCAATGTATGGATTCTTATTTTATTTCTGGAAAGCTGGAAAGTCTTTTGTGTGTGTGTGTTATAATTTAAATTTTAATTCTCTTACATTGGTTTGATGTTTTTCTTCAAGGACACTAGTCACTGAATATTAGTTTTTTCCCCCCATCTTCCATTTGAATCACATTACCATTTTTCATTTCTCTTTTATCTTTTTATTTTCTTGTTTTTATTTTTTTCACTGATTTTTTTCAATGCTGTTTATTATGTTTGTATTCAATTCTATTCTCGTTTTGGCACCCAGTAATTTTGTCTTCTTTTTTGATATGCTTTTGTCTTTTTCTGTTTCTTTCATCAGGAAAATTAACTCTAATTTTATTGTTCTGCTTTTTTGGGTCAGTTTCTGTTTTTAGCTTTTGTATTTCTTATTCAAGGTGTTTGTTAATATCCTCATGTGCTCGCTTAAAGTGTTGTGCTACTGTTTTATTCATCTTGGTGTTTTATTTTATTTTTTTCAGACTTACCAGTAGAAAAATCTTCTGTTTACAAATTCTGACATTTTGCAGTAGTTTGTATGGATATGGTTTGGTTTTTTTCTATTCTTATTCATTTTGTGGATAGGATTCCAAGTTTGATAATGCCCTCTACTGCCTTTTTGCCCTCTTCTGCTCATAAGCTGTTTTTCTTTATTATTGATACATAGCAATTTGATTATAATGTATTTGGTGTAATTTTCTGTATGCTTATTCAGCTTGGGTTTTGTTGAGATTCATGGATCAATGGGTTGGTTTATGACCCTCATTAAATTAGAAAATATTCAACTATTATTTGTTCTCAAGTTTTTCTGTTGTCCTCCTTTCTAAGACTAAAATCTATGCTTATTTTTCCATAAGCCACTGAGTCATTGTTTTGTTTTGTTTTTTTTCCATTTTTTTCTTTCTGTGTTTTAGTTTGGATATTTTCTATTATGATGACTTTATGTTCAAAGATATTTTATTCTTCAGTGTCTAATCTGTTTTAAATCCCATGCATGTAATTTCCAGTTCAGATACATTTTCATCTCTACAAATTCTATTTTGTCTTTTAAACCCTGCTTATTTCTTTTCATATAAGGTCTATATGATTATTTTAATCCATGAGCATATTTATATTTAAAATAGCTGTTCTAAAGTCTTGCTAATTTAATTTTTCTTTCCTTTCTGGATATGTTTCTATTGAATGATATTTTTTTTTCCCTGATTACAGGGCACATTTTCTTGCTTTTTCATACCATTTTTTTTTTAATTTAATGCTGGATGTTTTGAATATCACACAATTCCTTGCTAGATTCTGTTGTATCCTTTTAAATAGTGTTGAGGTTTGTTCTGTGGATCAGGAGATTCTTCTGAGGTATGATTTTAAACTTTTGTCAGGGCAGAAATGCAGACTTTACTCTTCAGACTAGTCAGGTGCGACCTTCATTGTGTTCTCGTGAGTGTCCTGTGTGTCTGGCACAGTCTCTCCTCTCTGGCTGGTAGGAATGTAAAGGATTTCCAACCCTGCGTGAAGCTCTGAGAATTGTCTGGCTTACAGTTCCTCATCAGTCGCTCTTTCCTGGGCATCACCTGGGGAGTTGACTTATGTGTGCACAGATTAGCAGTCAGCCAAAGGCCTTAGGGACTCACGGGGATTTCTGGAACACTTCCTCTATGTAGTTCCCTCCTGCAAAGGGACTCTGCCCTACAAAGCCTAGCCGCAATGTCTTCCTGGTAGAAATCCAGGGTAATTATAGGGTTCACTTCATTTACTTCTCTTCTCATAAGACTCACTGCCCTATGCTGCCCTTTATTCATTGCCTGAAAAGAATTGTTTCATATATATTATCCAATTTTCTAGTTGTTTATGACGTGAGGTAATGTCCCATAGAAATTACTTTTTTTATTGGCAGAAGTAGAAGTGAAGTACAATTTTTTTATAGTGGGAATGGAGTGAGTGAGCAACCTAGGAAAAAAGCAAGTAATAAGCAAAGGCAGTGAGGGGCTAAATTCTGTGTTCAAATAATAATGGACTGTCTGGGTCACTGGAGAGAACTCTTTGAAGAGGGGAAAAGAATTGGAGATATAGCTTAAAGAGCCTGATTCACTGTAGCCTTCAAGTATTTCTCTAGCTACTGTTGTGAAGGGACTTTTCAGATGTCATGCCAGCTTCAAATCAGTTGACCACAAAATACAGAGATTTACCAGGTGACCTAATCACACGAGCCCTTTAAAGGCAGAGAATTTTCTCTGAGTGGTTGTAGAAGGAGAAGAAATCAGAGAGATTAAAAAAATGCATGAGAGATTTTCCATGAGGGAGGTTCTCTGTTGCTGGTTTTATATTGGAGGTGGACCTGGATGGGAGCAGCTCTTGGAGCTGAGATCTTTTCCTGGCTGACACCATCAAGTTCGTGGGGACTTCAGTCCTATAACCACAAGGAATTTATTTCTTCCAATAATGAGAATGGGACTATTTCAGCCATCCAGCATCTTGATATCAATCTGAGCAGGGAACCTGCCATACTCTGCCAAACTTCTGACCTGCAGAACTGTGAACTAATAAATGACTGTTGTTTTAAGCTGTTAAATTTGTAATAATTTTTTTTTTCACCTAGCAATAGAAAACTAATACTCAGGCTACTAAGATGTTTTATAGCACAATTTATCAAAATGAAGTATAAAGACCCTGATTTTAGAGATTTAATTGTATTACCTTAAGGATACTTGCTAAAGATTTTTTTTGTGTGTGCTGAAATTCTGCTCATAAAGAAATGGAACAATCTTCATCCCATTCCATTGGAATCTTAAGAATGTATATTAATATACAAAGGGAGCAGTTTTCTAGGATTGGACCAGGAGAGATGTATACTTGGCTCCTGCTTTTTAGAGCAGCATATACCACTTCTGCAACATACCCTTGCTGTTACCTAATGGTTTACCATAGCTGGTGTTCAAGACATTCGTTCAGTACTAACTGTTCCATACCTCGATGACGCTTGTTCAGTTTGCAATCTGGTTGCAATGAATTCATGGTTCTTTCATCCACTTTGATCCTTGTCCTCTAACTCCAAAGACTTGGTATCTGAATGTGTTTCCCCTTGTAAATATATCTTGGTTTTTCTTTATAGACCTGGCCTTGGTCACCCATCCGTTTCCTAGATTCACCATTACCTCTAATTGGAAATCTTAACCATAGTCCCATCCTCGTGACATACATGCCTGGTACCCTTTCAGACCAGCCTGGTCTCTCTGGTAATGGTGGGACTCATCCAGTCTATATAAAATCCTGAGTTCTAGGCGTCCTTCTTTTCTATCCAAGAAATAGAGATGAAATTATCAGTAGGCATTTGGAGAAATCACGGACCTCCTTACACAGGTGATCGTGCGGGATATTTAATGAAAACACCAGAAGAAAGTTAGTCTGTACAATAAATATGGCAACATTTTTATTTACATCTTTATATCTGTTGCTGTTGCTGTTCATGAAAACTATGTGGCAACTCATCGTGAAAACTGGGTAGTCATTACTGAACACACCCACTGACTGTTGAAATGCCCCCTTCTCTCTTCTGTAACTGTGGAAATACTACTTTTCCTTCAGTATTTCTCTACTAAGCTGTAGATCCATTGGAGCTGACTGTGACTGGGGCTTGGTCATACATAAATCTTTGACCAAAGGTCTCTCCTCGTTTAGCTTTGGGAAAGACCAACATGGGGAATTTAGTAAGGGAAAAGACACCTTCCCTTTCCCAACAGACTAGGGAATGGAGTCAAATCTGCTAATCAGTATTGTGACACATGTCCTGCCAAATCCCTTTTGCAGTGCCTTGAATTTTGGTAGTGCAGAGGCAGATCAAGGATTTCTATAAAGGTGGGGTCATTGAGACAAAATGGGGTGGGAGAGTGCTGAGGAGACTTGGCTTGGAGCTGGGTTTGCACAGAGAGCACACTTAACACTTAGATTAAATAATTTTTAGACTCGGCTTGGTAGTTACTGACGGACCTCATAAGGCAGGAGAGGGATAAAGATTTTTGCTAGCCCTGAGATACTCTTTGTGGCTACTCCTGAAGTAATTTCAATGGAGTTGGAAAGAGAGAGCTTGATTAATCTCATCTCATGCAGCCAAATGTGCTTGCCTGGGCACTTCCTCTAGCTTACAGGGATCAATAAACAATCTCCTCTGTGCAGAGATTAGACTTGAGGTCTTTAGCGATCTTGTGCAATTCAAAACATAGGGAGGCCAAAAATGCAGTAATATTCATGCTTCATAAAATTGCCCATAGCTTGTCTCCCAGATTTTAATAATGAGATATACAAAAATCTATTTCCCATTTGAAATCAAGGGACGTCTCAGAGTGAAGGAAGACCAGGTACACTCATTTTTGTTTTCTTTTTGTGAACTTACAAAACCAAGAATGCAAGGAGGATTGTGCACATGTAAATGAAGGCAAGGTTTGGTTCTGAATGCAGACTTTCTATCTGACTTATTCCTGGGTGAAGTCCCTCCAGGGAACAGGCACTATGTGTTATACAGTATATTTTGCCTGATATCATAACTCAAACATCACTGTGCACATGTAATTAAAACCGCTCTCTCTTAAAGCATCGCCAAAAACTGCATTAACAGTACTTAAGGGGAATTCCAATCTAGAAGAAGTTTATGTTATTTTCTTTTATCTAAAAGTTCTTATGAAAATGAGGACAACATGTCCTATTAAGTGTTTGTGGGTCTTGAACCGCATCCATGCATTAATTGTGAGAACTTCAGAAATATCATTCATCAAACGTATCTTCATAACTAGGTAATGGATGAGTGGAGAGAAGAGATGTGAGGTACACACACACACACACACATACACGTAATATTATTCAACTACAAGAAAGAAGGAAATCTTGTTGTTTGTAACAACATGGATGGGACCTGAAGGCATTATGCTGAGTGAAATAAGTCAGACAGAGAAAAGCAGATACCGTGTAATAGCGTTTATGTGTGGAAACTACAAAAGCCAAACTCATAGAAACAGAGACTAGAATGGTGGTACCAGGGGCTGAGGGGTGGGGGCAAAGGGGAGAGGTTGGTCCGAGATTACAAACCTCCAGTTATAAGATGAGTAAGTTCTGGGGACCCAGTCTACAGCATCATGATCATAGTTACTAGCACTGTGTTGCATTGCACTTGAAAGTTGCTGAGAGTAGAGCCTGGACGTTCTTGCCATAAAAATTATTGGCAATTACGTACCATGTTGGAGATGTTAGCGAACTTAACAGGTGATAATCATTTTGCAACATATACGTGTATCAAATTGACATGTTGTACCCTTTAAACTTACAAAATGTTATACATCGATTAAATCTCAATAAAGCTGGAAAAAAAGAACCAGAATTGCTTGGAAGTACGAATGCTAAGACTCGAGCTATCAATGCAGGTGTGCTCTGAGCATTTCCAGAAGAGATACTTTATTACTGACCTGTATTGTTTCTTTTCACCACCGATTTAGGTAATAGTCTTCTCTTTGTTGTATGGTAGGATGGGATATTAAATTTAACTTTTAATTTTCATCTCCATGTACATGTGAATAGCTGATGTAGTAAGGTAGAAAAATGTGCCTTATGTTTGTGGGTAAGGATGTTCCCGGCCATTTGGCTTTGTTTTTGGCTGTTTTATTCAGTTTTATCTTTTACAAAGGAGTGGAGTTATTTTCTTGGACCCTTGGGCCTTGGAGTTGGGCCATATTGTAAGGAGAGTAGAGAAGTCTATGTTGTCAGGGCCTGTTTATGAATTGTTTTCTCTGTTTCATCTAATAATATTCTAGGTTTATAAAAGCCAAACAGTGGAAAGCTTAGATTTGCTTCAGAGAAGACAAGAAGTCCAAATTAACATTCACTTCCTTTCCTTCGATCTTTTTCTGTGGATCTTCTCATGCCTACGTTTTCGCCATCTGAACCCAGACACAGTAGGGGGAAGAGGTGCAGAATGCAGGCCCAGGCACGGAGAATTCTAGTACTTATGCTGGCTCCTTGGAGGGAGGCACTTCCCAGAGTCTGAAGGGAAGGGCTGTATGTTTCATATCCCGAGCCGGTGGTCTCTGTACCTTTGGGAAGGGTGAAAATGTGGGGCTGGCACAGTCACCTCTGTGCCCTCAGAGCACTGCGGTGGGTCCCATGCCCTTTGCATTTTGTCAAAGCACTTGCCATTGAGGGCCTCCTCTCCTCTGCAGAGGGGGAGGGGGTATGACGGTGATGGGGGAGCCAATTAGGGCAGCTTCTCACTGCCGGGGCGCGGAGTGGCTGGGCTGTCATTCATTACTGCCTAATGCTTAGCTGCAGTATGCAAACCACCAAGGCTGGGAGGAATCACAGCTGAGCAGGGAATGCCTGACAGAGGCAATAAAGCACCTTCTTCTTCAAGAGGTGCAACTGCAGGGTCATAGAATCTGCCTGCTGCTCCAGTTGCGCCTGGAACTCAGGTTATTAATTATTATCCAAATCACCCCCCTTGTTACCGCCGAGCTCTCATTACAGCTGCAAATACAGGTATGTTCAGCTCCCGCCCCACTGCCCCCATATAGTATGCCACCACTTTGTTACATAACTACCGAGAGCAGAAGCCCGTCAGAGGGGCTTTAAACAAAATAAAAGCTCTGCCGAGGAGTGCTTTCTCTTTGTTTGGCTTAAAGGGGATGGCGGTCATGAAAAACACCACCTTCACGCCCAAGTCCAATATTCAGACTCATCAAGGGGGCTTAGACTTTGAGTTTATCTTCTGTCATTTTGTCACAAGGCATTTGCTTTGGAAAGGGCAGGCTCTGTGGGGGGAATGCTGGTACCCACGCTCAAAATCAGGTCCGGCCACGAAGAGAAAGTCGGGAGCATCTCGGAAGCAAGAGGTTAACCTGATCATCGTTGTTTATTGAAGCCCATATAGTGGCTTTCACAAGCCTCAGAAGCTTTATGGAATTCAGACTGACCCCATGACTCTGTGTGCTGGTGAAACATGGCCGCCCTTGCCGCAGGACTCATCTCTTTTGTAAGATCACCAGCAATTCCGCAGTAAATGATTTGCTTTAGAATAGCGGGCTGTCTCCTTGCCCTGAGACCTCCCCACCCCTGCATCTAAGGACAAGCTCCACCTCGTTGGCTTGGCCTGTTCCCTCCTCCAGAGGATGTGCCAAGAAATCCACACGACCTGCACGTTTTTTTTTTTTTTTTTTTTTTTTGGAAAGTTGATGTCTTTTACTTGCAGATGGATACATCTATATAATCTGTATTTGTATCCATAAACATTCATCCCTGAATATGAGACTAGTGGATTCTGACTTTTATACTAAATCAAAGCAACTATGATAATGTGGCTGGAGCACTTAGCACTGTGCTGAGGAGCTTTATAAATCTTGCTATTGTTATTCAAATTAGTTGTAATAATAAGTATACCCGGTTGCTGACAAAATTTCTCCAATAAAGGCTGTTACCATGGGAAACGGTGCTTCTATGTATCTCTTCATTATGATTCTCATTGTCCCAAACTAGCATTTCCAGGCTGGACGTCTCACCCTACTTTTCACTTTCTATTTCTCTGTGTAATGTGTTTAAAAATATATTCCACAAAAGAAAAATTTGGCTCAGTAAACATTTGTACACTTTGCTCTGAATTCTGTAACTATACCAGCTCAACCTAGACTCCCCCTCAACGAAGTGGTGAACAGGACTCCCTTTTACTGGGCGTTGGACAGGGAGGATTGTTGCAGCAGATGGAGTCACCATTTATGAATATTTGGGTTTTATAAAATTATATACTCTCCATGCAATATATTTGCCTCCTGAACACGCAACATTGACTCCTCTGCTCCTGTGGACCTTGAAACATGGAGGCAGCAAATTGAGGGCTAGAATGTTTTAACAGAGACAATCTCTTTTTGAACTAAAGTGTCCAGCTTGAGATTGGAAGCAGGAAAGGGTTTTGAAGTGCCTTAGCTTTGCCCATTGGAAGAGTGAAAGCAGGAGTGGCATTTGCTGAGCACCATGCTCCACTCATCTGGCATAATAACCCCCACAACAGTTCTTTCCAGGCAGGTGTTACTCACTTATTACAGATGAGGAATATGAAATGGACGATGGCCAAGGGATGCTTCCAAGCTGGCAGAGTGAGTGGCGGAGTGCGGCTTTCGCTCCAGATTTACCCAACAAAGGCTGGGTTCTAGTCACAACACCACGTTTCCCTGGTGCGTATTGGGCTTCAAAATACTCACGCTGCAATTGCTCAAACACCTTTGGAAACGCCTCTCTGGGAATATCCTTAACAGCTATTTCCCCGGTTACAGAAAACATCAGTATCATTGCAATATTGTCACATCTGGTTTTTGACCCAGAAACACATTACTCACCTTAATTGTCAGACGTAGTTGCAAACACCTCTTGCTTGTTTTCAGAAATTAAAATCACCACGAAAGCACGGGAGCTTTGCTCCATTGAAGATATTTAGTTTCCAAATAAACGCCTCCAAAGAGGGAGTTCTACAAATGCTTCACAAAAAGGCAGCATCTGAGGAGTCAATACACAACTCATCTGCGTGGCTTGACACATCCCTCTTATATCCTGCATCGCTCTTGGTCGCAGTCAGATATCCAGCCCATCCCATCTTGCTCCAACTTCCCTCTTCAGAGAGAGGGCTCTGGTACATACAAAAGTCAACAATGGGAGACCGGAGGAGCTGTGTGGCTGTGGGGTCCCCCCCAGAAGAGGGCCTGGGGGACACATAAAGGGATTGGAAATAAAAGGATTTCCTCCTCTTGTCCTCACACTCCGCTGTACCCATGCTGTTTCAGAGTGTGAGGCGGACCTGAGGCTGTGTCATCTCAAGGACTGAATCCAGTTTATTGACTATTTAAGCCTAGTGTCAGCTCTGTGTGTGGGATAAAGAGAGAAGCTGCTCTTAAAAAAAAACCAAAAAAACTAAAATATAAAATCAGAGAGTAAAATGGTGGAACCAGGAGCTGGGAGGTATGGAAAAGGGAGAGATACTGTTCAGGGGTACACGCTTGCAACTAGGAGATGAATAGTCTTGGAGACCTATGCACAGTATAATGCTTATAGACAACAGAAATGTGCTATAAACGTTAAACTTGCTAGGAGACTGCATCTTAGTTGTTTTTACTACAAGAAAAATTGTTAATCATGTGATGAAGTAGAGGTTTCAGCTAATGCTACAATGGCAAGTACATTGCAATTAAACATGTCAAATCATTCTGTTGTACATTTAAAACTTACAGATTGTTGTATATCAGATATATCTCAATAAAAAAATATATTTTGAAAAGATTTAAAAAAAAAAAAAGAGAGAGAAGCTGCTCCAACCATGGAGTGTAGAGGTGATGGGTGATCATGCTGGTCTGGAGAAGCACCTTGAAAAGCCAGAAAAGCTGTTCTCCATGGTGACAAATGATAACAGGATTAAGGAAACTCTCCTTGGAATCCTCAGGACTTGAGAAGGGCCCAGGGCTCCTAGAGGTCAGCTGGAACACGGCCTTGGGTGATGCTCTGTAGGGTATTACAGACGTAGGATGATTTGTCAGGCAGGAGAACTTGAGGACGACTGAGTTTCGTAGAAAAACAAAGAACAAATTCTACTAGGTTGGTTTAAGAGTGTTAAAAATTAGCATTTTGTGCTCACACATGTTACGATTAGACTTGGTCCATTAATCTTTACATACAGGAGATAATGTATGTAAGAGCTCTCAGCACACTGATGGACATCTAGTAAGCATTTAATAGCTGGCGACTTTTACGGAAACGTGTGATCTGTGCAGAATCATGGTAAATCAGAGAGAGACGCCAGAAGTCTAAATGGGCACGTGCTGTTTTAATTCCCAAATGGGAAAGGAAGATGCATTTCATAAATCCTGACAAGGCTGGCGCTGGTTCCCTGGCAAGACACTACATAGACATCTAGATGTGGTAGCAGGGATGACTGAGGGCTCCGGCCCTCTTGTTCACAAAGAACAAGCCAATCCAGACCAGCCGCATTTATTCCTTTAAGAGGATCATTAGATGACAATATTAGGAAAATGGGATTAACCTAGTGCATGGGATAAGTACCTTCAGAAAAGAGACTCCAGAAAGCTCCATCCCCCTTTCCACCAGGAGAGGACACAGTGGGCATCTTCAGATTCTCATGAGCCCCCCAAATGATGCTGAAGAGAAACAAAAACACCTGCAAACTCATAATTTCTAAAATTACGGTGCATTGACAAATCTCGACGAAGGCACATGAGAATCCATGGAAGGCATGTTATTTGGCCCCACTTCAAGGTGATATATTCCTTATGTATTTGTTCAGTGTGCATTTAGCACTAACTTCTATATTGGAGAGTACAGTCAGAAGGCCACTTCTAACACCGCTCATGCTTTTTTCTAGTCTTCTGATCCATTCAAATTGGCTAACCTGTTCACAAGATGGGGACCTCCAGTGACCTGGAGTGACCGCTGGGAGAAAGCAGTTTAGCAGTCATCCGCTGTCACTACCTATGACCCCTCCGCTCCCTCGTCGGCACCTCGAAGTCATCCTATTAACCACACAGACAGTTTCCCTCAAAAGTAGTTTTGCTGGGTACCCTCCCAGTGAGGCATTTTTAGGGCCCGCGCAGATTAGGATCCAGAGAAACTGCAGGCTGGTAATCAAGCTCCATGTGCTAGCGAAAGTCCCTCCTTACCCAAGTGGCCACGTAATTTGTCATCCAAACCTGGGGCTCTTTTGAGGGTGAAAGGAGGAGCCGTCAGCACAGCAGCTGGGATGTTGCGGCAGCAGCGGTCACACGGGATTGCCCCAGGCCAGCCGGGACGCAGGGTCATCCTGCTCACAATGACCCAACAGCTGCAGAGATGAAGGAAGGCCACAGTTTAGGGTGGCCCCTGGTCTTCTTAGTTGAAATCCATTTTCAAATAAATGCAGGGTGTTCCTTTTCTATGAGGTTCTACACCTAGTTCCTGAAAACATACACTCTGGCCCAGCTCCTGGGAGAAGCGGGGCGCATCTCACTCTGAAGGCAGCTACTTCTTTTGACTCTGCCCTCAGGCTGTGACTGCACACAGTTTCTCGTCTTGAGTCTTCCCCAGGGGAAAATCAGGTACCAGTCTCTGTGTCCCTTGACCTCCATGGAAGCTCCTGAGGAAGCCCTCAGGTGATTCTCTTGCAAACTTCTTCACTTGACTTGAGGTGAGCCCTTTATGTTGGCTGGAGGTGTGAGTTCCACTAACGCATGGAGGACCAGTTAATGGCTATTCCTGTTGCCAGCTCTATACACACTGCCCCTAATCTCACCTGGCGATGACGGTGTACTCGACACCTGTCATTTCATTCTTGGCCTGAAGGGACGCAGCTGAAGAAGATGTTCCACTTTAACAGCCTGTTATTTGTTTGTAGAACGCCATCAACCTAAAACAAAGGTAGAAATTAGACCTTGAAATTTTCTTTTACAAATGTCTTTGATGACTTTTTTTTTTTTTTTTTTTTTTTTGCCACATCAAACACTGTTCTTTTGGCAGACACCACTAATTACCTAGCCAATATCCAGTCTCTCCTTCTTCTTTGATGACAAAACGCTGACTTTATTCGAGGTGGTAGGAAGCCTGGTTTAAAATGATTCTTCTCCAGATGTCCTTGCAATGGGAGATTCGCATGAGGTCCTGTTCTGTCGCGTGAGATGTAAGTGGCAGCTGCTGGATGAGGTTTCTGGGGGAGCTTTTAAAAAGGACAAAGTTATTCGCACATCATTTTGTTCTTTTTCTCTTCTCTTGGTCTGGACTGCAGCCATGGTACTTGGAAGTGCTGCCGCCTTCCTGCGACCTTAAAATGAGACCACACAGTAAGGGCGACAAAGCCTGGAGAAAGGAGGGTCCAGGGGTCGTGAAGCCACCGTCCAGCTCTAGGCTGCCTACCCCTGAGCTTCCTGTTCCTCGCAGAAACTAGATCCTTTCTTTGTGCAAACCACTCTCTGTTACCTGCAGCTGAGTGCATTGTATCACTGAGCAACAGAGTCCTCTGAGAACCCAGTGTCTTTCTCTCTGAAATAAGAAGTAAAAACACAAATTATGCACATGCAACCACACTATTCTGAGAGCAATAGATGTCTCCACCCACACCATTACAGAAGAGCTGCTTGCCCAGTTTGCCCAGTTTGCCCAGTTTGCCCAGCAAGCAGACCTGCAGAGTGAATGGCTTCCTATGAGGCTGTTTCCCTCAAAAGGTGGAGGACCAGCAAGAGGAGTGATGTGCCTCCCACGTCGCACGAGGACAGAAGAGGACTCCAGGGGAGTATTCTGAAAGTAAACGGCACCCTCTTTCTCGCTGCCCACCCCTAACACGCATCTTCTGCAAACCTCCTTGAAATTCCAGGGGCGGCTGAGCATTTTGCGTCTCAGGCTCTGGCTGACCTGTAGGAATGCAAACACAAGCTGGGTCCCTTGGGAACGAAGCTTGTGCTGCAGCTCCATTGTAATTTATTAATCACAATTATTTCAAGATGAAAACATTAAAATGCTTGCTATTTGGCCTCACGCACATGTTACACATAAAAGGTTTCAAACTATCAAAAGAGCAATTTCCTATGGGGGAAATGGAGCGTGGAGATTATGACTTAAATACCAAAGCTGGAGTCACAGGGCCCTACTGTAGCCACCAAACTCTGGCTCCATTTGTTTCTTGGGGTTTTTCTATTATTCTAGAGGCCAAACCTCTGTCTTGTGCTGCACAAGTTGCCTGTGTGACTGGTTTAAAAGTGGAAACTGTCTGCAGTATTGGAGCAGGTGTCAGGGAGTGCCTTCACCACCATCACTGGCCATATCCATCAGGAAAGACTTTTTACTTCTTCAAAAGGGAGCCCGGGGGCTGCCCAGAGATTGCTCTGCAGTCCTGACCTCCAGAAGGTTCTAATGCAGATACGTGAGGGCAAATGTGCTGATCACTCATGGGGAAGGAGAATTAAACACCAAAATGAAAATCACAGTGCATGTTAAAATGGTTATAAGTTTATCTACAGGCCAAAAAATAAGTTTGGTTTTAAGTTGGGAAGGGAAAAGGATGAACGTGGAATTCATCCACAGACACATCCTTTCAGTTTCAAATGTCAGTGACATGTGTGCTGGGTGCCAGCTTCTAAAGCAGGACCTGGAGGGGAAAATGGAGAGGAGATCCCTGGAGGGCTGAGTGCAGGAGAAAGTCTGAGAACTCCCTCCGTGGTCCACGCAGAGTAAAGGGCAAAAAGCTTTGCCTACTGAGTTAACGAAGGACATTCTGTGGAGAAGGTTGGGTTTCAGGAGTGATTCACAAGGTGGGTGGAGAGAGAAGAGATGGGAACAGAGGAAGCAGAGGTGAATGACACTGTAGAACCAGGACAGACTCTCTGCTGAAGTTGCCCCTGCCACCATGGGAGTCTATGAAAGTTAATGAGATACTCTTGTTTCTGTTACTCAAAAAACATAGAAAAAAGCTTCCCAGGGCCTAAGGAAAAAATCACAGTTATGTGGATGCTCCGTGTTTCTAGACAAGAAAGTCCTGAAATATCTGGGCCTCTCCTTTTTTGAAAATTTCATTGAATGCAGATTCAAGGAGACCCAGGAAATCAGGAAGGTCTCAAAGGAAGGAGAAGCTGGGTCCCAAATGTGCCTCTCGGGGGTCCCAAGAGGGAACGAAGCCTCCCAGGGGGTTTCCGAGCCAGGAAAGCAGGCCCAGCCCTCCGTGGCACCATCCCCAGGGCCTGCTAAGTAAATCAGCCAGCGCTCCGCCGGGGTGCGCCCTGCTTCTGCTTCGATTCTCTCCTCCCGCCCGACATCTCCGTGACGTTTATTAAGAGATGACAAGTCTATCAGGCCTCATGAGCAGTCTTTCACAAGGAGGAGATCTTCCCGTCCACCCAGCGAGTGTCATCAATCTCGTGCTGGCTCTGCGCTCGCTCGGAGCCGCTGGGAGCGCAGGGCCCCTTCTCCGCCCCGCCCCCTCTTTCTAACCTCCTCTCTGGGGCTTTGTAGCACAGTGGGAGGTGGCAGAGAAGAGATGCTATTTGCATAAAGTGGATCTGGTAAAGAGATGGGTACTGAAGGACAGAATAAAAGGGCCCTTTTCTCCTGTGTTCCTGGCTTTCGGGAATAGATTTCATTCTAAGAAATGGAATGGGTAGAACCGAGACCACAGAAATGACTGCCAGCTACACAGCTAACATTGCTTATGTACAAATCTACAGTCCACAAGTGATACATGTTTCATATTATGTATGTGAATATTATACCCATGTCACAGAGAATTAGTTGTACATCTTTGTAAAATATCAAGAATTTGGATATTCCATTCAGTGTGCATCGGCACTGTGTTGCTCTTCCTACATGCGTGCTTTTTTTGGTTGTTTTTTTCTTTCTAGGAAGAAGCTTTATGTTGTAAACTATTAGCATCGAATACTCAAGGAAAAGACTCCATTGCTTTGCGCAGAAAGCAAAATAGATACCGGTAACTAGCAATTGCAAATGGACCTCACTGAATCTGTGTCTTTCGAGCATTATATATGTCACCATATTTGTAAGTCAAATGTGCTCCACGTTTATTTTTTATTAGAAGGCCCCTAATCTGAACCACACCGCTTCAGGTCCTGAAAGACACTCTGTCAGATGGGATAATAATATCATTTTTAAATTTCATGAAATCTATTGAGGTTTACACATCATTTTTTGGCACTGGTTCAATATATAAATATTTCAATCGAACACATCATAAGGTTGTTTTTTATTTGGGGATGGGAGAGAGAGAGGAAATTATTTTCCTGTATCATAAATGCTTCCAAATATTTTTTTGAATCTTGTTCTTTACTATAATATGTGCTTTTCAAAGATTTTGACACTGGGCTTTGTTTGGAGACATGAGGAAGGTCATGAAAAATGGCTCTTTTATCCTTTGCACGGCACCTCGATGACTGTAGCAGAATCAGATAGAGATGAAAGATTGGGCTGGTTTCATTCGCATTGGAAGGCCCTCTGTTAAGACTTAGCTGCCGGTAAAGTGCTTTACAATGCTTAGATTCTGTGATTTGTTTCCATTGGAAGCTATTAAAGGTCCAGAGGTGCAGTGTTCAGGAATATATTAAGAACCTAACACTAAATAGTCGCCTATACCAGCCTAGCCAGGATCTGCCTCGGTACTGCAGGTGAGGTCCCCAAACTGTCACGTCACAACCTGACATGGGCTTGAGTGCATGCACATGTGTGAGTGTGTGTGTGTGTGTGTGTGTGTGTGTGTGTGTGTGTGTGTGTGTGTGTTAGGAAAGGCAGGTATGGCTCAGACCAGAGAAAGAGTCATGATAGCGACAGAAATGACTTCGGATGGTGAGACTCGCTCTGCTTCAGCTATCTAAAGAGAAATGTGTTACAGTTAAACGTAAAATTATATTATTTTCCCATTTTGATGAGCACTACTAAAACTGAGAAAAGTGCCTGGTCTTTTATGGGAAAAGGACATCGCACAAAAATTTTCCAAATCTTCAAATTAGTTTATGAGAAAGATTTCAGGTTCTATTAAAAATTAGCTTCCAATACTAGGTTGAGATTTTGAGTTCTTTTTTTTTTTCATAGGATATGTAGAAGCTTTTATTTGCATGGGGGAGAGGCGAGGGGGGAGGGTGTGTCACGTCTTCATCACCATTTCAGACATGGTTTGGTTTTGGTTTTTGTTTTTTAGCAGTTTTATTGAGATATAGTTAAAACCCCATACACTTCACCCATTTAAAATGTATAACTCAATGGCTTTTTATAATTTACAAACTGGTACAACTATCACCCCAATCAACTTTAGCACATTTTCTGGCCCTAAGGAGAAATTCTGCCTCCCTTAGCTGTTGCCTCCCAACCATATCAACCCCCTCCAGTCTTACGAAAACATGATCTATTTTCTGTTTTTATAGATTCCTATTCTGAATATTTTAGATAAACGGAATCATCTAATATGTGGGTTTGTGACTGGCTTTTTTCACTTTGCATGATATTTTCAAGTTTCAGCCATATTGGTACATGTTTGAGTATTTCACTTTTTTCATTGGTGGATAGTATTCCATTGTAACAATGAGTTTGATGGGCATTTGGGGTTATTTCTACTTTTTAGCTATTATGAATAATGCTCCCAGGAACATTCATGCGCAAGTTTATGTGTGGCTATATGTTCACTTCATTTAGATATAAATCTTGGAATGGAATTGCTGGGGTCATATGATAACTCTAGGTTTAACATTCTGACAAACCACTAGGCTGTTTTCCAAAGAAGTTGCACCATTTTGCTTTCCCATTAGGAGGGCTCCAATTTCTCCACATCTTTGTAATTAACTGTCTTTTTGAGTATAACCATCCTGGTGTGTGTAAAGCAGTATCTCATTATGATTTTGATTTGCATTTTCCTGATGGCTGACACTGAGCATTTTTATTTTTCCTTCTGTGTATCTTCTTTAAAGAAATATCTACTGAAATCTTTTGCTCACTTTTGAATTGTATTATTTGCCTTCTTATTATTGAGTTGTAAGAGTCCTTTACTCCTGTGTTCTAGGTAGAATCTCTTATCAGATATACTATTTGCAAAAAGTTTCTCTCATTCTTTTCCCTTGCTTGATAGTGTTGCTTGAAGCACAGAGTTTTTAATTTTGATAAAGCCTTTTTAATATATATATATATATATATATAGCTTGTGCTTTGGTGTCATGACCTTTATTTTTACATGGCTCTTTAAAGGAACTCCTAAGCTTCTGGATTCAAGCTGCAATAGGAGTATTGATGGACGATGGTATCAGAGAAGATGGAATTAAAGATAGATACCAGTGACTTTAGAAAACCTAAATTTCTGCTTCAGGCATCCTCACAACCTACCAAAGTCTTGCGACCTATTGGTTAGGAAAATATGTTGTAAAATGTTCGTTGTCTCACCTTTTCCAAGTCTGTGTGATTGTAAGGAATGCATAGGATTTTATATTCAGCTCAAAAATATTATACAGTATGCTGCCACCAGGGGGTGGTAGCAGCAGCCTTGAACAAACAGGCTCATTGTTTGAACTTCAGGAAGCAGTTTATCTGAGACCTGGGTTTTCTGTTCTAAGAACAATTTTCAGGGCTCCATTTTTTTGTTTGTTTGTTTGTTTGTTTTTGTTTTGTTCTTTAACAACACTTTTCTAATAAAACCAAACCCTGAATGTTAAGAGCATGCATTTAAAAGATAATAAAGAGAAGGAATAAACATTTACTAAGCACTTATTATATGACTTTATATACACCTTTTTATTTAATCCTCATAATACATTTTTCAATATAGCTTCAGTGTCCTCAGTTTAAAGATGTTTAACTTCTTTGTTTAGGGTCACATAGCAGCGACATGCCACAGTTCAGGCTACCTGGCTGTAAAGCCTGTAAGCTACTACTATGCCTATATTTTGTGGCTTCTTCTCAATAAATGTAAATTCATATTCAAGTAACATTTCATAAGCATCCACTGTAATTGTCATACATGTGGGTACAATTTGGACTTTTTTCCCACTAATCTTATTTGTTATCTAACATTGCTTAAAATAAAGGTGATCTTCCCTAGACTTGGTAAGGGTTCTTTTTCTCTCTCTCAGTCTCTCTCCACCTCACTTTCTCCTCCTTCCCCTTAAAAGCAAAACCTTTCATAGGCTGGTATGCGGCTTAGGGGTTTCTGCTCAGCACATTGTCTCAAAAAAAAAAAAAAATCCTCCAGAAGTGAGTCTACAGCTTTTTGGTTGTTTGCAGATTTCCTGTTTCAGCCTCAGAAACACTCTTCTTGGCTTAGTGTCATCGCCACTAATTGGCAGCAACCTTGTCCATACAGATCCTCTGAGCTTCCTGAAGGCAGAAATCCTGTCTGCTCGTTCTCCACTTTCACGCCTCAAAATGCTTCTGATGCGGTAAGGGTGCGCAAAATATTAGTGCGTGCTTTGACTGGGCATGCCTTTGGTACCGTCTGGCTTCTCCCTCCCCACTCTTGAGCCAGATAATGTATAGCTGATCCCAGCTGGGTCAACCAGATCTTCCCTCCAGAGATTCTGAAACTTTGATGGAAATCATAGGGATGAGAAGCATGCTGGTTGTAATGGAAGCTCCCTAGAGAAGAAGCCTTAACTCTTTGGGCTTATCTTAGATGCTAGGGTTCCTGGGGATTTTAATCTCTTCCTTCAGTTTACTGAACTACTTCAGTATTCTTACAATATAGCTCCTCCTTCACTAAACTTACATGGGGTTAATTCAACCAAAACATTTAAGCTATCATATTGAATAGACTTCTTCCTTTCCTTCCTTCCTTCCTTCCATCCTCCCTTCCTTCCTTTCTTTTAATGAGGAGGCGTATGTTCTGCCCGGTCACAAGTATTTCCAGGGGGATTGCTGTTCAGGGCTTTTTGGCTTTTATCTGCATTGCTTCTCTTTATTGTGGCAATTACCGTCAGGCTCCCAGATAACTGATCTCTGCAAGACGGATCTTCAAAACTGATTTTGAAAACAGTGAGCATGAATCCTAGGATAAGATTTGTTTCACCAACATTGTAACCAGGGTTCTGAACTTAAGGTTTCCTCAAGATTTGGAGAAGCAAAACCCTTATGTACCATACCTGCTTGACGGAGAGTTAGGAGAGCAGGGTTTTTTTATGAAATACGATAAGGTGGAGGGGTAGAGTTGGAGGTGACTGGGTTCAAGGGCTGGTGTTTCTCCAGAGTCAGGGAAAAGGGGCCAGTGTGGCAACAGGGAAGCCTGGCCTGGGTCATGTTCCTCATGTAATGCACAGAAAAATTGCCACTTGTGGAGAGACTTACATTTGCAAATGGCTTTCACATCTTGAGGCAGTATCTGTGCATACAGATATTTTAGTTGTTTTGCCTTTAAGTGAATCAGCAACTGATTACAGTTAATGGGCAATTAAAAACGAGTCATTTCCAACAAGCTGGCCATGGAGGGAAAAAAAAAAAAAACCTGGTGTACTTCCTTCTGATTTTATTATCATTCCTTTTCAGTTTCTGAGCTTAAGTTGGTAGTAAGAATGACAGGAAAATCCAGGAGAATCTTTAAAGCTTTTGGAAGCCCGGAGCATTTGTGTGGGAGTTGGTGAGAACATGGGGCCAGGCGAAGCTAGCCCTGGGCTCTCTTCCAGATACGTTTCAGAATTTGGATCTATGATTGTGAGAAGATTGCAATTTGCCAACAAGAGCAGGCCTGCCTGCGGGTAGCCAGGAGCTTCAAATGGGAGGTGTGACACCAGAAATAATGCGACGGGAGAGACACCAGGGTCTGATTGGCCATTCTGTGCCCTGAGTCATTCCCAGAAGTTTTTAACTGCTTTCCAAAAGAGGTATAGTCTCTTGGGTTTCCCTAGGACAGCAAAAGCACACATAGAAAAGTTCAGATATCCAGACAGGCAACTGTTTAATGATGTGAACTGAGGAGCTCCTGATAAGGTACTGAAAATGTAACTCATCTCTGCCAGGGTGTTTTACCAGCCCCTAAGCATATTCTCTGCCCTTGTTAAATGTGCCTCTACCAAGAGTGGGGAAGAATTATCCATAATTACCCATCAGCACCTAACAGAAGCACCTCTTCCTGCTTCCTCCAGGCAGAATAAGTGACTCTGGTGTTCTCATAGACCTTTTACACAACTTTGCTGTACTTTTATGATAAATGCTGGAGAGGGTGTGGGGAAAGGGAACCCTCCTACACTGTTGGTGGGAATGTAGTTTGGTGCAGTCACTATGGAAAACAGTATGGAGATTCCTCAAAAAACTGAAAATAGGCTTATGCAATGATCCAGCAATCCCACTCCTGTGTATATAGCTGGAGGAAACTCTAATTTGAAAAGACACCTGCACCCCAATGTTCATAGCAGCACAATTTACAATAGCCAAGACATGGAAACAATCTAAATGTCCATCAATAGATGATTGAATAGAGAAGCTGTGGTATATTTATACAATGGAATACTACTCAGCCATAAAAAAGAGTGAAATAATGCCATTTGCAGCAACATGGATGGACCTGGTGATATCATTCAAAGTGAAATAAGCCAAAAAAAAATACCATATGATATCACCTATATGTGGAACCAAAAAAAAAAAAAAAAGACACAAATGAACTTATTTATGAAACAGAAACAGACTCACAGACATAGAAAACAAACTATGGTTACCAAGGAAGGGATAAATTGGGAGTTTGGGATTTGTAGATACTAATGACTACATATAAAATAGATAAATAGCAAGACCCTACTGTATAGCACAGGGAACTATATTTAAAACCTTGTAATGGAGTATAATGAAAAAGATGATGAAAAGGAAAAATATATATATATGAATCATTATGCTGTACACCATAAATTAACACAGCATTGTAAATCAACTATACTTCAGTAAAAAAATTCATTCATTCATCATATATCATTTGTGTTGCCAGGTGGTGAACCCTGCAGGCAGTGGATATGAAGCTCACTAGGAGTCATTCCCTGCTCCCCCCACCCCCTGCCCCCAGGCTCACAGCCTCAGGAAGCAAACACATGGGTAAGCAAAGAATTAGAACAAGGTGATCGTTGTCCTTGGACATGTGTTGGGAGCACAGAAGGGAGGAGGAAGCTTTCTGAGAAGATTGGTGAAGGCTTCGGAAGAGGTGAATTGTGAAGGGTGGGAAGAATGTTGTAAGTGAGCAGAGGCCATGGAATGAGTGAGTAAAACAAGTGCGAAGGTTCCCAGGTGAGTGTTCCCCCCAATGTATTGGGGAGGTGAGTGCACACATTGTACTGGGGAGGTGAGTGCACACATTGTATTGGGGAGGTGAGTGTGCACACGTTGTGTTGGGGGAACGACCACAGGCTCATCAAGGCTGGGGTGAAGTACGGTAAGGGGAGGCAGGAGGGCTCTGGAAGCAGACAGGGCCAGATCACAAGCTTCTAACATGCTTTATATAAAGAAGTGGACCTTGTTCTGAAGATGGGACAGTTAACCAAAGGCAGATCAGTTAGGATGGTCCTCCAGGGGAGAGACGAGGAGGGCAACAAGGGAAATGGTAGCAAGGAGGGAGAGGTGGGATCCACCGAAGAGGGACAGAATTTCAAGGATTTGCCACAGCAGGTTTCTTGGAAGGTCTCTCCCAGTGTCCTGAGAACCTGAGAGCAGAGTTGGGTTTACCTGGACCCTCTGTCCCCAGGGCCCTCTGTGCGTGGCGGGGAGCTGTCATGCAGTCTACACTTACCCAGCAAATGTGGGAACGGGACTCATGACCTTGTGTGAAAGAGCTTATTCACTTGGTTTCTATTTGGGAATCGGTTTTGATGGAAAGGAGAGGAAGAGGAAGAGAGTGAGGTGAATACGCACATATTAATTTATAGTGAGGGGTAGGAACGATCCTTGAATGGCTCTTTACTGTCTCTGCTGACAGCAGCTTCTCCTTACCTGTAAAGGCCACAGAACCGCCCAGTGTGAGCTCGGCTTCGGAGATATTTGATCCACGGTCTGTACCCCTCTTCCTTTTGAATGGCCCTCCCACCTCAGTAGCTCCTCACCTCCTGTCAATGCAGGGCGGCCAATCAGGGCCGACCATCCGGCCCCACCTTTCTAGTATAGCACTTTACGAGTTAAATGCTTAAAAAGACTTTTTCCATGAAGCTCAATAGCACAGAGAAAGGGCTCAATAAATGGCAGCTCTTATTTATTTATTTTTTCCCGCAACTTGAACCAGCTCATGACTTAAGACTTTCTAAGAACAAATCCTTCCTTGTGTGTAAATGAGATTAGCCTTCTTGAGTACATCTTTGGATTTTGAAAGGGGTCTTTCTGGAAATATAGTGACCTAAACCGAGGAATGGTTCTGATGGTGGGGCTTACGGCCACTGGGGAAGGTGTCCTGGAGCTGAGTGCATTTCAGAGCTGTCCGCCTTGTACCCACAGGGATGGCTCCCCACCCCGTTTAGGAGGCCGGGCCCCAGGAAAGATCACATCGCTTTGGTTTCTGTCTCTTTGTAATGACCATCCAGAATGGCTTCAATGTGTTTTCCATGTGTGGAAGTGGTTGTAACTTCCTAAAGATGTCTCGGTGGGGGATGGGTTTGGAGAGGAGGGAGGGGTCTGGGCGGACGAGGCAAAACCGTAAACGAACTTTGCACACAGAACGACGAAGCCCAGGGAGGAGGAAGCAGAAGCCACAGTGAAACACCTGTCTCTGCTCTAGCTTTGCCCCACTTCTTGTTCAGCCCCAGACGGCCTGGCTCTGTTTGTGGGACGCCATAACCACAGCCTGAAAGCCAAGCACATTTCTGTCTGTCTTGCTCCTTAAGGAGCTCATTGACTGGTGGGAAGAGAGAGGAGGAAATAGACAATCATAGTGAAAATCACTGCAAACACTTGAATTCCCTTTATGATGGCACCGTTTGAAGTAGTTTGTATTTTTTCACCCATTCCATTCTCACATCTCTGAGATACTGGTTTTGTTGTCCTGTTTTGAAAATGGAGGGACTGAGGAAGAGAACAATTAAGTGACTTGCTGAAGGTCACATACCTAGTGACTGGCCGGGCTGGGATGTGATCCCAGGCCACTCAGCTGGACCACACCAGCACTTCCCCCATCTGTGACACTATTTCATGGGAGAGGGTCTCAGCCCTGACTGGAACCTCTGGGAAAGCTTCCTGGAGGAGATGATACCTTAATCTCGAAAAATGAATACAGTGGTGAAGGGGTCTTCCAGGCAGACGCACATCAAAGCCTGGAGATAGGAAGAGGGCAGGCTGGTTTCGAGGATCACCAGTCACTTGAGGTCCCTGGAGCCAGGGGTGCGAGCTGTTGTTGCTCCTGCAGAAGCTGGAGAGGTAGGTGCCAGGTCATGGAGGGTCTTCTAGTCCCAGCTGAGAAACGTGGACTGAATTCTGAAAGCTGTGAGCAACCTCGGACGATCTCTAGGTTTACCCAGCTTGAATGATAGACCTTGCCATCCTCATTTATGTGCATTTCTGAAAGCCACGTTGTAAAGGCTGCAAAGAGAGGAGCCGTTCCTTCCTTACCAACTCCCCTCCCCTCCCTGTGTCCGCCCCCCGCAGATGCTAAGATAGGCTTTTGCTCATTCGTTCATGTGGGCAACGTTTATTCAACAGGTGTTCATTCAGCACCTATTATGTGTCAGGGATGGTGCTAGGTACCGACGTTACAAATGTGAATGAGGCACAGGAAAGGACAGAGTTTACAGACATATCAATGCATAGTTTCAAAGCACTAGGCAAAACGCAACATAATGGAGATATTCAACGGGTCCCAGTGCCTAGTAGGTCTTCATGGCTAAGAACCCAGAGCCCGGAGCTGCACTCCTCTCGGTTCAGACCCCAGCTCCGCCACCTATTAGCTCTGGGACTTGAGGTCACTCGCTTCACTTCCCAGAGTCTCAGTTTCCTGATGTCAGAAATGCAGATCATAATATTAACAACCTCACAGAGTTGTTACAAAGATGAAGTGGGTTAACATTTTGAAGTCATTTGGTTCAGCACAGAAGCAGGAGCCCTGAAGTGACGTCGTTCCCCAGTAGGTGTCACTGCTACATAGCGAGTTAGGTGAGATGCTATCTGAGTTCAAGTCTCCCACTCAACAGGCCCTTCAGAAAAGTGCTACATAGGTGGCTTTCGTCTCAAAATGCAAAATACGGCAGAGGGTTAGGAGGTTGTGATGTGTGCAGGAGTGAGGGGTGACAGGCACCTCTTATAAAAACGTTCCTCTGGGGGAGGACACAGCTCAGTGGTAAAGAGCGTGCTTAGGATGCACGAGGTCCTAGGTTCAATCCCCAGTACCTCCATTAAAATAAACAAGTAAATAAAAATAAGTCGTATTACCTTCGCCCAAGACAAAACCCCAAAATAAACAAACAAACAAACACAAAAACAAAAAAAAAACTTCTTCTAAATCTTGAGTCTGACTTGACAGTTGTAAACTTTCCCCGTAGCAGCTGACTGGTGGAAGCAGTTATCCCCCTGCTTCCTAGGAATCACGTATTTGATTCTTGCAGCTTAAGCTTTGTCAGGAAGCATCTAAGCCTTTCCAAGTTTTTCAAACCATTTCTGAGGAGGCGTGGCATAGTGACTGACAAAGCCACCAAGCCTAACTTTAAAAGGGACTCACGATGGGGAATTGGGACTTGGTGATGCAGGGGGAACAGCTGTGAGGTAGCAAGAGGCAACTTCGCTGGGGCTGGCTTTATGGCAACTGGGTTTGAACCTCTAGCTTTATTTTCCATAGGCCAGGCCAGGTCACAGTTCAGAGATTCCAGCGCTGCCCTGTGACCTGTGTAGATCTCAGCCGAGGCGTAGCATTGGGTGAATGAGTCTGGGTCTTGATTCTGACATGACCAGCCCTTGAGATCAAATGGGCAGGCGGAGACAACGGGGGTCATCGTCTGCTCATCTGCTATCAGAGTTTTACAGAAAATCCCCTTTGGGCCAGGCTGTGTATTAGGTGAAGGGACACAGAGATAAGTAAGGCCTGGCCCCTTTCCTTTCCTCAAACAGTTCACAGTCTAGACGTGAGTGGGAGAGACAGACATGCAAGCATTTAGCTCTAACACAGCACTTTAAATATTATTTGAGAACTGGCAACAAAGTTTGTAAAGAAGGAAACATTGGACATTTTCTGGAAAGATGAATAGGAGTTTGTCATGTGGAGAAGTGAGAGAAGACCATGCCAGAGAGAAGAAACAATGCGTACACACGTATAAAAATTTAAGGGCAGAATTAATAGCAATTTCTTTGAATTGAGGGTGTGAGTCTTTGAGCAGACAGGTGAGGTGCCACCCTTAATTCAAGGAGACTGTACCATCGGGTGAAAAAGGCCCCAAACCTTTATAAATGGAGTCTTAAAATACTGCAGAATTGGAGCCTCCCTTCTTTCTTATCTGGTTGATTCTGTAACTTCCGTTTACTTGCTAGGTATTCAGTGCTCACTTCATTTCCCGGGGGCCTGGGCTGGGAAGGTAATTCTGGGCTCACCGCACAGTGTGCATCGGCCCTTGTGAAGGGCATCCCTGGTCAAAACCATTAGCCTTAACGTGCACCAGCTAATAATAATCATGATGTTAACAGTTTCTAATCTTGTTGAGTGCTCTCTGTCCAGCACTGTACCAAATGCTTTATGTGCATTATCTCACCTAATCTTTATAATAATCCTATTAAGAAGGCAGGATAGTGTCAGGGTATACAGGAGAGCCTGGGCTTTGGCTGTCTGGAGCCTGACTGCCTGGGTTCACAGGCTGATTCGATTCCTTATTAACTATGTGACCTTCGAAAGCTGCTCAAACCCTCCGTGGGCCTCAGTTTCTCCATCTCTAAAATGGGAATAATAACAATACCTACCTTTAGTGCGTGAGTTTGTTTTAGGAGAGGACACCTCAGGAGCTAAGCTGGGAGGCAGGTTGCCCTGGGTCTGCAGCACTGAGAATGATTTAAAAACCCTGCTTTGTATCCAGCTGGCATCCCCCGTTCTTCACTCTCCGTGAATGAATCCAAGAAATTCAACAGGTACAAGCAATCACCGGAAAGCTATCTGTTGTGATTGGAAAACACTCAAAGAAATGGAGTGCTTCGCAGATGATTTAATATTTTAGAGGTAGCACATGAGAATGAGGAAGCTCAGGGTATGTGAGTGAGTTTACATTCCACATCAAGGTTTTACTTAAAGTTTACATTTTGTTTAAATGAGAGGTAAGATCAATGTAATACGGCTTAAACCTTTCTCAGAAATTTATGGCTTCTTTTAATAAACCTCATAAAAACACTTTTAAACATATGCAGCGTTCTTAATGTAATGGTTTCATTCTTGAAATATATAGTATTTAGGCTGTATCCAAAATGCTCTACAAGTATCACAAAGGCTGTAAAAATATTGTTAACGGGAAGAAATCTTTTAGAAGGATAAATATTTTCTTGGAAAAGGAAAAAGCTGTGAACCTTTTAGACAGGGGAATGGCTTGGTTTTGAAAAATAACAATTTGCCCTTTTTTTTTTTTTTTACTATCCTTTCTGTGACTCTTCCTCAGCCAATTATTAGATTAAAGCAAGCTGTTGCTACGTGCCCCAGAAACTCAGATGGATTTGATGTTGCACCCTAAGTTTGCGAGGACAAGTTCCACTTAAAGCTTTAATGAGGTCAAGGGAACAAAGAAGGAGGCTGGCTGAGTCTTTTGTGTTATTTTCAGACTGTGTCTTGGAATTACGAGGCTTGCATAATGCCATGGAAAGAACGCAGGATTTAGAGCTAAAAGCCCTCAGTTTGAGACCTGGCTCTGCCGTTGGCTAGCTTTGTGACCTTGGCGTAATCACCTGGATGCTCTGATGCTCACTTTTTTTGGGGGTGGGGGGGAGGGTCTAGAAAACAGGGTCAAGAATACTTGCTCTAGAAAAGAGAGAAAATAGCTCAGTGGTAGAGCACGTGCTTAGTGTGCGTGAGGTCCTGGGTTCAATTCCCAGCACCTCCATTTAAAAAATAAAATTAAAAATAAAATTAAATTAAAAAATGAAAATAAAAGATATACCTAACACTAAAAAAGAAAGAAAAAAGAATACTTGCTCTAGCCACTTTGCAAGGGTAGCATGGGGTCAAATGAGATAATACAAGAAAAAGGGCTTTGTGGCCAGAAAGGCATAAAGTGCACGCAGACTTTATTTGCTTGTCAAACATTTGTTGAACACTCACTACGTGCAGACACAGAGCAGAGCCACCTCTAAACCACTCTGCACAGATGAGGCTGTTCTATTATTGAAGAGAAGTAGTTACATCCTTCTTTGGTGACCAGTTTCCCTCTCTAGAGAGTGCCGCCTTCAGAAAAATTTCCAGTATGTATAACGTAGGACACACGTAGCTGCGAGTAATGGGGAAGCACGCCACGCTGCAGCTGGAAAGAACATGGAGTCCAACTTCTTTACAGCACAGATGAGGAAGCAAAGATGCAGAAGCGGAGACGGTGTGCCCTGTTCAATTCAGTTTTCACCTGCTGCAAGCCACAATTCTACATACAGACACAGTGAAATAAGAAAAACAATTTCTCCTGCCAACTGCGCAGACTTATGCTGAGTGAAGAGGGGGCTTGTGGAGAACGAAGCTAGAAAGGTTGACCAAGGTCAGTCCAAGAGGGATCTTGTATATAGAGAATTTAGAGATTATTGTGAAAATGTGGGACTCCAGTAAAATATTTTCAGTAAGAGATTCATAGAATTAGTTGCATGTTTTAGAAAGAAGACCCTGGGGCAGTGCAGAAAAATAAATTGGTTTAAGTCATGACAGGCAGCGAGGAATCGGGTTGAAGGCAGGTATAGAACCCTGAAGAGAAATAATGGCTTGAAGGGAGGAATGTTAGTGGGCGGGAGATGGGAAGAAGTGAGCCTATTGGACAAGGTGGCTGGAAGAGGGGTTCTGGGTCTATGGCTTGGAGACCAGGGTGAGTGATGGTTTTCACTGAGAAGAAAAGATGAGTTTATTTGGGGGAAGATTGAATTTAGACTGACGTTTCGGGGTTAAGCGTAAAAATATATAGTTGAATATGATCCTATGATCAGATATTAGATCTTTAAATGTACTTTTTCATCCTTCCTTCTCTATTCCTCTGCAGTCTGTGTTGGAGCCTGTTTATCCTCCACATCTTTTGACTTCTCTTTCACTTTAAAAAAATGCAACCTCTGTTTTAATAGGACTTGACGGCCAAGTTAAATAAGGCAAAAAGTGGGATAATCAGTCAAAGTACTAATGAAAGATTAATATTTTTTTAGGTACAGTAATGCTGCCTTTTAAAATGACACTTTTCTTTAAAATATTTCTTTATCTGTGCTATGTTTTTGGACGAATTCTTCAGTATTAATTTGTATTTCACTTCTGTGCTTTGTGTCAAATCCAAGAGTTAGCTGTATATTTTTCATTTCCAGGATTTTTTTTTTTTTGTATTGCTTTTCTTTAGAAAAGACCTCTCTCTCTTGTTGTTTCATAATGTTCTACTTTTTGTGAGTAATAGTATTTCTTCCTTTATGTGGGGATATTAAATGTTATTTTTAAAGTCACTTGAATCGGCTCTATTGCTTTTATTTAATTTCTTATGAATTAATTCCCATACTATTGATTTTGGTGACTTTCTCAACATTCTTTCTCCTTACACTTTTTAGGTTTTTTTTTTTTACATACTCATCTTCTGTGGACAGCATGCTTTGTACCCTTTTTATCTTACTTCTCCCTCCATAGTGCTTTTAAGTGTGACCTCAACCATCCTTATCAAGAATCCAGTTTTATATTCGTGTTAAAGGCTCCTACTCTATTTTTATTTTCTAAATACTGCAGATCTGTTCACCGATCTGGGTGGCTTGACCCAGGTCTGGCTCAGAAGCTACTTCCTCCTTCCTCTCCAAGGAAGCAGCTTTATATAATTCATAATGGAGACAGTGTTTGACTCTCTTTACAAGTGGGAGGAGCTCACTTCATATTTGATTTTTAATTGTTAGTTGGTTTCTGGTTTCATTCTTCACAGGGGGCACATTTTACTCCCCATTACTCAACGAGGTGTTAGCTTTTCATTGCTTTTGCCTATTTTGGGCACTGAATTTAGAAGATCTATGGATTTAGCCCGATTTCCTATCTCAGTTTCTCTTTCAGTTCTGTTCCATGGAGATGTTTATTTTATTTCAGAGCATTGAAACATATATGGAGATTGAGTTTGCCCTGCAAACATGAGTTCCCCATGCTATTTTCAAAAATAGTTTTACTGAGTTGTAAGCAATTACAAAAAAAAAGGGTGCATATGTAGAGGGTATAATTTGATAAATTTTAGTACATGTGTACACCCTTGAAACTGCCATCAAAATCAAGATAACGAACACATCTAACATTTTCAAACATTTTTCTCATTTTCTACCCAACGTAGCTTCTTGAACCCCAACCCATCCTCATGCAATTGATGATCTGTTTTCTGTTCCTATGGATTAGTTTGCAGTCCTTTAAATTTTATATTAATTGTACCAAACAATATTTACTCTTTTTCTTTGGTCTGGATTCTTTCACAATTATTTTTAGAATCATCCATGTTGGTGTGTGTCTCAATAGTTCATTTCTTTTTATTGTTGACTAATATGTCATCATACGAATGAACTGCAATTTGTTTATCTAATCACCCATTAATGGAAATTTGTCTTGTTTTGAGTTTTTGATTGTTACAAATCTGATTTCCCTGAATATTGGTATACAGTCTTTTTCATGAATACATGGTTTCATTTCCCTTGAGTATTTGCCTAGAAGTGGAATGACTGGGTCATGAGATAGATGTAAATTTAACTTTTTAAGAAACTGACAAAAAAAGTTTTCCAAAACAGTTATTTTAGATTCCCACAAGAGTTTATCAGAGTTCCAGTTTTTCCACATCCTTGCAAACACATGATATTGTCAGTATTTTAAATTTTAACCTTTTTGCTAAGTTTGAGTTTGTATTTTCTGTGGATTTATTTGCATTTTTTAATCACTAATGATGTTGAGCATCTTTTTATGTGCTTATTTGCCACTGATATATTCTCTTTGGTGAAGGATCCATTCATATATTTTCCCCATTTTGTTATTGGGTTTTTGTTTCCTTACTGTGTTTTTAAAGTTTGCTATCTATTCTGATACAAATTCTTTACCAGTTAGATATATGCTTTGAAATGATCCCTGCAGTTGGGATTGTCTTTTCATTCCCTTAATGACTAGAAAAAGTTTTAATTTTTGATGAAATTGAATTTATTGATTTTTCTTTTATGAATCATGCTTTTGGTATCATATCTAAAAAATCTTTGCCTCACACATGAGTCACAAAGTTTTAGAAGCTTTGTAATTTTAAGTAGTATCTTTACACATATGATCTATCTAGAAGTAATGTTTCAGTTTGGCATGAAATAAAGTTAGAAATTTATTTTTTTATGTGTGGATATTCAATTGCTACAACCACCATTTGTTGAAAAGATTATTCCTTCTGGACTGAATTGCCTTTGCACAACTTTGTCAATTAAATCAATTGACCATATATGGATGGGTGTATTTCTCGACTGTGTTGACAATTGTATTCATTTGTTTTTATTTGCACCAATATCACATTGTCTTGATTAATGTAACTTTATAATGAGTATTGAAGTCAGGTTGTGTTACGTCTTCCAATTTTATTCTTCTTTTCATGGTTATTTAAAATATTCTAGGTCTTTTGTATTTCCAAATGAACTTAATAATTAGCTTTCACAAAAACATGCTAGGATTTTCATTGGAATTGTGTTGAGTTATTCACCAATACTGGGACAACTGACATCTTAACATTATTAAGTCTTCTAATTAATGAACAAATTATATATATATATATATATACATATATCTCCACTTATTCAGATCTTCTTTAATTTCTCTCAGGAAGAGTCTGTAGATTTTAGTAAATACATCTTGTTCGTACTTCGGTAGATTTATACCTATTCATAATTTTTGATGTTGGTACAAATAGTATTTTTATTTCAAATTCTGATTGCTATTGCTAGTATATGGAAAGGCTTTGGAATTTTACATACTGATCTTTTATCTCACAATCTTGCCATGGACACATAATAGGTTTTTTTTGAATATTCCATTAATTTTCTACATAAATGATTTGTCATCAGTGAATAACAACAGTTTCTACTTTGTGCTTTTCCATTGTGATGCATTGTATTTCTTTTTCTTGTCTTATTTCACTGACTAAAAATCCTGGTACATTATTGAATAAAAAAGTGAGAGTGGACATTTTTCCTTCACTCCTAATCTTAGGAGAAAGCATTCAGCGTTTCATCATTGCATGCTATAAACCATGGGTTCTTTGAGATGTCCTTTATCAGGTTGAGGATGTCCTTTTCTATTGCTGGATTCAGACTGTCTAGGCTCAGCCCTGGCTCCACCATGTAAGAACTGTGTATGCTTGAGTGAGGTTTAAAACGTTTTTGTCTGAAATCTCTTCTGGACAATGAAGACAATAATAGTACACCTGCCTCAAATGGCTGTTCTGTGGGTTTACTGAGCTAACGTATACATTAAGTTCTTAATGCTAGGCAGTGCTAGACACATAGTAAATGTCAAACAAATGTTAGTTATTGGTATCGGAAGAGATCACTAGGATTCCTTGTCAGCAGACTCAAGCAGTCAAAGAGGCTGGTTCAGATTGCTCTTATCTCTGCAGTTCCCCTGTCCTTTATTACCTGATATCTAATGGTTTGAAAATTGTTGTTTTATTTACTTTGTATGTTATGTTATCTGTTTCAAAGTGAAGGCTAAATTTAGTCCCTTGCAACTTCAAGTTGTCTAAAAGCAGAAGTCTCACGGTGCTATCTTAACAAAGAGTCAAGAGTGAAAGTAAATCCTTGTAAGAAGCTGGATTTCCATAGTACTCAGAAACAGAGAAGGTTAAACAGAGCAGGGTTCTAAACTTCTGAAAAATTTCTTTGTAAACCTGCCTGGATTCCACTTTTAATTTACTTCCAGCCAAAGCCCCAATGAATTATGGCAGCAGCGTGACCTCTCTTTCAAGATGCATATAGATATCAGAGCTCACATCTCATAAACTTTATCTTTGTGCTGATCTGACATTAACACCACAAGAACAATGAAAAATATTATCCCAAACACCCTTTTCTCTGTAGGCACCATCCCATCATTCATTCACTCATTCTCTCTGGAATAAAGTTGTTACAAGGAAAGTGGTAGAAATAGCTAGGTCCTGGATATATCTCGGAAATATTTATTTTTGCATGACACACTGAAAAGTTAAATGTGGGGTATGAAGGAAAAAGAGCAACCAAGAATAATAATTGGGTTTTGTACCTAACTAACTGAGTTGAAGGTGCTACCATTTACTAAGATAAGGAAGACTGGAGGAGGTGTAGACCAACAGGGTGTGGATGATAAGAAAACAAAAGCTGTGTTTTGACCAGTTATGTTTGAGATACCTGTTAGCCATCTAAGAGGAGATGCCAAATAAGAATTTGGATTTATAAACTCAATAGAGAGATCTGGGCTGGAGATAGGGTTTGGGGAATGCTGAATTATACATACAGATAATTTCCACAGCACTCAGAAAGATCATCGGAGGAGAAAGTGTAGCAGAAGGTCAAGGACAGAGCCTTCAGATCCTGGGAGTGTTACAACATTTAAGGATGTTGCAGAGAAAGAGATGCCAGTTAAGGGATTGAGGAGAAGGCAGTGAGGTCAGGAGAAAACTGGGTGAGTGCAATTTCGTTAGAGGCTTATAGAAGAAGGTGTTACAAGAAGACAGGTGGGATCAACTGAGTCAAATGCTGGGCAGAATTTGAATGAGATGAGCACAGAAAACTGACTTTTGGATTCTGAGAAGATGGAAGTTATTGGTGACCTTAAAGAGTCCTGTTTCAGGGCTCAGAGATGGAGACCAAAGCCCAGTGGGGGTGGCTGAGAAGGGGATAGAATGTGAGGAAGCAGATCCAGGGAGTACATACAACTTTCTTGGGGTATTTTATTATGAATAGGAGCAAAGAAATGAGATGAAAGCTGTTGGGGAAATCAAGGTCAAAGGGAGTTTGTTTTTCTTTCTTCAGATAGATGATATTAAAACATAATGTTAAGATTTGTATACTGATGGTCATAATCCAATAGAGGAGAAGAAATTGATGGTGGGAGGCCAAAGAGGGATATTAGGAGGATTGGGGAAATACTTGAGTAAGTGAGAAAGAATGGACTTCAAGATGTAGAAAAGGAATAAGTGAATTGACTTGGGTCCTAGAAGAATTGTCTGACGGCGCTGTGTACCTAAAATGATGATCTTAGATTAAAAGGGGTGTGTGTGTGTGTGTGTGTGTGTGTGTGTGTGTGTTTTCCTCTGGCAACATTCAACTGCTTAGATGTAGGTGTAATATAAGTGGAGAGCTGGACGTGGCAGCATTGGGACTGTGCCAGGTGTGTGTCATACAGGCAGCAAAAAGGCAAAGGGTTTAGGGTCGACAGAAAGGGAGTAGTTATGGTGTCACACTATGAAATCTATGCAGGGTACGTTGGGCAATAAGGACTTGGGCGGAGTAAGTAACTTTGATTTAAGATGGCCAAGGAAAGTCTGCTCTAACCCCACTACTCTTGGAGAATGCATGGAGACAGTTCTGCCTGATGTTGGTATCCTGGGAACAGGCGACTTGCTTCCATTCCATCTCCACGCCATCAGCCCATGTTCCTTGACCCTGCTCTGTGTCAGGGGCTGGCCTGAGACCAAAGGAAGGCGAATTTCCACATTAAAGTGGCACTTTTCTTGTCATTAAGGTTCAAAGGTTTACTCCTGAGAAGACCTGATCTTCTGGCCTGCTGCACGTGTGCCCCTTTTGAGCTGTGCCCGTGCTTTGCTCCTGGGGAAGGAAGACATCACTCAGGGGCTGACGCATCCTTCCAGTCCAGGTCAGTGGCCTCAGAACCCACGTGACCATCATGTCAGCAGACTCCCAAAGGGAGAAGGTGAGGAGTGAAGACTAGAGTGGAAAAAATACAAGCCCAGATAGAAGACAAGGCCGTCAGTCCTGAGTGTGCCTCTGGCTGGTGATGTCACATCTGGTCCTTAGCCCCTTCACCTGTAAATAACAGGAAATATGAGATCTCATTTAGGCCCAGTATTCTGCAGTAGGTGGTACCAGGTATCCTGCAGCTCCCCTGTATCCTTACAACTATTTCCCACAAGAGCGTCCATTGCTGGCTAAGATGTCTAATATTTAGCTTACGTTGTCAAAAGCTTTCCCAAAGAGTGAAGAACTTAATCTGATGTCATCTGAGAAGTTAATTATTATCCCATCATAGAAATGTATTTACTTGGTGAAAATCTCTGGCATTCATTTCTACCTGGAAGAACGCAGGATATGGAAAAGATTCCTTGGCTACATGGGTCCCAAGTTAATGAAGAGAAAGATTTTGCCACCACTGGACATGGTTGAGAAGGAGTGTGTGTGTGTCTGTGTGTGTGTAGGATGAGCTGAGCAGCAGAGGAACACATAAAAACGGGGGAAGCAGGGAAATATATACAAGATCTTATGGCAGCTCACAGAGAAAGGAATGTGACAATGAATATATATATGTTCATGTATAATTGAAAAATTGTGCTCTACACTGGAATTTGACACATTGTAAAATGATTATAAATCAATTAAAAATGTTAGAAAACAACAACAACAACAACAACAAAAACGGGGAAGAGGACTGAATACTCAGAGACTCGGCATTAAAAATATGAAGGGGATGCTGGAGATTTTATCAGTCCCTATCAGCATGAGAAAGCTAAGACCCAGAGGAGGCAGCTTGGCTCCAAGCTCCCTCATCCTTGGAGCAGCAGAGCCAGGCCTGGGGAGCACTGTTCAGAACCCGAGTCCACTGCACTCTATGTTGTTACTCTTTTACAAGCAGTTATATATCTCTCGTCTCTAGTTTTCCTAATTGCATAATTATCTCTCCAACCCACTGTTCTGCCTCAGGCAGGCTAGTTATGTGTTAATATGAGTGGACCAAGGAAGGAGTGAAAGATTTATTTTGGTCCAACAAGTGCAGCAGGTGACAGTCTCTGGACGTGGGGTTAAAAATGAGACAACCTCTGTGACCCTTGGGAAGAGAGTCACTCAGACTTCCCTGAGCTGCTGTATCACTCAGGACCAAATCATATGTCCTGATGGGCCTTTTTCACCCGAGCCCATGATGTGGGCTCCTGCTAAAGACTGAGTTCCAGAGCCTCAGGAGAAACTTCCCTACTGCCTTGAAGTCTCAGGTAATGGTCAGGGCTGCAGGAGCCCTAGGAAAAATCTTTTATTCCCGCAGGTGCCCCTTCCCCTCCCTTTCTTCCTCTCCTCCCTCCCTTTCTCTCTTTCCTCCCTCCTTCCTCTCCCTTTTTTCCTTCTTTCCTTCCTTCCTTCCTTCCTTCCTTTGGCCAGGAGGTGGCTCTGTACTACATGCTGGGATCAGATACCAAGGAACACTCAGCAGTAAAACTCTTGAAAAATCTATGATCAATACTAGTTAGGAAAGGAAAACAGATGTTCTTCTTTTACTTACGTAGATGAGATGCTTGAATGTTCACTAACACACATACGCAAACGCAGAATCAGTGGATTTCCAAAACTCGGTAGCTCCAAAGGACTCTCTAGAAGACAGAAGTCACAATTTACCACCAGCGTGGATATCTGAAGCAGGGGAAGCGCTGCTGAGTTTTTAAACAAAAGAGAGGGTCCGATTTCCAGTACGACATGCACAGCTCTAAATGGGCTAAACATACAGCAGAGAAAATCTGTGTTGGGAGGGTGGGACGAGGTGCTCCGGGGGCCTTGCTAACTGGTATTCAGGGACAGCAAGGAGGAGGGAGCCCTGGTGGAAAGTACTGAAAGGTAAACTGAGGCATACTAAACGTTTTAAGAGTTTGAACAAAAATCAATTAAAATTGGGCAGCGTCCAATCCAGCAGACAGAAAGGAGCTCCAAGGAGCTGTACAAAATGAAAGACCTTTATAAGCAGAAGGGAGGAGGAGCAAGGAAGTTATATTAGGCGAAAAAGCAGGTTGGTTATTACAAGGTTACCTTCCTTTGGGGGATGACGTGGGTCTATCAGGCAGTTTACCTAATTAAATGCTGATCAGATGGTGCCTGGGTGACTGGGTTAGGATTCTATTTCTGGGAGACCCAAACCATAATTAAGTCTTGGTTTGGTAATGAGGAGCTTGGCATAAGTGACTCCATTTTGATTGGCTTGTCCTTAACAGAAGTCTCAGTAGAAACAAAGGCAGGAGGGCCAGCGTCCACAGGGGAGGGGAAAAGGGAATTGCTTTGGACAAATGGAACCTGTGCTTGCTGACATAGCTGGTGCTTTGTGGAGGGTAGCTTCAGGCAGGAATCCACACTCTCTCTGCCTCCCCCCACCCCACCCCTCTGTTCACACACACTTGGAAATTCTAAGTAATGTTTATAGGTCTTAAATCCATGGGATGTTAGAATGGGAAAGGTCATAGGATCATTCGATCTGACTCCTCTCATTGTCTAGGTGGGGGTACTGAGCCAGCAGAGAATTTGCACCTTTCCCTGACCTTAGTGTGACTATGAGATGGAATTTCAGGACCACGAGCACTTTGAATTGGCTAACAACAACCTCCTGCCCACAGTAATTTTCTGAGCCCAAGAAATCCTAACTCAGCCGCAGCGTACATGGGAGGAGTGGCAGCATGGGTTAGATCTTTATCTCCTAACTGCTGCTCAGGACGTTCAGAAGAGGCTCCAACTTCATGAGAGAGGAGCCAGGGCTCGTGACCAGGCAGCTGGTTACTGGGCGGTGTGTGTTGATTCAGTTCAACCTGCCCACATCTTTTGCATCCTAAAGGGGCAGGTTTGGCCCACATCTGCAGGAAGCACACGCCATCCATCGCAGCCTCATGGTCTTTCACTGACTTTCTTTAGTCCAAATACCAATAACAACAGCTTCTCAATACCAGGCTCCGCACCTACTGTAACAGAATCCCCTGAGAGGAAGCTTTTTCAAAAACCAGCTCGTGGGCCCACTCCTGGAGATTCTGACTCAGTAAGACCAAGTCGGAGTGGAGTGCAAGGCTTTGTAGTTTTCTAAAACGTCCACAGGTTAATACTGATGTGAGCCAAATGCTAGACACAAATGTTTTCTATACCTAATGAGCATAAAAATTAACTTTTTAGTCTTTACTTAGTGCCAAGTCCTCTATGACTATTATTTCAAGTAACCCTCTCCCCACCCCAATGACCCCAAGAGGAAGGTGCCATTGTCTTTTGACCAAGGACTTTCTCAAGGTCACAGAGTCATGGAGTGGCAGGACGAGGTTGGAATCCCCTCACCATACGTTCACTATCTGACTTTGAGCAAATGAGCAAATCTTGTTGAGCGTCTGTGTTTCCCCTGGAAAATGAAGATGGAAATATTGTCTGTTCCATGGGGTTTTAGCAAGGAAAGCATAAGTGCTTAGCATGTTGTGTTAACAGGCAGAAAGCACCCCTCGTGTGGCGGTACTGTTTTGGATCACTTAGGAACCTAACTACCTCACCGAGTATGCTTTAGAAAGGAGGTTTATGGTGCAATTAAACTATTACAATGTGTACGTTGTCTGGACTCCAAAGACGTTCTTTACCATGAAAGTTTTACTGTTTACACTAACAAAGCACTTTTACTTACCATTTGCTATCTGCTCTTCAAGACTATTATGAGGTATTCCTCTCTTCTGTATTCAGAAAAAAAATAAAGATAGAAATTGGAATACTTCAAAAACTGTCCTAAGTTTGTTTTTTTTTTAATAGTCCACTGTGGTTTATCAGAAATTCTAACCGTATAAGCCCATGAATATATATACGTATGTATGTGTGTGTGTATATGTGTGTGTGTGTGTGTGTGTGTATATATATTTGTTGTATCAAAATCTAAGATGTTATAGAAAACAAGTTTATGGTTACCAAAGTGGGGGGGGGGAGGATAAATTAGGAGTTTGGGATTAGCAGATACAAACTGCTATCTATAAAATAGATAAACATAAAGGACCTACTGTCTAGCACAGGGAACTGTATTCATATTTTGTAATAACCTATAATGGAAAAGAATCTGAAAATTATATATATATGTATGTATAACTGAATCACTTTGCTGTACACCTAAACTAACACAACAGTGTAAATCAACTACACTTCAATAGAAAAATGCACCTTCCCTCCCAAAAAATCCAAGATGTTATTTATCTTTGTTTAAAGCAAAACAAATTTATCCCCTACCCTGCCCCTCTGCCCCCTTACTCCATCCAACCTCCTCTAGAAAATATTAGGAACTGGTCAGGGTGTATTAAGAAGGCCTCCCTGGGAAAGGAGCTCCTGTTTGACTGTTTGAGTAAATTTGGAATTTTCATTTTATCCTAAGGTCAATTTGCCCACCCTAGGAATGACACATCTTTGATGAAATGTCCTGGTGTAAGATAGATAGTTGGTTCGGTTAGACAGGAGTGAGACATTAAAGACGGAAGATACAGCACAGAACAGATCATTTCGTGCGCCCGGCCCTGACCATGGACCCCCGGAATGATCTGTCTCCCCCGGGCCACTTCTCTCCTTTCCTTGGGGAAGCCCCATGTTGCAGTTGATTTCTCGTCGTCTGTCATTCTGATGCTCAGTGGAGGAGGTGAGGGTTCTTTCTGGATTTCACCCCAGTTCCCTCAACCCTTTGTTCCGTGTCTCTTTTCCCAGACTCATTTAAGGACCTCGCATTTCACATTCTGCAGTCTTTCATTAATCTTCCGGAAATGTTGATACAGTCTGCCTTTAATTCCTCCTACACTTTATGGATCTTTCAGAAACGTGGCCCGTTTAGCTCTTAGTGGTAAAACACCCTCTTTAGCAAAATGTATTTTAGTCTGTTGCATTTGACAGTAAGAAGTGTTTTCTTAATGGTCAAGCCTAAAAGCTGGATCAGTGTAGGTGACACTGTATCGCTGAAGCTTCTGGCTCAGACCTTTGCTTCTCAGCGTGCGTGGTTTCAGGGGCTCCATGGAGACAAAATGGACACATCTCTTTCTTGGTGGATGGGGGACCCAGGCAGGGAAGGAAGAAAAGACTGCGGGAAGCCCCACAGCACTCTCTGTCCAGAGCACAAGGAACCTTCTGCCTTCCTGCACCCTGAGTTCTTCTGTCTATAATAATCTATCAAACCGATAGCTCAGTATTAAAAGAATCAGAACCGTGGCTCCATTCTAATAAAGCTTAATTTATATGCATGTTTGGTTTCATTTACTCAGCTCCTTTCCTCCTTGGTCTCTCTGTCTGCACTCCACCCCCTCCCACCCCCACACCGCTTCTCTTTGTCTTCGTAGTCGTTGGGTTGATTTCCACCAGCTGTGGATTAACCCACTCCCCTGGACTCCTAATTACCCACTTCTCCCGTCTTCCAGACCAGGCCTCTCAGGGTTCTCGTTCGAGGGCAAGAGCTGGATGCCCTGTCCTGGGGAGGATGTCGCAGCTGTGTCGCCAGCATCTGCAGACAGACCCATGGACGTTTTCATCCTTGTGGTTTCATCGCACAAAAGGTTCTCACTCAAATGTAAGTTTGTATTTCCTCTCTGAAACCATATGTTTTTTTTTTTAATCTTTTCTTTTTTTATTCCAAGATTTAGGCTATTCTAAAATTGCATTTCACTTCTGTGCCTGGTCGCCCAGTCTGTGTAATAAGGTTCTTTTGGATGAGCTGTATTTTCTGCACATTGCCTCTCAGCCTATTCCTTACACAGAATTACTATGTCTTGATATGCAATTCACAGGGCTTTTCTTCTGAGACTTCTAAAATATTTTCAACATGGGATTTCCATGATATTAAAATTTTTTTATGGTGAAATACATCATCCATAGAGTCTATATAACATATACTTAGAATTTAGAGAAAAATATTGAAATAAACTCGTATGTACCCATCAGACTGCACACAGAATAGGATAACACCAGTATCTCTTACCATCCTGTGTGCCCTTCACAGGTCACGTTGCCTCTCTCCCTGCTTGGGCTAACCATGGTCTGGATTTGCTCTTTTTAAAATTATTATTTTTTTATTTTAATTGAAGTATATAGTCAGTTACAGTGTGTCAGTTTCTGGTGTGCAGCATAATGTTTCAGTCATACATATACATACATATATTCCTCTTCATAGTCTTTTCCATTTTCATTATAGGTTACTATAAGATATCGAATATAGTTTCCTGTGCTATACAGAAGAAGTTTGTTTTTTTTAAATCTATTTTTATATATTAGTAGTTAATTATAAATCTTGAACTCCAAATTTATCCCTTCCCACCCCTTTTCCCCCAGTAACCATAGAAGAAAGAAGATGCTAATGAAACTCACCCACAAAACAGAAACAGACTCACAGACAATAAACAATCTTATGGGTTTGGTCTTAATCATTCTCATTGCTTTCACACATGTGTGTCTTCCTGCATGATGTATTATTTACTTCCTTCTGTTTTTGATTCTTATGTAAATGAAGTCAGGCTGCAAACATCTTGTGATTTTGAATGCTTTGGTCAATACTGTATTTTTGAGATTCACCTAAACGTTTACATAGGGCTGTATTCACTCATTTTACTGTATGGTATTCCCCGTTTATCACATAATACAATTTGTTTATCCTTTTTAATACTGAGGCATTTGTGTTGTTTTCAGCTTTTTGTGGTCACAAGCGTTGCTTTGCTGAACAATCTTGTACGTCTTCTGGGGCAGAGTTGATGGGTCTACGCACCTTCAGGTTTCCGAGGTGTTTATTACCAAATTATCTTTCAAAGTAGTTGGATCCCTTTATCCTCCAATCAGCAGAGTCTAAAACGTCTCATTACACATTCTTGTCAACTTCAGGTTTTACCCAGCAATTCAGTTTTTGCCAATTTGTTGATTGTGTAGTTGTATCTCACTGGGATCTTAGTTCACAGTTCACTGATTACTAATAAAATTATTATCTTTTTATATGTTTATCGACCACTGGTGTTTTCTCTTTTGGAAAATGCATGTTCATGACTTTTGCCAATTTTCCTATTGGGATTTTTTTTTCTATTTCTTTTTGAAATGTAGGGTTTCTTTCTTTTCTCTGAACACAAGTCCTTTGTTATTATATGTGTCGCCAATATTTCTTCCTAGTTGGTGGCTTGCCTCTTCCACTTTCTTTATGGTATGTTTTGTTAAGAGTTTAAGTTCTAACTTTAATATAGTTTAATCTATCAATTTCCTTCTTTATGATTTTTGCTTTTGAGTCTAGTTTAAGAAACCTTTTCCTTCCTTGAAGTCACAGAAGTCTTTTCTTACATTTTATTCTCAAAGTTACACATTTTGCCTTTACATTTAGGTCAGTAAGTCTAGCTCTAGCAACTAACACTTTCAAAGAGTGGGAAATAGGTATTAAATTTCCATTTTTTTTCATATGACCAAGTGTCTCCACATTGTTTATTCTATAGAATCTACTTTATTTACTGATTTGCCAAGTCAGTTCTGTCACATATTAAGTTTCTAAGAATGTGGAAATCTCCATTTGATTGCATTTGTCTATTTATCTTAGCTTAGCCCAGAACTACACTGTCTTTATCTGACTTTAGTATAATTCTTTTTGTTTGTTTGTTTTGGTGTTTTTTTTTTTTAATTGAAGGATAGTTGATTTACAAAGTCGTGTTAGTTTCAGGTATACAGCAAAGTGATTCAGAGTATAATTCTTGATTATAGTCAGATTCACGATCTCGTCCTTTCTTCTCCATTAATGTATTGGCTATTCTTGATTTTTTGTTTTTGGATATAAATGTTAGGATCAGCTTGAAAGAAATTTGTGCAATATTCTTTGGAATCAAACTGAATACAAAAACTAATTTGAGAGAGAATTTACATGAATCAGATGTATCTCTCCACCTACTTAAGATTTCTTTAATGTCCTTCAATAATACTTTCTAATTTTCTCCATAAAGGTTTGGTCTTCATACCTTTCAATGCATTTTTCCCTTGTCCTTTTTATCATCATAAATAGTACACATAAACACACACGTAAAATATTTTCTAATGCCTTCATATTCTTTACAGCCATGCGATTGATTGTTATAGATTGATCTTATTGTGGGAAACACTGCTAAATTATTTTATTAATTCTAGTAACTAGTCTCTATTTTTTTGATTTCCTATGTAGACAATCATATCATCTGAAAATAATGACAGTTCAGTTTCCTTTTTTCCAATCCTTGTATTTATTATGTTTTTTTTTTTCCTGTAGTCAAATCAAGCTGTCTAGGTTCCAATACTATGTTGACTAGAAGTGGTGACAGTAGGCTTTTAAAATCTTATTCATAATTTAAAAGAGAATGCTTTTAATAATCTCCATGAAATATGGAGTTGCTATAGTTTTTGGCACTTACCTTTTACCAGATGAAGGAAATTACATGTATTCCAAGTTTTCTACGATTCTATTTTTAAAAAAATCATGAATATCAACTGAATTTTATCAGTTTTCTGTATTTACTGAAGTGATTTTTTTATCCTTTTAATATGGTGAATCACATTAATGCACTTTCTTATACTGAAATTGTGTTGCATTCCTGGAACATGTCTAATTTGTTAATGATGTATCATCTTTTTATACATTGCTGAATTTGGTTTTTTTGATGCTGTATTCAATAATATTTCATCTCAATTTGTGAATGAAATTGGCCTGTGCTTTTTACATATTCATAATTTTCTTGTTTCATCTTGAATTTGCATCTAGATTATTCCTATAGAATGAACTAGGCAATATTCCCTCCTTTTAAGTCTTTGAAGAAATATGTGAAACATTGTGTGAATTTACCAATGTCTTAAATGTTTGGTGGAATTCATCTATACAACCATCTGGACCTGGTGTGTTTTTGATGAGCAGACTTTTTAAATAAGTATTCATTTTAATTAATGGCTATAGATAGGAGTGACCGGTAGAATTTCTGCTGGTGGTTTGGATCAGGCACTGGACTAGTCAGGATAGATGCCAACAAATACGTGTGAAACGGGATCTGTAGGCCTATGGTACCCAGAACTGATCTTCAGTTGATAGATTGTGGGCAGGCTTATACGGTCTTGGGGAAGGGGCAAAACTGGCCCAGTTAGTACTTGGGGATCAAGATTGGGGCTCTTCAAAGCTAGCGTGTAAATGTTTCAATATTTAATAACCTAAATGACCTGTATTACATTAAAGCAATGTATGCCGAATCAATAAAAGAACTTTCTAAATTGACTTTTTGGGGTAATTCCTATTTTTCTAATACAATTTCTAACAGTTAGGCTAGCTTATTGGTATCAGCTTATTATAATATCTATTTAATATTTGTTGAATCTTTCGTGCACCTATAGTCTCATTTTTATTCCTAATGCTGTGTCCCAGACCTTCTCTTTCTGTCCGTGTCTCCCATGTTCTTTTTCTGTAATCAGTTTTGCAAATGGTTTGTCAATTTACCAGACTTTACAAGGAACCGTCTTTTTGATTTTTCTGAGCCTTTCTAGTGTATGTTTACTTCTTATTTCATTAAGTCAGCTCTTATCTTTTTTTCTACTTTTTTTTCTTTTCTCTGTTTGCACTCTTTTTCTAACTTCCTAAATTTGATGCTTACTCGTCCTAAACCTTTCTCTTTTTTTTATTATAAGCATTAATTTAAATTTCTTTCCAAATCCTGCTCCTTCAGTGTTTTCCAAATTGGACATAGGATGTTTTTACTACTGCTCAGCCCAAAAGTTTTCTGAACTGAGATGGTACCTCCAGATATGCAGTCTACCATCTTGCTGAAATTCAAGTCACTGCCGGTCCTTGTAAACATCTCTGGAAGGATCAGGTCACACGTGATTGTTTAATCTTCTAATTAGAAATTGTTGTGACTGAATTTTTGAATTGAAGTGGATTCTTCGTCTCTCCTTATGCTCGCCAAAGTGCCAGGAATGAAGTAATTAAATAAAGGCACAGCTCCTTTTGACAATCTGTTAAAAATAAACGGGACAATAATTTTTTCTCTTTATTGCTTGCTTGCCCCTCCCACCCCCATATCATTTTTCCAGATTTATTGTAATATTATTGACATATAACATACATAATTTTAAGATGCACCATGACATGATTTGATACATGTATCTATTGCAAAATGATTACCTCAATAAGGATAGTGAACCCTTCCATCTTCTCCCATAATTACCTTTGTTGTTGTTGTGATAACATACAAGTTCTACTCTCTTAATAACCTTGAGTATATAATACAGTTTTGCTCATTATAGTCACCATGCTATACGTTAGATTCCGAACACTTATCTATCTTCTACCTGGAAGTTTGTACCCTTTGGGCAACATCTCATTTCCCCCACCCTCCTGCCCCTGGGAACCATCAATCCACTCCATATTTCTATGAGTTAGGCTTTTTGAAATTCCATGTATAAGTGAGAACATACAGTATTTGTCTTTCTCTGTCTAACTTATTTCACTTCACACAATGGCCTCCAAGGTCCATCCATGTTGTGCAAAAGGCAGGACTTCTTTTCTTACGGCTGAATAATAGTCCATTGCAGATATACACCAACAAAGAGAGGGAGAAATGTTAATTGATTCACTGAATATAGAGACAGACATCAAGACAGCCTTTATGAACACACAGACACCAAGCATGTGTGTGTGTGCACACACACGTAAACACACACATACTCACACTCACACAGAAGAAATGAGGGAGACACACACAGTGAGAGATGGTGGGGCGTGGAGATGAGATAACAGGTATAAAGAGAAAGGAGAGAGAAGAAAAGAAAGAGGAAAAATCAGATTCACACGGGGAAGAAAAAAATAGAATAAGAAATACCCAGAGGGAGATAAAGAGAAAAAATACAGAAGAAAATTAAAGGATACAAAAAAAAAAAAAAAAACCACACACACACACACAAAGATGCAAGGATACAGTTCTAGAAATACACCCAAGAAGAGAGAGAGAAAGCCATTGTGAGAGGCTGTAAAATTCAGAGACAGAGGCTCGGAGAGAGTGAGAAACTTCGAGATACTTGTCCTTGCAGAGGTGGACAGAGACAGCCATACAGAGAAAGAGACAGAGATGAGTTAGAGTAGACACAAGCAGAGGGTTAGAGGAACATCCTGGGGCGGGGGTGGATGGAAGCAGAGACATGGAGAATAAGAAAGAATAACAATAAGAATAAGACACGGAGAATAAGAAAGAGAGACGGGGAGAGGCAGTGAGCGGTAGCTGAAGATCAGGGGGCTGGAGGAAGGCAGGAGTGGGCAGCCCTTGGAATAAAAAAATAAATAAAAGAATAAACAAATAGGACAATTCCTGTTATATTTTTCCTTCTGACACGTTCCTCTGCTGAAAAGCAATACAAAGAGAAACAAGTACGGGGAGAATAAAGAATTTGGTCGACATCACACAACGACTTTTTCAATATGGTGCTAAACTTCCAGAGAACATACTTTTTTAAAAATTTTTCTCTAGTTGTTGGCATTGGATACTAGTGATTCAAGTCAGCACAACATCTGGAAATGAAAGTTATACAGACACCCGGGGGACCTGGATTAATCACCTCCCCTGCTGCCCTTACAATGAATCAGCAGCAACTTCAAACAATAAAACAGCCCTGAACCGGTGATTTCTCAAGGGTTTGTTAACGATGCGGTACTCGAAAAATGTATCAATTAAAAAGTACATATTGAATGGCACAATCTATCATCACTGTGTGCTAAAGGGAGATTAAAAAAAAAGAGCTCTAAAATATAACCCCACTTTCTTTGGAATTTATAATTTAGTTATGAAGATTTGACTCATATATGAATACACTATAGAAAAATAATCCACTGAATTGTAAGATACTGAGTATTGATCCTACTTTTGTAAATATATGGTATAGGCTGGAAAATAAATTCTCTGAGGACAGAGATTTGTATTTGTGCTGTTCACTGAAAGATCCTCAGAGTCTAGAATAGTACCTGGCATACAGTAGGCATTGAATTTCTTATTAACTGCATCTAAATGGGATTTTGAGCCAGACAGATTTATCTTTCTACTATTTATCAGCTATGTAGTCTTGGGCAATTAGTTATCTAGCCTCAGTCTTCTCATCTGTAAAATGGGGATGACAACAGTATTAGCCTTACAAGCAATTATGAGGCCTAAATTAGGTTATACGTACACACTTGGTCCAGCATATGAACAGTAGCAAACAGTTAATAAATGGCCCATATTATTCTTATTTATTACTGTCTGCTTCTTAATATATCTTCTGCTTTGAAACATTTTGCTAACTTGGTAGAAATCATTTCAGTACCATCAAAATTTAAAGCATACATTTAAGAAGTACTTTATAATTCTAATTATTAGTAATTAAGAGGATTCCTGCCTTAAGCAAGATGAAGTAGTGAATTTGACTAATATTGTAAGAAATCAGATACACAGATATCACTAAATCCATAGGGTTTTTTATTTCACTTAGAAAACTGTGTTATATTCATGAGATTATTAGCTGCGATACTAATAAAAAAAAAGAATTGTAATGATCTCCACATTTTTTAGGTGTGATTCTGCATTTCAGGGTCAGGTCCTGGAAATGCAGATGCAAGAACAAACTTAACCATTCCAGGGAACAGAAGTGACCGATATTTCCAGTCATGTCCAATTGCACCACTGGCGTAGAAACACAGAGAGTGATGATGCTTAAAAAAAGAAATAGTCAGCACATTTTCAATTTAGATTGACACAATTCAAGAGACAGACATAACTGACATTTGTTCAATAACGTTTAAGTATGTCAAAGAATGGTGAAAGAAAGTTTGATGTCTGCAGTCAGCTTAAAGTCAAGCACTGCACTAGGAAAATGTGTCTCAGGCCGATGCAGATGTTCTCAGATGAAATGTTCCCCTTAAAAAGTTGAAGGAGGTGTTCAACTAATGGAACACCCGTGGAACATCACTTAGCCTTGCCCCTCCATAGTCAGTAGTAAATAAATCTCCTGTCCTTAAATATGTGCATGTGTACATTAATTGTTTGGTTGGAATTGGTCATAGACAATGTACTGGCAGGAATAAGATCTCCATTGACATAGCTGACACACTACGAATCATGAGCCTAACCCCCCTTTCTGGCTGTTAGTTGGTTACTGCCGTCTGCATACCTGATCTACGGCCATCTAGGACCTCTGATTGTTCTCAGGACATAATTGTGTTTTCCTCCAGTGTGCCATCCCTCAAGGAGTGCCTACCACATAGAACATTCCCTATTCTTCTACGTGGTCATTAATATCCTACTTGCTCATTGAAATCCATCTTAGACGACACCTTGATAATCTTTCCTTACTCTACAACCAGACAGAATTTCTCCTTTATGTGAAAAGCTCTCAGGTTCGCTATGAGATTATAAGGTCCTACATGGCAAAATCTCTTTCCCTTTATGTTTGTATTTCCTGTAGAAAATGACTCAAGAGTTTTCCATATAAGGCACCCACATTAATGACCCCAATTTTTCTTCCTGACAAATCTCCATACCGTTTGCGTATAACTTGACACTACCCTTTTGCGGTGGGCAGGGTGTACCTTCTCCGCCCCTTTGTTTGGGCACATGACCTGCTGTGGCCAATGGCATGTTAGTAGGCGTGGTGGGAGCAGAGACTTGGAAAGTGCTTGTGTGAGTGGCCTCCTTCTTCTTGTTCTTCTGACATCACCATGAGTGAGAAGGCCATTCTCAGGATAAAGATGAGAAGAAGAGATGTAGAGAGCAGAGTTGCTCCAAGTAAGATGCTCTGGTCAAAACTGCAGAGATATAAGCAAACTCAGCCTAGATCAACTGAGCTGCAAAGATAATCATGTGAGAAATAAGTGTTTATTGTTCCAGGCCACTGAGATTTTGTAGTTATTTGTTGCATAGCAATTTTGCAACAATAGCCAGTGGACACAGTATTCAATTAATGTCTTCAAATAAATTGAAAGAAAATATTTTCCAGACTCTAGAATTCAATATTTAAGGACTATTTTATATGCACTTCAAATGTGGAAGAATGACCTATGGAAGACTTTATGGATTCGTTAAATGCATATTATAATGAGACTAGACTAAAGTTGTGGTTGTAATAAACGTTAATTTCAGTGGAGATGACCTGTGGACTATGTGGCGAGGTAGGAGTGAATGACACTTGCTAATTGGATTTTGAACTGGTAAGGGGATATGTCCCCAAGGCAATGGGAAGGCAAATGTCGGTAGGGAAGGAGCCAGGGTCCCCATCATCACCCATCTCTGAGTGATTTGCAGTTGCTCAGTGTTCTCCCCGGAGCATGAAGCCCAGAGATAAACCCTGTATGTGAGGGCTCTTTGTTAACTGTAAACACTGAAGAAATATAAGGGGGTGTCTGTGATGACGACCGGGATGATGACGGTGACAACTAAGGTTCTTTCCAACTCCGGCTTTCTCAGCTTTTATTTCACCACCCTGAATTTGAACTTTAAAATTCCTGTTCTGCCTTTTTATGAGAGTCATCTTAAGGCGGGAATTTTTGACATAAATACCGTAGGAATAAAATAAAATGACTATAAATGTCAGGCAAGAGAACAGACCATTTCTCTTTACTCTGAAAGCTAAAACTGTTCCCACGAAGCCCTACCAATGGCCTTATATTTATGAAAAGTATGTTCGCCATTGACATCTGGTTTCATCCCCAGCCCAGCCTTGTGAGGTTGGTACATGTTAGCCTTCCGCAGCCCCCTCCCCATTCGACAGATGGTGTACTTGCCTTGCAGACAGACTAAGTGATTTGCCCCAAGGGTATACGAGGAGGGAGCAGTAGGGCTAGGCTTGGAAGACAGGGCAGAAAAATCACTGACTGCCTCTCATAAATACTTACTTCAGGCTTCTTCTGAAAATTTAATACACACTGAAGAAAAACTTCCAGTCACCACGCTTACCATAAGCTTCATGCAAGCCGTCAGAGACGTGGTGCCAAGAGTCAGGACGCAGACTTGGCCCACGTGTGCGACTTCAGCGGTGAAGGGCTTTGACTGCTGAGCTCAGGTGTCTCTGGGTTCTGAGGCTGCATCTCCCAGACAGAAAGGGAGGCAGAACGAAGTGTGCATCTAAATTACTGTCACTTGTTATTGATTTACTGATGGCTTCTAAAAATGTCGCATTTGAACTGTCAGTGGATTTGCCGACTGCTGGCACGGGTGATGAAAGCAAGTGTGAACCATAATTGATTAAGCCCCATTTGCTTATCCATATTATGCTAATTAGATCTGCAATCTTTCCCTTTGTACCATCACCCAGTGACAGAGTGAATCAGGGTGATTGGGATGCAGATAGGACTGGAGGCAAGACTGTAAGATTGAACAGGGCCCATCTTATCTGAGAGAAAGTTTATTTCTTTAATATACTTCTCTTTGGAAATTAGGCTTTATATGACTCCCTTCCTTGGCATTTTCTCTGGGATGATTTTATTCGAATTCATTTTAGCTTTCTGGACCCAGGACTTGAATTCTTTTTGCATAAACCCATCCTCTGCTTGTGATGGCCAGGTTTGGAATAGGGTCAGAACGAGGAATTCTTTGGCAAGAAACTAGGACCACAGTACACTCTGGGGCAACTCCTAATAGACCAGGAGAAGCTGAGTTTATTCTCTCTGACCTCCCAGCTGCCCGTAGAAAGTGAAGATTTTCTCCCATTTCTGAAGAGGGTAGCTGGACTCCAAAGTCCACATTGTACTAGAGTGTGAAACTTTTACATAAACTTTTTACTGCTGATCCTTACATGGCTTCATCAAAGCACCCAGACCTCAGGAGAACGCGATGCTAGCTAAGAGGAAGCCGTTCATCACCAAACACATGTTGAACACACACTAAGTGCCAAATACCAGAGTATCTTCTCTTTTTTTTTAAGTTGAACTATATTTGATATACAACATTGTCTAAATTTAATGTGTACAACATATTGATTTGATACATTTATATGTTGCAATATGATTGCTATCATGGTGTTAGCTAACACCTCTGTCTTATCACATAATTATCATTTTATTTTTAGTGTTGGGAGCAATTAAGCTTTAGTCTCTTAGCAAGTTTAATGTGTATAATAGAGTTTTGTTGTCTATAATCACTGTACTCTGTAGTAAATCTCCTGGACTTATGTATCTGCTAGTCACAAGTAGATACCCTTAAACAATGTTTGTCCCATTCCCTCCACCGCCAGCCCCTGGTGACCACCATGTTTACTCTCTGCTTTTATGGGTTCAGCTTTTTTTTTAGATTCCACATATAAGAGATTATACACAGCATTTGTCTCTCTGTCTGAGTTACCTCACTTATCATGACATCCTCAAGGTCCATCTGTGTTGTCACAAATGGCATTTCCTTTTACCTCATGACTAACTAGTATTCTATGTAATATGTGTATTACATAGAAAATATATATATATTCATATATATATATGGTACCAATTCTATCCATTTATCTATTAACAGACACTTAGGTTGTTTCCATATCTTGGCTATTGTGAATAATGACACAATAAACATGGGTGTGAAGATATCTTTTTGATATCCTGTTTTTATTTCCTTTGGGTATATACCCAGAAGTGGACTTGCTGGATCATGGAAGTTCTATTCTTAATCTTTTGAGAAACCTCTGTACTGTTTTCCATAGTGGCTGAACCAGTTTACAATCCCACCAGCAGGACACAAGGGTTCCCTTGTCTCCACATCCTCACCAACACTTAAAGTATGTTTGCTGGGTCATCAGTGTAACCGTCTCCTAAAGTGTTTGTTACAATACAGATTTTTATACCCTGCCCCAGCACCTTCGGAATCAGTCTCTGGCATTGCCATCTGAGTATCCACGTGTTTAACAAGTTCTCTAGGTGATTCTTCTTTGTATTAAAATGTAAGAACTACAGTCTTAGTATGATTCAATGATACAAAAGGAGTGTAAGAGGGAGATTCTGGCAGTAATTAACTTAAAATCTAGATGGAATTATAATGATGATGATGATCATAATAATAAACATAAGAATATGGTATAATTAACAAACAAGATTATTTTAAAATCTTAGGGAGAGAGTATTAAATAGCATCAAGTCTCACACTTCTCAAACAATTTTTATATATCAAATCCCAGAAGGAACCCAATAAATAAACTGTTATAGTTGAAAAAAAACAAGGGGACGTGGAGCCCTGGTATCTTGGTAACTCTCTTTCTTCCCATGGTGGCTCCAGGAACCAGAGGGACCTTGTGTTTACATTGGAGAAAAAGATTATTAACAACAAATTGAAACAACCAATAAACTGTGGAAAAAGTGCTTAAGTTCATTAGCAATCACAGGGATGCAAGTTAAAACAACTTCATAAGCGTCACATTGGCAAAAATGTACATGAGTTGGCTAGACCTCCAGACAACTACCAGAAGTGTTCTTGAACATTGTTGGTGGAAATAAATTAGTAAAGTATTTCTGGATGATTCTGACAATATACGTTAAAAAAAATAGACTTACTCTTTGAAGCAGCAATCTCATTCCTGGGGATTTATCCCACAGAAATAAAAGCCCCAGAACCTACAAGGATGTTTATTGAACAGTGTTTTCTGTTGCTAAAAACTGAAGACAAATAAATGTTCATTGATAGGGAAATGAAGTTGTAGCCTACCCATAGGATGACAGGTTAAGCCATCATTAAAATGATGAAGGTAGTCCTGTACCAGTTAGCTTAGAGTGATTATCGGGGCGTATTTTTATGTGAGAACAGGTAGATTTTAACAACTCCAACTTTTATGATGTCATGCAAGTCCTCCATATAGGTATATTTTGTTGTGTATGTATATTGTTTTAAGAGCATGCTGCAAGTCGGAGAGTTGTTAATGATGTTGCTTATTGTGTCTGGTTGAGCAGTGAGGAAAAGAAGATTAAAGGAAATATGCTATTTAAAAACTAGGGTTTGTACTATAAACCCATAGTATGATTTATGTAAAATCGTGTGTCTGTCATGGATACATGCAAAGATTTATATACAAAGATCGCCACCAAATTATTAATAGTGGTGGGATTTCAGGTATGTTTTATCTCCTTTGTTACATTTCTACATATTGTTTGAATTTTTTTCCCCCAAGATACACTGTGAATAATAAAAGCAAAACACTGATTTTGATCAAGCCCTTCATTTTAAATAAAAAAGCTAAAGGTCTGAGAAGTGTGGGTGAGGTGATTTGCCTCTGGTCAAATAATAAGGAAATGACAAAGCATGAATCGAAACTTTGCTCCCCTCAAGTGCTACTGATCAGCATTATTTGTCGATGCAATGATGTTCTGAGTCATCACCTGGATTAAAATCTTAGGGGCAGACACCATGCCTCATTCATCTTCCAGTCTCTAGTGCCTTGCACATGGTAGATAGAATTTTGTAAGTGATATAAAATGAGCAAATCTAATACAGAAAAAATAGCCTATAAATATTATTTCAAAACGTACACTTGAAAAAATGATACACTGAATTTGTATAGATTTTGTATGTTTTTGTGCAAATGTCTACCCATAAACCTTTCTCATTGATTTAAAACTGGAACAGTGAACTTTATTCTAGCTGTTCAATTGCCATCTAAACAGTTCTTCAGGACTCAGGAAAGTGTGAGACCTGAGATCACAGTGAAGTCCATTAACATGGCCAACTACTTAAGTACTAAGGCAGAGATTTTTCATTTTAAGCTGACCTTATTTTTTCAGTGAAGTTCCAGATTCTGAAAGCTATTTGTTTATTTATTTTTTTTACCATATTACACTGTTTCATAGCATTACAGTTACAAAAGTTACAAGATGTGTTTTTATACTCTGAATATTTTATAATGCTGCCAATCTTACTCACCATTGGAAACAATTTTACAGAATGAAAAGATATTCAAAGAAGTCCTCAAAACAATATGATCAGTTCTATTCAAAGCCATTGTTCTTATTACTGTTTATTGTTTTTATTATAGTTAATATTTTTAACATAAAAGTAATAATCAGATGATTAAAAGATGGGGCAGTTTAATTAGTATGATTCTGATAATGAATGTACACCATCTAAACAGGATTCAAACCCTGGGCAGTTAGACTCCTAAACTCATAAACGTCCCACTGATTCTACTATATGACAACCCTGGTAAGTGTTAATGTCTATTAGTTCAAACCTTAAATAAACATGATGTCAAATCAACTATGTGGTAGACCAGTTGACTTGTTTGGTGATTCCAATACACATGGTATTTGTATATGTTCTCTAGTCAGACATCCTTGAGAGTCCACTTACTAGTTTTAATTAATCTTCAACAAGTTAATTACTCAAGTCTCCATTTCCTCATTTGTAAAATGAGGATATTAATATAACTTGACCTCATTGAGTTACTGTGGGGATAAAATGAGATAATAATTGTAAGGTGTTTTGAATGGTGTCTAGCACATATTAGGCACTTAACAAATGTTAACTATTACTATTAAATGCATAACTTAAATGCCACCCAGTAAGTGTGGCTGATGAGTTTTCTCATGGACAAAATCCATCCTGCATTGTGTCAATTTGCCAACGCGAATAACGAACACCACCAGCCATGCTGGCATGAAGGAAAGTGAACTGTAACAGGCAAAGCAGAGCTGAGCTTCGCTGTTCTCAGCTGAAAAGACTTAGGGACCTTGGTCTCACTGTGATTCAATACGGCCATGAGCAGGGCCCACTAGTCCACATGGCCTTCAGGTGCATTAGAAACTGTCTCCCCTTCCCCCGTTTGGGTATGCTGATTGTATTGGAACAGGAAGCATTACCAGCATCTCCCGAAGAGCCGCCGTGATGAGCATGCAGATCTGTGATGTTAGTGTGTGAACTGTTCCTCCCAAGATGTGGCACTGTGTGTGGGGGCTCTGCCTATGAGCATGGCTGCTGCCAGCCCTGGTTTTACAGATTGTGAAGCAATCTTTAGAAGCCATGGTATGGCACACTCTCTAAATCTTTGAGGTAGGGAATCATGTAAACCCACTTTGCCCAACAAGATTTTATAACGGAACATATGTTGTGAGAACAACAAGAATGCCTACGTAATAGGCTTTTTACTCAATCGTGAAGAAAATTGCTTTATTTGAATTATATTATTCAGTGTTTAATCTACCAAGTACAACCACATCTATGGCAAAATGATATCCTAATTAAAAAGGAGCTGTTATTCTTATTTAACATCTTCTCATGGTTATATTTTAAAGATAAGGCTGGCTACTTATACTCTAAAAGCTTCATAAAAACTTTGCCCACACAAAAAGTCAGTGATTATAACCTGCTAAAACTATCCAGCCTAGAAATGCTTCTTAGAGTCAATGTTCCTGTTCCTGCTTCTGGCCCAGGCAGGTGTCATATAGTCTGGCTATCACTTCTTGCTGTTCACAGAATCAGTCCGGAGTGGTCCAATTCCGCCTGATCTAAATGCCTCACCAGTTCCCCTCTCAACCCTTGAGGCCCTTGCTCTCATTCATTGTTTATTTCAGTTCTCGTCTTCCTTCATGCTTTGAACTTGGCATGTCCTTGTACCTCTATGTGACAAGGGTCTTAGTTCCTCCTGACAATCGGCCTGAATTTTCTGCCCAGAATCACCATCGGACTGCTTGAGTAGTGACCTCCTCATCTGAACCGTGCCTCCAAGGATCTTTTCACCCTGACTCTATTCTATTAGATTGAAGGTTACTTGAGGACAGGGAACGGGTCGCATTAGTGAGTGCAGAGTTGATCGTGTTCAACAAATAAATTTCTTGAATGTTGTTGGACAAAATTAGAACGAATTAGGAGGCTCCCACAATAGTCTAGGTCAGAGAAGCAAAGTGTAAAATACAAAACAGCTCAATGTCTGTGAAGCTGAAAATAGGCAACATACACAACTAAGAATACAAGGTAGGGTGATAGGATATGGTTTCCAGAAGTGACTGAGAATATGCTTGGGAGAATGAAAAGACTTGGAAGAGTATTAGGGAAGATGAAACAGTTTCAATTCACCCTTTTTACCTATAAGACAGTTACGCTGGCGTTAGCTCTTATTAGTAGGCATGAACTCATGACCATGAACTATGGGGACGTTTAGAAATGGAAACCACATATTCTAAGTATTTGCTGCACATCAGAGAGTGCAGTCTTGGCATTCTCTATTGAATGGATGGGTGTAAACAAAGAAACCAGAAAATTTGGAGACAGAACTTAGCAGAAAATCTTGTCAGGGTTTGGGTACAGGGGTTAGCGTATTGCCTCCGGTCAACTTCTCTGAGCCCCTGATAAGTCTTTTGTGAGGTCCCAAGGCAGGTTTCTGTCCTCAGAGCTTGGTGGGATCAATGGAGATGCTCCCATCACATTATGGAAATGAATGGTTCCACTTAATGTATGGGGTGTCCTCACAATTTACTCATATGAACTGGAGCAGCATCACGCATTATTTTTCATTCCCTTTTATTAAATGTGCTGGGTCTGACTCAGCAAACTGCAGGGCCTTGCTGGCCTCTGGACCTGAATGATGAGGATAACTGCATTTATTAAGTTGATAGGCACAATGGTACAGGGCCTCCACCCTCATCTTCATTTGTTTTTAATCTTATCTAGTCTCTACAAGCACATGGTTTAAAATCTGATTATTTAAGAAACAAGTTGGAGGAAGTGGTGATTTTTAAGAGGTTTTGAAAATAAAAGCATGGTTAAGTTTACTAAATTTTTTTCCCACTCTTCATGTCTTTCCAAGGAAAGGGCAGGAAAAAAAGCCATGTATCTTCCCACCAGGCTGAGAACTCTTGATGCTGAGTTAATTGTTGATTCTTAAAAAGCCCTAGAGAGTGGTGTTTATCCCAGTTATTGGAGGGTTTCTTTAGAAATGGGTTATTTAGCATTTCTTTGCCACCTGCTTTGAAGCTTATTCCCTAATTTCGGGGCAAAAGGAAATATCTCACTTACTGTTCTTTCACATTTAATCTCCATAAGCTGAGATAAAATTTTTATGGTCTCTGGAAAAAATGTGTCTTCTCTGAGTGCTGGAAAGAACTGTAACTAACTCCATTCGGATATCATTTCTACCCTTGGGACCGTCTACCTGAGACATCACTCTGGGGCAGATGCAAGGTGTCTTTTAGGCAGCCTGGACCCTCTGGTATGGCCTGAGGGCCTCTGAGTTGGATCCGGACCTCCAAAGATTGCCCAGTGATCCAGAATCCTTAACCTACCATTGGCTTTCTCTGTATCACAGTTTCTCATTGTGTATAATTACATCCTTCCTTCACAGGGATTTTATTGGGGGGCATTGTTAGGCATAAGATCAAGAAAATTTATTAGTGTGTTTTTTTTTTCCCCACACCATGACATTAACATAAATACTAACTGCTTTATAACATTTGAAACATTGGAGCATTAAGACCACGTGTAGAAGGAAGAACATGTATGCGTATGAAGTGTTATTAGTAATTAGTTAGGGCACAAAGCCAATAATAAATAGTAAATGTCAAAGAGTAGACTCCAATTTACTTTTATCTTGGGTGTTCTAAGAATCTGCATATATTTTTACCAAGTTGTAAAGGTGTGTGGTTTAGTGTAGGCTATGTTCTTATTTTCGTGGGTGAATTCCTTTCCTTGGGGTGAGAATCAGTTATTCCTGCCACCCATGCTAATTTTAACTCACTTCTGAATAACTTGAATTCATCCTCCATTGTTGGAAAGGGTAATTAATGAACCATCAGGAAACAAAGGTTGCATAGCTCCCTCTTCCTCTTCACCTGTCAAACAACTGCTTCATTGAAGGCAGAGTCCAGAGCTGAGTGTAGAGACAGGCCAAACTGGATCTGTAGGAAGTGGGTGTTTCCATCTTTACTTTTGGTTGCCGTGTTGAACCTCCTGGGTTTGGTCCATCGACTCAGTTTTCGTTTCCTAGTCAGTGCCGCTCCACATCTGCTCTTCCAGTGGATTCCCTGCTTCCAGGGCTGAGTAAAGCTCCAAGGACAAGCTGTTACAGGATAAAGAGGGGCTGATGATTCTTGCATCTTTTTTAGCACCTTGGAGCTTCAGAGCCTCCTCCCACCTCAGTGATGGCCCCGGGGCTTGCTCATGGGAAAAAAAAAAAAGTAAATTAAAACAAGGGTCACTTGCTGTTTCCTGCCTGTGAGGTTTTGTTTGTGATGTGAAGGGAAAGGCGGTATTGGCGAATGGAAAATATATGAATACAAATAGAAGTACAATGGCTGGACTTAACCCTGATTTGTCAAAGGGTTTCTGCTCTGAAGGCATCGCAAAATATGGCTGAATTTGCTATTCAGAGAGGTCAGAGAGTAAACGTGGATAACACGTTTCAGAAAGGACTATAAGATGAGGTGGGAACAAATACAGAACTTATGGCGTATGAACTTCAGATACCACTGCCTCTTCCTGGGCTGGCGGTTTCCCTCTCCCCTTCCAAGCAGAAATGACTTTATTTTTTTGAAAGATTATAAGAGTAACTCATGATCGTTGTGAAAAATATTAGAACCTACAGATAAAATTAAAGAAGAAAAACGGTAAATATAATCCTACCACAAATATTTAAATAGTTACCAACTCCTTGTGCTCTGACTTTATCCTTTTGAATTCCTTTTTGGGTATGCATCCATTCTTCCCCAGGAGGTGAAAACCCCTGACCTGGAGAGCCGGGACCATGACGCTTTTCTTTGTAGATTTGTTAGTAATCAAAGGGAACTTTATTTCAGCTTTTGCCATATAATACATCTTATTCTGGTGACCTAACAAGTATGAGCTCATTTAATTTTGACAACATCACTGTAGGGTGAACGTTAATCTTCTATTTATAAATGAGAAAACTGAGGCTCAAAGAAGTCAAGTAACCGACACTGCATCTTGCAGTTTTTAAGTGATGGAGGTAGGACTGTGAATCAAAGAAGTCTGGCTTCAGAGCCCATGACCCTCACCTTTACACTTCAACCCTTCCTCTGTTAGAGATGCAGTAAAAATCATTAATGATAATCTGATTCTGTAAACATATAAAGGCAGAAGAACTGAGACGAAGAACCAAGTCTTATTGCCTCTAGAGGACTACACAGACCACAGGAGTCTTAATTTTCATTTCTTTGGTCTAAGCTCTACTCAAATCCCTTCCCTTCTCAGGTTAAGAGACCACCACATCGACAGTGAAGGAAGGTGTGATTTAGTGACAGGTGCCCTCCTCACAGAGAGGGCACAGGCTTCAGCTTTGTACACTGGTAATGTTTGCAAACAGCGCCATATTGATTTTGGCCCTAGCAATGAGAACACAAACAGCCACACATTATATGCCCTTTTTGCTCAAATGAGAGCAAAGCCTTAATCAGGCCCAGACATTCAGCATCCTATATGAAAGAGAGATATATAGATATAAATCCAATAGATGCTTGCCTCTGTCATTTTACTTTAATTGTAATTTTGCAACTTCAACAACAGAAGATCCATTAGGCTTTCCTTCTCAATCAATACACAATATATTATCGGTCTAGACGACCAAAAACGACTTGTATAAAACATCAGCGCGTTGCATTTTCATTATGTAAATGGAACTCTGCAGGAGAATTAATTGATTATTCAGTTACTATGGATCAGTCTCAGATGTCTTAGTGAGATAAGACAGAAACTTATCAAGCCTCTCCAGTGACTATAACTTAAAAAGGAACAAGGTACTAAAAAAAAAAAGCGAGAGAGAGAGAGAAACACAGAGCACATTTCACTTTCATTGGCAGCCTGGGCAAAACCTATGAAATGCTGAGAGAGAGAAGAAATCCATTACCGAGTTTATTAGTGATGGAGTGTCGAGAGTTATTAGGCTGGTTACTGTTTGGGGATCAACATTTTAAAAACCACACAAACAAAACGGTAATATAGTCAGTGAGAATCCGCTAGCTGTCTCCCCAGACTCTCAGTGCCCCAAGTAATTCACACCCAGACCGTATATAATTACAACAGGATTGTTTAAGTAATAAATTGACCCCTTTCTTTTTTCTTGCATGGGTGGAGGCTGGAGAATGAAGGAGAGATTTTTTTTTTTTGTCTGTAGCTTCGAAGAGATATGAGGGGAATAGTGGCCTCTTCCGGCTTCCCCTTCTTTCAAGTACTGAAGACAAAAAATTGTTCTCATTGCTACTACAGAAGTATATGTGTTTGGTTTCAAATGGATGTGATTTGCTTTTAAGAAACACACAACAACTACATACATTAAGTTCTCCCTTTCAAGCAGAGGCTGTTCCGCCCTTGTTCAAAGACACTGCCTTTGCTTAGAAATGAGATCTCCCTTGGGGGTCACTGCCTACAGGACGTTCAGAACACATGGGTAGGGATAGTCTTTTTGGTCCATTAGTTCAGGGTTGTATTTAATTTTTGCAAATCGTCACTACTCTTCCCATACTCATGTGAAAGAGAAGGTTGTTAGCTTAAGGAGTATTTCTCTGTTTCAAAATGAGGTTTTGAAAAGCAGCAAAAACTCCTGGCTGTAAAGTAATAGCTTTTTTTTTTTTTTTTTTTTTTTTTGCAGTACTCTGCAGGCAAGTTCCAAAATATTGGACACAATGACGACACTGAGGAAGAATATATCATGATTCTTAAAGGGGTCATTTTGCAAAACAGTCATCCTGGCTCTTCCAAATATGTTTAATACCAGTCAGGCCAAATCAAGCCAAACCACCTTATGATTTTATTTTTACTTTGTGTGTAAGCCAGGCTTAGCTGGTAAGAGTCAGGTATTTTTCATCTGGGGACAAAATACAAAGTAAAATGTGATTCGCCTTTGCAAGGAATTTTGATGTGGTGAACAATTTCCTACAGCTGCTGTAACTCATGACCTCAAACGTAGTGGTTGAAAATAATACACATGGATTATCTTATTGCTCTGTAGGTTAGATGTCTGACACTGTTGTGCTGAAATCAAGGTGTTGGCAGGGCAGTATTCCCGGAGGGGAGGTGGAGGGGAGAATCTATTCCTTTACCCTTTCCAGACTCTAGAGGCTGCCTGCCTTCCTTTCCTTATGGCCTCCTTCCGATTTCAAACCCAAAGCCAACAACGGCTAGTTGAGTCTTTCTTATACTTTCTTATACTGCGTCACTCGGATGTTGGCTTTTCTCCCTCATTGTAATTACATTGAGCCCAGCAGATAATCCAGGATAATCTCTTTCTGTAGAGTAGCAGTGTGGCAATCTTAATCCCCTTTTACCATGTAACAAACAGTCGCAGGTTCTAAGCATTAGAATGTGGACACGTCTGGGGGCCAGTATTCTGCCTGTTACAGCTATGGCACAAGGATGACACTTGCTCTTTTGAGAACACGTCTGTAAAGTGTTTAGCTGCTTTTGGACATTGAACGAGCATTGGGGTAGCTGGAATATCAATGTTCTATTACTATGTTGTTTTCCCACTACTTCTTATGAAAATGAGAGTATGAGAACAATGAGTAAAGAACTTTCCAGATATAGTTGAAGAAACAGCCATCAGAACTGTCTACAGATAGCATCAACTACCACATAAGATGTCCCTCTTCCTGGGATTGAGCCCGCATAGGCTGGACAATCACCGGGAGGGATTACGGTCACTTCGTGGGACACAATCACTGCAGAGAGAACACTCACCTCTGAGTCAGTGCTCCTTCTCCTCCTGGGATTCCATCATTTAGTGTCTCCAGAGAACTCTGCATCTTACTCAGCTTACACAAGAGTTGTGAGGTCCAACAGCTCTTGTGTTTCCTTGTGTGTTTCCCCCTACTTTTCTCAGGGTGGCCCCTGCTCCTGTTCAGCACGGACATGCTCCCTTCATGTGATGTATTGAAGGCTAAAATGACAGGCAGATATGCCACTGGCTCAGGAATGGGTTTGGCTCTCGGGCAGGCTGGGCCCCCAGCAGCAGCATTCATTGGGCTTGGGGATAGAGAAACAGCCAGGATCTGATGTAGCAGATATCAAGTCAGTCTCCCTTGTGTTTCCCCAGTCAGGATTTGATCTTCCCTTGAGACAAAATCCAGTTATGTGGATAGAATTTGGTCTTTCAAATGAGGGCTGGAAGTCCTACAGAGGATGGACAGTTATACACGATGAAAAATTGTTTTGCCAAAAATGCTAGTAGGGAACTTACTCCCCCTCCATGATAAACACTATCTGTATTAGGTTAGTTGGTTGGAACTCAGCTGAAAAATCTTCAGGGGCCAGGTGGAAATCTCACAGGACTGAAGTCAATCTGATGAGGATGGTGGTCAGCTTAGATACCAGTAAAATGAGCAGAACCTATCGGCTTAAGCAAGTGGTTGCCAGGTAACAGATTGGTCCCAGTACTGCTGAGTGTTCTGATTTTTCAAAAGAAGCTGGATACTCAAATCTCAGTTGAAAAAAAAAAAAATCTTAGTTGAAATATCCTCTATGTAAATGTTAACGACTAATTCACAAGTTTAAAAATTATTATGCAGGCCAAATGGAATAATTTTGAGGGATTAATATTTCCCCCCGGGCTGCTGGGTTTTTTGTTGATTTTAATTATTCAAGTTCTTAAAGGAATTGGGACAGTGATTTTAGGTCATTAGAGGAAAGAGGACAGTGATGTTTGTGAGTGGGGACAAGGGGTGAGATGGATAAGGGTGCTTTTTTTTTTCTCTGCTTCTAGTTCTGCAATTTCCCTTAGCTTTCAGAATCTCTCCTGCATAGTCAATCAACAAGCATTTACTGAGCTCATGCTCATCTTAGAGTGAGTGGTACAGCTGATCAAGACACTGTCCTATCTCTCAAGAAACTCAAAGCCTGACTAAGAAGACAGAAAATAAGCTGAGGAAAATACACACAAGAAAGTCATTACTGCTGTTACTGAATATTCAAATACTATAAATAAAACCTGAGAACTCTTAGGGGAACAAATTAATTATCAGTTGGAGAAGGTGGGAGAGAGCTGAGGAGGCAAGTGGGTTTTACACAGGAGATGATATGCATCTTAGATCTTGAAAGAATAAGTAAAATTTAGAGAAGTTAAAATGAGGAGGCACATCCTCTCTCTTAGAAATTTCCCAATCACCTTTAAAAAAGATCAAAAGTCCTTTCCATCTAAAAATGCAAAACGAAACAAAACAATGTCTCTTTTGACTAAACTTCTCTGTCCAGCTCTTGCCTATTCTCTTTCCTTCTCTTCAAAACCAGAGTTCTCCAGAGCTGCCTACACTCTCTGTATCTACATTCTTTCCTCTCACCCAGTTCTTTCACCCAATTCAACTGAGCTTCTTCCCATCTCTTCAGTAACATGGCTCTTGGGAAGGGTACCTCTGATCTTTGCTTAAAGATCCCTTTCTCGGAGAAACCCAGTCACCTCCCTACTTGGTTGAGTTCTGTATGGATGTGAGAACTTTGCATGCACTATCACAATTGATTGCTCTTTCTCGCATCAGAATAACGAGTTACCTTCTACCCATAGGAAGTGCTCAGTAAGTACGAGGGGAATACACGCAGGCATATCTTTTACCATCTAAAATCCTTCCCACTCGTCATCCACTACTATGGCCAATATGCAAAACCGTTGCATAAAGAGTTTGATTTTGTTGCGTTTCAGAAGGTAAAAAAAATAATGATGATGAAGTAATCTGAGTAGAGGAGGCTATACATTGAAATTTTAACTTAAGGTGGGGACTTATATAATTGAGTGTATATCATGCTGACTGACATCTTCTTGGACCAACTGAGACGATTCTATGCCTCAAGGAATTGGCTGAGGTAGCTGGCTTGATTGATCCAGGATGCTCAGAAGGTTTACTGGAAGCCACAGCCCACCACAGCGCTGGTGCAGTGCTGGTGCAGCATAATGTATGGCTGTGATTGTCCCGGTGGCACACAGCTGTGTTTTCCAACTTGTTTTTTTATTTTTACTGTCACTCACAGTTAAGAAATACAGTTTTTGTTGCAACACATGCACTTATACACACGAAACTGAAGATAGAATATCATAAAACAATATTTACTCTTATTATATGAGATACACTCTGATACTTGCTATTGCATTCTATTTTACATTTTAAAATACTTATTGTGAACCACTGATATGATTTCATGACCCATCAGTGGGTCTTGACCTGCAGGTTGAGAAATGCTAGCATATACAAAGTCCATTGAACATATCTGTCAATAGTCACCTGTGAAGAATCAGAAGAAAAACAAGGAATGTTGAATGCTCTTACCTCCTTTTTTTCAGATTTTGAAGCACCAGTAAGAAAGTCTTTCGAGCTCTGTTAGTAAACTCTCTTTCCTTCTTCTGCCTTAAACCTGGCCCTCCTAATATGTCCAACCATCTCTCCCTTTACATACACCATATTTGCTCACAAATTCTTAATAAAAGGGAAAAAGGAATCCTGCATTCTCATTCTGACTCTTGTCACCTGTCAGCTTCCTCATCCATAAAATGAAGGTTGATCAAGTGAGATTATGAATATGGAAAACTTTATAAAGATAAAAAAAAATGGTTATTGTTTTATTTGTCAGAAGTGGGCATCTGATGCACTCATGGGCATCTGGTCAGCTCCAGACAGACAAGCATCAGAATCTGAATGTCAGGGTCTAAGGCTGCACAGTGAAATGAAAAGAATTTGGGCTGAATTGAACCAAACTTGCCTGAATTCAGATCCAGTGCTGTCACTTACTAAGTATAACTGTGAGGTTTTGAGAAATCTATGTAGATTTTCTGAGCCTCTTTCTACTCTGTAGAAGGAGAATACATCTGCTTTAAGCATAGGTGTGGGGATTGCATGAAATAATACATACAGAATACTTAACATGTTTAATAATTTAAAGTAAAAAGAAGATTCAGAAATCCAGAGAAGTTTTGCCTAGAACACTCCTGTCCACTAGAAACATAAAAGAGCCACATACAAGATTTAAAATTTTCTAGTAGCCATATTCAAAAAATTAAAAGAAACAAGTCTAATTCATTTTAATAATATTTTATTTAATCAAACATATCCAAAATATTATCATTTCAACATGTAACGCATATACATAATTATTAAGGAGATATTCTACTTTTATTTCTACAAAGTACTTGAAATCCTGTGAATATTTTATGTCTATAAACATCTCCATGAAAATGCTCCATTTTATCAGAAATACTTGATATCTATTTAGGTTTCATCAAATTTATAAGGGAAAAGTAGTTTCATACACCCAAGTAGTTATAGACCTTCTTGAATGTTTTCCAATAATTGAATGAACGGTCAGTTTTTAAATGCACGTTAATTAAAATTGGTTAAAATTGAGACCTTATTTCCTCAGTCCCATTATCTATGTTTCAAGTGTGCAGGAGCCCCCTGTGGCTCATGGCCACCATATTGGGCAGCACAGGCCTAGAAGGTGTCTTCCTCCAACCCCACGTCAGCAGGATCTGGGAGGCCTCTGCCAGGTCTTGATGGAGTGTGAACACAGAGGTGTCCTCTGGAGGACCGCGAGTTTGAGAAAGGCAGAGTTTATAAAAGAGTATCCAGAAACATTACAATTCTCCGTGGAGGCCCTGGGAACAGAAGGCAGAAATCAACAATAGCTCATATCCACTCTTCTCTACTAGCCAACAAGCTGTCTTCTCCCTGTAAAATATAAAATGAGGGAGTTGGGTGGGGAGAGGGGTCACATTCTGGTCCAAACTTCAGTACCTCCTCCCTGGAATAGGGACACAAAGGACAGCTGTGAAAAATGAGCAAGGACCTGGCTGATGAGGGGAGCTGGCAGGAAATGAGTGTATATTGAAAACATGGCTGGGGAAAGCTGAAAAGGGAGTGACATATTAATTGCCCACAGGGATCATCAAGGAAGGGGAAAAGTGTTCAGAGAGGTCCAAGAGATCATAAGGAGGGGCTGAAGAATTAAATTCGGGAAAAGAAAACATCAAGTAAGTTCAGCACAGGGATAAAGTTCCTGAGGATAGGACACATCAATCTGAGAAACAGACTCTACAAGGAAGAAGCGAGAAAATCAAGACTTCAAACATTACAACCCAGCCAGTCGTAACAACGGGGAGGAGGAACCATTCTGTTCTTGCTCTGAACAATGAGATAGACTAATAATTCAAAAAATGAAAGATATAATTTTACACTTGGAAGGGAACTAGTAAGTTATTTAGATGAGGAACCTCGTTTTATAAGGGGGCAAGTTGAATTCTATCACATCTCTAAATAGCAGTGGGATCAGATAGAACCTATTGCTCTAATTGTCTGTCAAATACTCAGTCTATGATCTATTGTCTACTCATTTTCAACAATTTTATGGACATTTATTAATAAATCTGTAAAGCATCAATAGCGTATGTCTTTGATCCTTCTCTGGTTAAAAGAGAAAATTGGAGCCTTGAGTTAGTGTAGGTTAGGGGACCTGCCTGTGGGTATCTCCAGCCATGCTATCCAATATGGTGGCCACCAGCCACCTGGAGCTATTGAGCGCCTGGCACGTGGCTAATCTAAATTGAGCTTTGATGTACACACTGGATATTTTAGACTTGGTACAAGAATGTTAACTCTCTCATTACATCCATGTACATTAAAATACATTTTAATGTATAAAATATATTCTAACGTAATGACTACACATTGGAATAAACACATTTTTAATACGTTTAGTTAAATAAAAATATTATTAAATTTATATTGCCTTTTAAAAATATTTTTAATGTGATTACTAGAAAATTTAAAATTACATACATGGCACTATTATGTTTTTGTCAGCTTGAGCTGAATAGAAGCTACTATGAATTGAAAAAAGGAGCCTGATGCTTTATTTCAAGCTTGCTTCCTCAAAGCACAAATTAAATTCTTAGGCCTTCAAAAGGCATGAGCAGGTCTTTAAGAGCCCAAATTCAGATTAATAAATAGCCCCTGAAAATTAGCATCTATTCCAAAACCATTAAAGAGAAAAAAAAAAAGACTTTCCATTTGCCTTGTTCTTTATTCTCATGATTGCTCAGTGAATTAAGACGTTTAAAAACCCCAGCGTGTTTAGCCGTAGCCATCCTCCATTTCTTCTCTACAACAGCATTGCGTTGTAATGAAGACCATGAAAAAGCATTTCAGAAAATAGCCTCCAATATGAAGCAGCAATCAGTATGCACAGTATATGCAATCCAGCCAGAAAGATGTGCAGGAGAGGCCCAAATATCTCTGGCCTGCTTAAACACATGCTTTCTGCTTGCCAGCCAACAAATCGCTTCTATATATTACATAAGACTAAATTAATACCTACACGAAGACAGTTTATTGTGGATGATGGATCGTGGGTTTGTTACTCATACATCCAGAGCAGGGCCCTGGAAATCGCATCATCATTGCATTCCCAGGGAAAGAAATGATTGTCACATGCAGACATGTTTTATCATGGAGAGAGAGACTGATCGGGGCCCATCTACTGGCCGGGAGAACACTGCCTCCTCCTGTGATGAGTGCTCGGAGGGAAGACTTGGTGTTGACTGCCAGATGCCAGCAAGAATATGGTTTCATTACAGGTCCCCCTGGGGGTAATGAGGAATGATCTGGCTACATCCCACAGTCTAAGTTGTTAGGTTTGGGGGGCCCAAGTAGGAGTGTCATTTAACTTTAACAGAGGCAACCGGAATAGCATACGCTCTACTTCGGGAAGCAAAAATTATCTGTGTTACACATACTGCAGTCAATGGTATAATATAGATGGACCCCCAAACCCATAGATGCAAGTCCTAGCATAAATGTAGGAGGTGAATGAAGGACAGATTAAACTGAAGAGATGGGTCTCTTTGGCCTATCTCCTGACAAACTGTCTGGCTGCATCAGCAAAAGTCAAGTGCGATCAATACTTATGAAACAACAACACCGCCTCAATCAGAGGCAGAGCAGGGTTGGAGCGCTATTACCATAAGTGGCTGAGTCGTTGATGTGAATGTATATGTCATTTTGCATACCATTTGCATGTTATTTGTGCAGCCCTGCCAATAAACAAATGCAATTTATCAACTTACACAACCTACCCTGACCCTTGTAAGTATACGTGGAGGAAAATAAACTAGACCTGCAATGAATTACTATTTGTTTAGCATAAAAAAAAAGAAAGAAAGAAAGAACAGTTCAGATCTGGGGAGTAAGTTATTAACTTCAGTGCTCTCAACTGGGTAGAATGCTTCCTGTGGGCAAGGCTTCGTTTCAGACATTTGTGTTTCTAGCCCTGCTTAATGGTCTCACATGGTGAGTACTTCCTGTGTCTGTGTTACTGCAGATCTCACTAAGAAATATGTGTCTGTAAATTGCATGCTTGTGTCTCTTTCTCTCTCAATCACATTTATTAAGTGCATCCCACATACTAAGCAGAGTAGTAAGTGCTTTACATATATTGTAATTTAATCCTCAACAAAAATGGTCTAGTTTTACAGACAATGGAAAAAGGGTATAAGCATGTGGACAAACTCTTTGGGACACACAGGTGGTAAGTAGAACATGGATTTGAACTCAAGTCTATCTGACTTCAAAGCATGATGAGTTCTTAGCCGTTTAACAACTGTACTAACCCTAACAATATATAACTAGATGACAGTTATATACGATTTATATCAAGATACAGGCGGGCAAATTTTCCTTTCCCCAGGGGTGGATACAGGTTTTGTGAAACCTGAGGCATATAAAATTTAGGGAAACTTCTAGAAGAAAAATGATGCAAAATTATGAATACCACCTTAGATATAAATGTGAGTATTTCGAATAAGAAAAGAAATCCTAGCAAATTAAAATACCACAAACATAATAAAATACAAAACATAATATAACATTTTTATTGATTGACTGAGTTAATCTCTATCCGTCTCCTCAATAATTTTTCCTGAATGATATTTGCTATCTCTTTGATCATCTTTTCATATGAAAGCAATTATTGTAATATTTTCTAACTAGAAAATAAAAAGAACAATTCATTATTTCCTTCAACATGGTTGATCAAAATTTGATTTTCATTAACAGTGGTAAAACACAGCCTCACCCGTGGACACATATGTACAGTGTCTGTTGTACTGCTGCAGATTCGTGTCTCACAAAAACACAACTTCTAGGATATTTTAGAATGAAATACTCTGCATAAAAACCAAGTATATTCCTTGCAAGGGTGGATTTCTCTCTTGACCACGTGTTGGTGAGGACTGAATCTTCTGCTTACGACTTTAGATGTCTAGTTATTGGGAAATTTTTACATAGACTAACTTTGGATGCTGTACATTTCAAACCTCGTCTCTCCTCTGTTTCCCCCTCTAGCTATGATACGGAGCTATTTACTTATTTCATCTTAAAACCTCCAGCCTGCTGCTTCATTTCATTAACAAGTAGGTCAGCTCAGAGAGCCGTATGGGTGGTCCTGGAAGCCATTCCAGCACTGTGCTGGTTAGCAGTACCTTAACTATGTGTGAGGGAGTGACGGCAAACTACATAAATCTATCCCACTAAATCTGGTTTAAATACACCCCCTAACTCAATTTCTGAAATCCCCCAAATGACCACAATTACTCTAAGGACACCAGACAAAAGGGGAAGTGTATCGGAGTGGAAAGCAGACTGGACTTAACTGATTGATATTCAAATTTTTACTTTTGCAAATTTCACAAAATCTTATCATCATGTGACCATTTTCCTAGAGTCCTTCCCAGGGCCTTGGGAGGGACAATGCAAGGGAGGGCCGCTGAAGCTTAAGTGTCATTAGCTTCTTGGTATGTCTACCTTTGTATCCATATTTTGAACAGCTTCATAGATGGGAAAGACCTGTCCATTCGGCTCCCTGCCATTCACAGAGTTGACTGGACCTATGACCATAGGTGGGAGCCACATGTCCACTCCCCCAGTTCCAGTCCCCATTACTTGTTCTGTAACAGCTCATGACATAATTGTTACTTGGAGTTTATTTCCTTTTGACAGCTATACATCAGTCAAGCCCACCCCCATCTCTATGAATGCACTCTCCAGCAGTGCTCCTAAAACTTCTTGAGTATGATGACCCACCGATAGACCTAACAGATGGGGCTGACCCTCACTTATATTAATAACTGTAACTTTAGGTATTTCTTGACCAAATACATAAAAGTTCTTTGTGTTTGGTACTTTTCAATTTTTGCATATTTCGTGTAATTAATAGTATACATTTTTCATTGTTAGATTCATATTTCAATGCTTTATTTATTATATTAGTATATACTATTTATTATAGTCCTTATTTATTTGTTTATTATTACATGGTATTTATTTATTATTATATTATAATAGTATCTAAGTGCATTTGAAATCTAGGAATATATGTGTGGGGAGCCTGTTGTTTATTCCCTCAACAGACTATTCTTGGATATATCTCTGACCTCTGAAATGACTTTCTTGATCTCAGGAATTCTACAACCCACCTTCCGCAAACTACTCCTTTAAGCCTTATACCACCTAAAAGTACTATGGGTCGGGCTTCTCCAGACATCCTCAGTTTTAAAGGAAGAAAAACAACCAACTCATTGTGGTGGTTACTGTGGAAAGGAATACGATCTAGTGTGTGGGAACCCCTAAGTTGAATTATTTGGAATTATAAATATCTGCGTAATAAAAGTTGACTTTCCCATGATTTGGGACAGTTGGTTGAGAGGAAGGCACTGACCAATATGAACTGAAGTTTGTACTTTAGGCTTTGAAAAAAAATGAGTTTGCATTCTCTCGGGGAGAGAATGTGTGACCATCTTTCTTCCCTTGGCTGGCAAGGCATGTTGGCTTCATTTTTAAAATAGTGCTAGGGAGGGAGGGAAAAAAATGTAATGTATTCTTAAAATGTTTATATGTCAGCAAAATCCTGAAAACCATTCAATAGATTAATCTTCCTGCTGACTTAAAAAGGATGGATTTCCAGCTATAACTGAGATTGGGAAAAATTGATTTCCATGTTCCTTATGACTGAATAAGATAAAAGCCACTACCTTGGCAAGCTTCTCCCAGCCTGGATCCAGACTTCTGGAGGGCTGGCTAATTGAAAAGTCACTCCAAATACCCGGCCCCGACCCTTTGAGGAGATCTGGAAAAAGAATCAAGGGCAGGCTGTCCATTTTTCAAGAATGATTTCCAGAACACTGTTTATTCTCAACATTGCTGAACAGCTGCTGTCAAAGGTGAAAATACTTTCTCTCCCTTTTCTTCTAACTCTTCCTCCTTCCCCCCTTACCTTCTTCTCTTTCTCTCCATTTCTCAAGTTTCTCTTCCTATGATTTATGTAAAGATGGCTTCAAAATGAGCTCACCACCTGGTTCAAAGCTCTCTTCTTAAAGCTCTGAGCAATGGTGAGCCAATTTCTTTCTGAGATCTTAGTTTGCCCAGTTAAAAAGAAGGCATCATCTCTGTGCCTGGGTTTATGGTTAGCAAAGCGTTTCACCCACCTTGGCCCATTGTAATCCTCATATGGTAGCTGTGGGAAGCCAGTTAGTATTGTCACTGCTGTAAAACGATCTCAGATGACTTACAAATGACATGGAGCCAGTATTTGCCAAAGCTGGGACAAGATCCCACATCTGATTCGACATGGAATGGGTGTCCACTGAGTCACAGTGGATTCCCGCATTATTAACACTTCGTTCCATCACACACATGTTGAGTGAGAGGCTTCACTCATTTACTCGATCATTCGTTCTTTCATTTCATCAATATTTATTGAGCATCTAAGACCTCCTGGGCACTATACAAAATGTGACAACAACTGCGAACTAGACAGGCAGGATCTCTGCTGGCAAAGAGTTTATCATCTACTGATAAAGCCAATTTGAATATGGAGTCGAAGAACTATGGCAAATTCCAGATTCTTCAGAAGGTAAAATAGTCCAACATCTCTAACACCGACACAATGTTCAAAGGACAATTTTAATGGAAAACATAGTAGATTAAGTTTTTTTTTTTTTTTTAAAGAGCTCAACTTTGATGAAAGAGTCTTATAGGGTTTACGGACCTAAGTGCTAGTTAAAATATTTGTGTCTTCCTGGTTATGTTTTTTTTTGAATTGTTTTTTAAGAAATTTCTCTCCCATCTATTCCATGCCATTTCTTCCTTTCCTTTTACTTTTAAGTTTAACCCCCCCACCCCATCTTGTTTCCTACTCCATCAGGTCATTTCTATATGGAAACCAATGGCCTGTCATTTTGAATCAATCATATGATGTCATTTTCCTAGCCAGACAGGACAGCGGCTGGAGCCATGTATTTGTATTTTCCAAAGAATTCTATAAAGTTCTCCAAAGCACGTGGTTCTGAATATTCATGAAGTTATCTAAATAGGATAAGAAATTCTCAAACAGTAAGCTTAATCCTCTGAACCTTGATATAGAAACAATAACAATAACAAATATTATTAAATGGCACTTCCCTCTGAGTGCCATATAATTATATTCTAACTAATTGAATCTTCATGACAACTTTTTGAGGTACTATTTAAATTCCCAATTTACAGATAAGAGAAATGAAGCACAGGGAGAATTATTTTACCCAAGTTTATAAGCAAGTTAATGACAGAGACTGGATTTGAACTGAAATCATCTATTTGCAGAGTTTATTCTCTTCTCCATGTACCCATAGCTCTCATAGAATCAATTAGACACTACTCAGTCAATTGACAACATTAGCAAATGGCATTTGAATTCTCAGGCCAGCCTTCCTAATCACCCAGGGCTGGGGTTGATAAGTATTTTGTGCCATCACCTGATCAAGTATTATACCTTCCCTGATTTTATTAGGCTCTTATCCCTTTAACTTGTAAATTGCAGGAAAGGGGGGCGGGGATCTGCACTGACACATCCTGCAGTTTCCACTGTGGGTCAATCCTTCGGTGGAGGACTGGTATCTACATGCACGTTTGGTATATGCATAGTGGGAGAGGAAGTACCGAAGACTACTGTACGTGGACAGAGGGAAATGGGGTCATGGCTGTAAAACCATCAGTGGTTATTTGTGAGTGGGTAGTTGTGATAACAAGGTTTGCTTGTATGGCTTCTTGGTGGGTGGAATCAGTGGGGAGATGTTCCCATAATCACAGGGGTGTGGTGTGGGGGGGTGTCTGTGGGTGGGTAAGTTGAGGATAAGCGTTTGACAGAAAAAAGTCCCACCAACACATTTTGTTCCTCCTCTCTTCCTTGACCCCTCCCACCTCTCCTCCAACCAAATACCCACTATGTTGTGGTAGAAATTAAAATGGCTAAAGTGTGAAGAGGGATTTTTTTTTTCTTTTGAAACAGAGTGTAAAACCACACTCCTAACAACCAGGTTCCCTACATAAATCTATTTTTAAGATGATTACAGGGTTTCCATAGCCATTCTACCATCAACTGCTGGTTTTGTTTCCTCGTCGTCAGTAAACTGTTGGCAGGATAGTGCACCAGAGGTATACTTTTTAAAGGGTGTAATTGCATGGCTCAGAAATTATCACTTTCTCGACGACGGGTTTCATTGGTCTCTCCCTTTGAGAATCCGGTTTAGAAGCTGGGCTTGTCAGTCCCTCCAAGCACACATCGCATTGTGTGTGTTGGTCTCGCAGTATATCATGCTGGCAACCACTAGGCAGAGGGTAGTAATTAAACCACACAATAGGCATCAAGGGATGAGGAGAAGACACTGTGTTTAGAATAAACGAACACAAGAAGTGCAGCCAGCTTCCCTAGGAAGGCTATCTGAGCAGTGTGGCGAGCCAAGATTGGGCAGCCTTTGCAAAGCAAGCTGGGAAACTCCCCATGGTGCCATCAGCCAGCAGCTGAGGCTGCGTCCTTCCCGAGGATCTGCCATGGGCTGCCTTCTCCAGGATTAACTTTCTCTGGAGCATAGGAACCTAGGAGTGGCTTTGCAGAGTTATGCCCTTTCTACTGCCAGGGACCAGACACTATGCAAATTTAGACTAATTTGGCAGCTATTTCGAAGAGGCACATCTAATAATGATGGGCACAGGAACTGGAATTCTGTCTCCAAAACAGAGGGCATAGCAGGCAGAAATCAGCCTCTAAAACGGGCCCTAGAAGCACCAACATGTAATAGGTAAAACTGGCAGAAGTAACTGTTTCTTAAGGGTGATAAGGGTGTGGCAATGATAAGACTAAGTACTCAATTTCTGTCTAGGAGAGTCGAGAAAACTACCCCAACAAAAGACCACAGTGTTTCTCACTTTAATCAAGACGGCCAGCATGGTGCCTCAGTACTGAAACGCAACTGGTGTTGAGAAACCAAAGCTCATAAAGTAATGAGTGATGACTGTCTGCGATAACTATGTCTAAAGACTAGAAAAACGTGAGCTGCAGAGCAAGAACGGAGGGTAATTGAAGTAGTAGTATCCAGGGGAAAGGGCACTGGGATGCTAACAAATTATCTACAGAGGAGAGAAGGGCTCTTCACCCAGTGCCCTTGACTAGATAAAAATAGATGTTACAGGCATCTAGCAGCTCTTGTCCTCAATCTGTCTCACCAAGCGAGCTTCGGATCTGAAACTTGGACTCTGAGGGCCCTGACCCACCAGAAGTGAGAGTCCTGGGAGTGTTTCTTCATTCAAACATTTGTAAGTACCCTGATGTCCCAACCATACCAGCACTTGGGTTGCAGGGCTAAAAGGATGTTGCACATTTTTAAGGGGCTCATAGTCTAGTTGGACAAACTAGAGAAGTCAACATATAATCATAATGTGGAGAGACAGAATCCATTAAAGAGAAAGCAGAGCGTGGATTGGGAGCATGGAGACGAGGCACCTTACCCAGCCCGTGGTAGGGGGGAGTCCATGAAGTCTTATCAGATGAAGGGATATCTGAATTTACCCTTAAATATGAAAAATCAGAAGTGGTAATAGAGGGTTAAGATGGTAAGTCAGGGTTCACATCATGTTTAAAAGAGGCAGGGGGCACATTCAAACCAGATATTCAAAGCATGGGCACTATAAGAAGACACTGGAGAGCACTGTGTGTTTGGGAAAAACTGTCACATTATTTAGTAGGTTGCGTGTGAGGGGTGGTATCGAAGGGGATGAGGTAGGAAGTGGTTATGTCAGCAATTGCCTGATTAGCAGTTTGTAGGCAGAAGGAGGGATTGAAAATGTTAAGCAGGGGAGTAATATGGTTGAATTTGCAATTCAGATGGAATTCCCATACACGTCTCCCACTCCAAATGAACTGATGTTTTGATGTGTGAGTTTGGTAGACGCACATTTCTTACTTTGATTGCGTCCGAGAGCTTAATGAGCTTTAGGCGGGCTGGTAAAATTGAGTTTTCAGACTTCAAACTTGAGGGCTGGACTCTGAACTTATGGACATCCCCCATCAAGTTTTCACTTGTGAGACCCTGCTTGAAGCTGTCCCCTGACGTCTCTTTGCTGTATCTCTATCTACAGAAACTTGGGTGGAAAATGGAACATGCAGTTAACATTTAAAACACCTTTACATGTCAGTAAGAGATCACAGTGTGGAAATTATCCCAGGGAAGGGAAGAATCTCACCAGTGCAACTTTCTTGATGCAAAACCCTATCTTCTGAGCTTTTAAACAATTTCTCTTGAAATCGTATGTTTGGCAATAAGGAATAAAATGGCATTCCCTTAAAAAGAATGCCACTGATGATTAAGACTATTGCACTATCAATCTTTGTCAAGGCCTTTTAGCAAGTGGATTTAGCCCCAGTTCTGAGATGGTATGCCTCATTTTACTTTTTTTATTAAACTTACAAATGGTCTTTCTACTTAGGGTGAAAAGCACGTGATTTAAAATAGAACAGAACTTTCTGGAGAGGACGATGAAGAAGATCAGAGTGAGGACTATTCAAGAGGAGCCTGAAAATTTATTAATTCAATTAAAATGGGATTTATAAATATACTACGCTCAGGTAAGAAAGAATAGTATAAGACATAGTACAGGAGATAGAATGTTCAAGATGAAAGAAATCCAGAGAATGATGGAAACGGTGTATGTCAAGTGTTCCAGGAGTACAGAGAAGTGTTCCAGCATGCGGGAGGGAAGGGAAGTTAGATCAAGAGGATGGGAAGTTTCCAAGTGTGATGGGCACCATGAATTAAGACCCAGAAGGAATGCCTTTCCTGAGAACATGGGTGATGATGAGGAAGCTGGCCCACATGGAGGAGGGGTTCATGCTGAAGGGGCCACCACAGCCACTGGTTTGCCACAGGGCAGACATGACCGCAGGGAGTTGTCATTGTATAACACAGTCAGAACTGTGGAGTGTGCTTTTCAGTCTCTCAACACCATGTCCCTGGCCCTGTCTCCCTAGTCTTATCCTAGTAGGACACTGGGCCCTGCCTCTGAGCTACGGATGTGCAGACAGCAGAGCTCACACGGTGGGAGGGATTCCAAGCACAGGTTACAGGAGCCGGGTCTCTGATCTGCCACTTTGCATAACAAAGGTCATAACTGATAGAGCCTCACTCCTAACATGTGCTCAACTAAACCATGTCAGAGTCAGTGTCCTGCGTGATGCAGGGTCAGTGAGATGCAGGGCACAGGTATGGAACTTCAGAGCCAGCAGGGACCTCCGATCCCAAGAAGTCCAACCTTCTTATTTTACAGTTGAGGAAATGAAGTCCCCGGGGAAGTTCAGTAATTTGCTTGAAGTCACATAGCTAGTGGCAAAACTGAGACTAAAGTCCAGTTCCCCAATCTCTCAGTTCAGTTCTTTCTTCATTCTTACCACATTTTTTTAAAAAGCAATAATCTGTAAATATTCAAAATGATCCCTCTTTTCCCTTATTTGAAAACACTTTTAAATGTCTGCATTTTTCTTTAAGTTTGAATACTTTTCCTGTGATGCTCGATTAATAATTGTAGTTTTAGGCTTGTGTAGAACACAGATGGCCCCCAGGAGGTTGTTTATTTGGGACAAATAATCAATCCTTTTACCTGCATATGTTTTGCCTCTTTCAAAACTTTTGTATGCATTTCTCCACTGAATTTCACAAACGTGCCACACGGTGAGCTGGGCAGCCTTGTCTCGTCATTTGACCATTGAAGGAAACGTATAGAGAGACTTACTGACTTTCTCTTAGCGATGGCATTGAAACTAAAACCCCACGATTCCTTAAAACAACAGAAGAGAACCAGTGAGAAGGAACAATGGTTGAGCGTGGGTTGAGAGATGTTAGTTACATCGTCAAGTTCATGGTTTGTCATGCTTTGCTGTTGTTGTACACAAAAACTTTGCCCAAGTTGCAAAGCTGCCCCACGGAGAGGTCCGCAGACCACAAAAGTCATATTTGAATTCCCAGATTATGCTGCTGTACCTTATATGAGGCCCAAGAAAGCAAGCTCTAAGCCTGATGGAAAAGGACAGGATCCGTCAGTGCGTTGATGTGACTGGGCTGAAAAAGATTCAAAGAGACATGATCTGTCTCTGGAGACAATTAGAAAACAGAGTAGGGGGCCCTTGGCTACATCTCTCTCTTTGTTTCAAATGTGGCTGTTTAAATTTGAATTGAATGTGTTTGGGGATTTTCTACAAAGGGAGCCACTTGGAAGGCTGCCGTTTCTTGTTATCAGTCATGTTTTATTATTGAGAGGAGGGACGCCCAGAGGAACGTCAGAGCTCAGGCACAGGTGAAAAAAAATATGGGAGGGACTGATGCACGACACTACTTTAGTCCCATGGCATCCAAACTCATAGACACTGTCTTCAAGGATAAATGAAAGATTCAGTAGAAAAGACAATTTCAAAGAACTTTGAATGGGTATCATCTGAAAGGTGGAATGAGAATGTCAGGAAGGGCAGTTAATCTATGCATATTTTTTTAAGCAATAGCTATTGATTCTTACTGCACCAGTTGGAGAGAAATCAAAAGAATCAGACCCCTTGGTGGCCCTCAGGAAGTGGACAGTGCAGTCTTACCAGCTTTAACTTACTTACGCCCACTAAAAACCAAAGTATGACTCAAATCAATGAGTTGATAAATAAGTGGTACTGATTAGTGTTGTGAATATGTAGAGAAGATGCTTGAGGTCTGCATTCCGTTAGACAGGAAGAAATAATCAGCAGCACCTTTAAAGTTGTGGAGTAGGGTGAGGGGGGGTAGCAGCCAAAGGGAGGGAGAGTCAAGGATTAGAGAGTAAGGAAAGACAATGTAAGTAGGTTAGGGGCACCTGCTGCTTCCTTATCACCCCTACCGTTTGTCTTTGCAAAGGGAAATATTTACGTGGTCTCCATTTGCCCTTCTCGTGCCTCAGTCAGTTCTGAATGGAACAGGGAAGTTACTCAAGCTCTTCATGCCTGACATGATCCCATCTGTCATAAAGGGAGTTATATTTCTCGTATAGATAGATGCCAGCGTTTCTGGAAGTTTAGAAGCAATGATGTTTAGTGAAAGTCCTTTAAAATGCACTGAGAGCTATAAAACTGTGAGGAGTTATTCGTGATTTTCTCTGTGTAACTTTTTAAGAGGTACCCACACTACCTGGTTAGAACTGGGATTTGCAGCTTCCATTCCACGTGACCACCCCGATGAAAGACAAGCTTCCTCATTTCTTTATCACGGTGTCTTTTTGCCCAGAAGAACACAGGTGGGGCAAGGTTTAGCCCAATCCAGTGATAGGTGTTAACCCTTGGAATGTGACTTTAATAGCCAATAGGTATTTATAATTAATGTGCAATAACTCAATTATGCACATGTCTTTAAATTTAATAGGCCCAGTTAAGGTAAGATCATTAAGCACCCAATTGAATGTTAAACACATATATTTGAGGTTTAACGACTATGCAGCAGATGCAGGATGGATTATGGGATTGTTAAAGGGCATTAAGAAAGTTGTTAATATGGTGGGGGTATTTAATTAATGTTTTAAACAATCTACCCTTTGAAATCAGCCCAAAATGCTATGTGAAACCTGCTCGGGGAGCAGGAACCTAATTGACAGCGTTACTGTTTAAGCCCCACCACACTGAAGAACACAACAAAGCAGCCCTCTAATTAGCGTGAGAAATGACAACAGCACAACAAAAACCATGGAGTGTCTCCAATGACAGGTGCAGCAAATAACAAGGCTGATGAAAGATTCTGCAATTAAAGATTCCGCTATGAAGATTAATGGAGTATTATCTTAAATTAATGTAAGGCGGGCTATCGAGACGAGCTTCTGCCTTACAAGCATCCGTCCTTTTCTACTTCTCTTGCCTCAATTCGTTTCTGTGCCTCAGAGTCCTCGTTACTATTCCTCAATATTCAAATGACTTTTTACTTTATAGCTTCTGTATTCTTTTTCTACCTGTCCATGATCCATTTTTCTTTCTTGTTGCCTCTTATCCTCTCTCTCTCTCTCTCTCCCCTTCTCCTCCCTCTCTCTTACTTGGAATAATATGCTTCCAGCCCAATGTCAATGCTCTGCCTCTTATACCCAAACTCTCACTAGGGTCTCTCTCTCTACATCAACAGTTGTGTTTACACTGCAAATTAGCCTCGGAGCTCTCAAGGATCGCATAAATTTGCAATATTCAAGATGTCCTCCTCATTTAGTTTCCCTTTTCATTAAAGATTTTTTCTTTTTCTTTTTCTTTTTTTAAATTGAAGTAGAGTCAGTTTACAATGTTGTGTCAATTTCTGGTGTACAGCATCATGTTTCAGTCATACATATATGTATATATACATACACACATATATTCATTTTTATTAGAATATTTATTTTGGATGTCATCATCTCACGTTCATTCTCTCAATAGGTATTTATTAAGTGTCTACTACATGCCAAGCGCTGTTCTAGACACTGGGAGTACAGGCAAAGTCTGTCTATTCATAAAGTTTACATTCTCGTTGAGTTAACAGAAAGTAAATACCAAAGCAAAAGCATGGCAGATGGTGATCGATTCCATAGACAAAAACACAGCAGAGAAGCGAGCAAGGGAATGTCAGGGATGGGGGCTGCTCTTTTAATCTCACAAAGAGTGACGCTTAAGCAGCCATCTGAAGGAGGTGAGGTGGGCAAGAGCAAGGGGGCCTGTTTGGCTGGAACAGAGTGAGAGAGGCAGGAGGTCGAATCAGAGAAGTGGTGGGGGGCCAAACTGCACAGGGGGTTATTGGGAATTTAAGGATTTTGACTTTTATTTCTGGATGATCTAGAAAGCCACTGAAGAATTTTGACCACAGGAGAGAGATGAGTAAGTTAAGTTTAAAAATCACTCTATTAGCTGCTGTGCAGAGGGCCACTGAAGAGGTCCTGGAGAGGAAGCAGTAAAAGTTGACAGAGCAGATTGAGAGTGGTCTGGAGCCGGGTGGTTGTAATACAGGAGGATGATGAAGTCAGATTCTAAATGTGTCTGCAGATCAAACCAACGGCATTTGCTGGCAGATTAAATGAGTCTAAACTTTCGGGGCTAAGCAATTAGAAGACTGAAGTTGCCATGTACTGAGGATGAAAGTTTGGTGCGGGAATTCAAGGATTTCTTTGTGGACATGCTAAAGAGAGCTATCCAGTAGGCAAGTGGGTGTAGGAGTCTGGATTTCAAGGGAATGTTCAGGAGGAAGGCACGTATTTGGAAATTACTGGCCTATTGCTGGCATTGGAAGCCGTGAGCCTGGATTAAATCACCTAGGGAGACGGAGAAGAAGGGAGGTCTGGGAACTGAGCCTCCAGAGGTTGGAGAAATAGGAGGAAAGAAGCAGAGAAGACAGAGAACGAATAGCCAGGCAGAGAGAAAAAAGACTGAGAATGAAGAAAATGCTTCAAGTGGGAGGAAATGATCAATTGTGGCAAGTGCTGCTGATGGGATGAGTAAGATGAAAACTGAGAAATGCGTGTTGCTTTAGCAGCGCCATTGGTGACCTTGTCAGGAGCTATTTCAGTGAAGCATTGGGTTAAAAGACAGATTGGCATGTATTAAAGTGAGACTAGAAGAACCGGAGACAGTGAGAACATAAACCTCTTTGGAGAAATGTTGCTTTAAAAAAGAGCAAATATACATGAAAAAATTCTCAATGTTGCTAACTGTTAGAGGAATGCAAATCAAACCTGCATTGAGGTATCACCTCACACCAGTCAGAATGGCCGTCATTCAAAAATCCACAAATGACAAATGCTGGAGAGGCTGTGGAGAAAAGGGAACCCTCCTACACTGCTGGTGGGAATGCAGTTTGGTGCAGCCGCTGTGGAAAACAGTATGCAGATTCCTTAAAAAACTGAAAATAGACTTATCCTCTAATCCAGCAGCCCTACTCCAGGGCATATGTCCGGAGGAAGCTCTAGTTTGAAAAGATACATGCACCCCCGTTTCCATAGCAATGCTACTTACAATAGCTAAGATGTGGAAACAACCTAAATGTCCATCGACAGATGACTGGGTAAAGAAGTTGTGGTTTATAGATACAATGGAATATTACTCAGCCATAAAAACAGATGAAATAATGTCACTTGCAGCAACATGGATGGACCTGGAGATGGTCCTACTAAGTGAAGCAAGCCAGAAAAGGAACGAACACTGCTATATGATATCACTTATATGTGGAATCTAGAAAAAATGAGACAAAGGAACTTATTTACAAAACAGAAACAGACTCACAGACATAGAAAACAGACTTGTGGTTACCAGCGGGAATAAGGGGCTGGAGGGATAAACTGGGAGTGGGATTTGCAGATACTGTGTAGCACAGGGAACTATATTCTGTTCCTTGCAATAACCTATAATAAAAAAGAATATGAAAAAGATAGATAGATATGTTTAACTGAATTACTACGCTATGCACCAGAAATTAACACAGCATTGTAAACCAACTATACTTCAATCAAAAATAATTAGAATGAAAAAGGGGAAATAAATGGAGTAATACCTAGAGAGAGATATGTGATCAAGAAAAAAAAATATTTTTTAAGGTTGAGAGATATAATATCATGTCTATATGCTATTAGGAATTATCCAGAATAGAGGAAACTTTGATGATGCAGGAGAAAGAATAGGTGTTGCTAAAGTGTCGTCCCTGAGTAGGCAAGGGAGGAAGGGACCTGCTGCACAAGCCATGGGGTGGGGTTTGGATGTGACCATGGTCAGCTCATCCACCTCGGCAAAAAGGAAAGCAGAGCATATGGGCGCAGGTACGGACAGTTTCATTAAACACAATAGTGGAAGAGTGTGGGCACTCTATTCTACTTGCTCTTGCTTCTATTGCTAATCTATAGTTAAATCAGAAGTAAGGTCATTAGCTAAGAAGGGGAATGAGGAAGGAGGAATTAAGAGGTTTGAGGGCAGAAGAGAAGGCATGAGATATACATGAGAAAAGAGGAAGAGGAAAGATAGCAGGATTGCTGAGTTCACCTGAAGCCAGTAGTCATGAATTTTAAAGTGAGATCAAAGAGGATGGTTGTAGGTGTTTTCCTGGGTAATTGTGGGCGGAGGATAGGTAGAGAGCTACGTATAAATAGGTCTGGGATTTTTGCAAAGTAAGTGTAATAGAGAAAGAGAGAGAGAAAGACAGTGGAGATGAGGGTGTATGCAATGATAGGATTTAAAAAATAATGGGTGATAGAATTTAATCTAGGTGTTGGCGAGGGGACGCAAGAACATGATGGGGAGGGAAGGACAATGAAAAGGTGGTATGGCCTTTGGATTTTATGTCCAGTGGAATAACTGATCCTTAAAATCAGATTCAAGGGGATGTGAGATGGAAAAATAAAAGGTGGTAGATAGTAACCAAGAGGTCTGGAGATGACTGTAACGGAGGCTTAGCGGCTGGCACACACTGATGGCAAACATTTCCACACTGGGGAGTGCAGAGGGCGGAGGGAGTTGCAGTGGTTTGGAACTGGGAGCAGCGAGAGGAACAAGAAGGACATCTATCCCTAATGCTGGTATGGGGGGAGCTGTGGGGGGAAGAGAAACCTCTGCATATAGGAGGGGGTTACAGGAGGAGTCTTGTCCTCAGGGGAGCATTAGGTTAGGTGTAAGTTAGAGCAAGAAGAGGAGGATATTTTGAGAACAGACTGGGAATAGAAGAAAGTCTGATGACGAAGGATCCAAAGCTCCAGGGGACCCAAAAGAAAGGTATGAGGCCATAGACAGGATCTGGAGACGCAGGTATGTCCAGAGTAGTATGGGTACTGGGAGAAGGGTACTGGGGGTAGTGAATGCCATGAGGCTCTTACCTTGGCTTCCGGAAACAGTAATAAACAGTTCATCCTGCCGGCCTCTACGAGAAATGGTGGTGGTGAGGCTCTGGGTCCTCGTCTGGAGTCGGGACAGGAAAGAAAGGTAGACTCTTGCCAAGATCTTATGGAACGTGGAGCCCTCATCTTCACTCCATTCGTATGTCCCATAACCTAAGACGTGAGGGACTGCGTGTGCAGAGAACCACTGCTGTGAGCTCCCGCGGTCCTCCACCCCAGGGCGTTCTAACGGCCTTGCTCATCGTTCCTCAAAAGTAGGAGCCAATATTGCCACTGTGGTGTCTGGGAAGCGAGGGAATTGCAGGAGCTGGCAGTGAGGGGAAGATAGAGTTAATGACCAGAGAAGTGTGTAAATGGGCCCTTCTGGTGGCAATGGGCACTTTTGGAGGGCAGCAGAAACAGCGGTAGATCTTTAGCAGGGAGTAGCTGTCACAGGTGCCACCAAGAAGTGTAAGATGTTCAGGACTAAGGAGTCAGGATAATAAAACAGCATGGTTCCTTGGCGACAAACACCACTGCAATGAGGTCGACACCCAACCCTAGTTATCTCCAAGGTTGGTGTGACCTGGAGAAAAATGGTTATAAATATATGTATATACAAATACGTGTGTATATAAATATATACACAGACAGCCACTAGTGTGTATACAGGGTATATGCATATATATTATTTATATATACCGTGTATATTCATATACATTATATATATTCATATACATATTTACATATATGTGTATGTATATGTGAACATCCCATGAGAGAAAAATGACGGTAGAATATTTTCTGGAGACTAATTCCGTGACTTGGTAAAAATAACATGTTTCACTTCTGTGTGTCTAAGAGTATGTATCATTGTAACACTTGCATGTTGCAAATGCCTACCTCTTATCAGTGGACAAGACATTTCCATGATTTGTGCTTTTTCTGCCTTTTCCAAGATATACAGCTGGCCCCCAGGAGAGAGGTCAGTGTCCCTGCGAGCCCTTTAGCCTGAGCTGCACTGTCTCCACCAAGCTGTCATATTCATTCATCTTCAGACTCCCTCCCACTGCACCGCACTCACCCCCGCACCCACCCCCTCGATCGCTAAAATGGCAATACAGGGCGGCTGTGGAGCCCCGTTACTTCACCAGCAACACAGGGAACATTCTTCTCCCTGATCAAATGAGATTCGGTTACATGTCATGGGAAACCAGCATCAGCAGCTTGTGTCATTTAATAAAACCGAAAGTTACAACGTCCTGAATAGTTCCCTTAGAAGCTATTTTAAGTGGACGGCCCTTCCCCAGAAGGCCCCGTGAGTGCAGAATAACAGAAGTTAATTTTAGCAAGCACTTTTTAACCTACATTTGGGGACAAAAACGCCAGGAAACCTATTACATAATTGAAGTAAAAAGAAACCCTCTGGGCGTGACAAAAAGTTGTCTGTCTCAAGTTACTGCAAATGGAAAAATGATATACCGAGGAGCCTGGTATTTCAGAAGTGCAATAGTGAGAAACTTTACGGCTGAGAAGGCAAATGAGGGCACCTGGATGTGAAAGAACACCTGACACTCCGGGCAGCAAGGAACGTTCCTGTCGGCTGCTCACTGTCCCAGGTTGCATTAAGCCTTCCATCGGAAACAGTACTTTCATACTGACATGTGAAGGTCCAAATCCTAATTTGTTCATCAGTCAGAACCCCTAAGAGTCCTAGACTTGCATTAGCTCTTAGCGCATTGCGAACTAGAGGGACCAGCTTAAGGGGATCAAAATGTTCCTGTACCTTCCGTACCTCATTCAGTGTTCAAGCTCATTATCTTCATGGGTACCTGACCCCATTCTCCGGCACTACCTCTTTGTGTCACCCACCACTTGTCCCCTGCCTCCTGTCTCCTTCTCAGACCTCAGGTGACTTTTTCAGCACAGACACGCCAGCTTCACCGCAGAGTGCCAGCCTGCTCACCCACGAGTTGGGTAACCTTAGCCAGGTTACAAGAACTCTCTAAAACTCTTTCTCACTTACAAATGGGTTAAAAATATTAAGTTTGCATTGTTGTTGGGTAAATCGAGTTAAGGAAAAAAAGCATTTTGTAAATTATGCTATGTTATACAAATATAAATCAATTTTCTTTCTGAATGTGATCTTTTGACTTTAAAAACCTACACAACCAAGTTCTGACCTTGGTCTACTCTCTGCTTGAACTTAGTAACCAGTTTCTTCCTTGATGAAAATGAATTTCCCTGGCAGATCTTGGTCTCTTACCCCACTTCCTGGAGCTACGCTGGACATAGCTTCCATTCCTTGATTGTCTTAGGTCAAGGAATGGGACCTTGAAGTCCCAAGGTCCACTTCCCTGAAATGCTCTGTAAGGGTCACTAATATTCTGCGTCCTTCTAAAAAGATTGCATGACACTAGCTACCCCTGCTATGTAGGAAAGCCAAGATAAAATGTGATATAAAAATGTCTCGCAATTTATCTTATGAGCTGTCATATTATTTCATTGGAAATCCACCAGAACCTTTGAGATAGGAAATATTCCAGGTTTTTCGATGAAAAAACAGAAATGTATTGAAGTTAAAGGAGTTGTTCACAGGCTATCTTTTCATGACACTTTTGCTTGAGTCAGGAAATCTAGGGTTTATTCATCAGGTTTCAGCAGGTGCCAGAAGGAACATACAAGCTATGTCACTGAAGAAGTTTAATACATGGATTATTTACAAAAAGCTGGGCAAGGTTTACAGAAACCAACAAGGAATGATACAATATCCCAGGCGAAACAACAAAAGGAGTTATTACCATTTTTAGACAGGAAGGACCAGAGAGAAGCCTGCTGCAGGAACCTGGGGAGAGAGTTATATGGGAAGTCTGTCTACTGAACATTGTCTTGCAGGGAAATAAGCAGAGAAGTCAATCAGCATCCTCATTTTCCATTCTCCTGCCTTCCTCCTCCATCTCTTGCTGTTGACACTATTGCCTGAACACAACTGGAAGCCAGAAGCCAAGGGCTCAGAACAGGCTAGAGATGAATGGGAAGAGAATCTGGAGGTATGAAATGAAAGATACAGAGAGAGACAATGATCACACTTGTCCTGGAACCCAGATACCACACCAGTTTCTCTCTGTGTCTCTTTCTGTCTTTCTAACTTTTTATTTTCAAACGGTTTTAGATTTACAGAAAAAAATTTGCTAAAATAGTACAGAAAGTTCCCACACACTCAGATTCCCCTATTATTTCTTATCTTATTGTGATATGATAAATTTGTTGCAACTAATAAATCAATCTTGATACACTGTTATTAACTAAAGGTCACACTTTATTTACATTTCTTTGGGTTTCATCTAATGTCCTTTGGTCTAGTACCTCATCCAGGATACCACATTGCATTTAGTAGTCATGTCTCCTTGGATTCCTCTCGGCAATGATCATTGCCCATGCAAAATCTCTAAGCCCATTGTCTGCCATCCATTTACTTAATTGTTCAATTCCAGTATGCTTGTGCAATGGTTTCAGAATTTTAGCCCATACTCCCACGGGAAACTTTGTCAACTACAGTACAGTGTTTCTATACAGCTCCTTTTGCCTTTAGTATTACAGGCTTCATTCAAACATTTCCAAAATTAGTTAGATCAGCACATCCCCCACCCCCCACCGCCACTCCATTCAGTGAGGTTATTTCATACATTTGTGAGACAGTTAAATTGTCACATTCAGCGTTGCATCCTAGGATCCTCCAACCTCCTAAAAACTATGGCATACAAAGTTTATCTTTCATGTGTTAAATTCTATGGGTTTTGACAAATGCACAGTGTCATATGTCTACCATTAAAGTAGTCACAAATATAGTTGCACTGCCATGAAAATACTCCGTATGCTTCCCATATTTAACTTCCCATCCCTCAGATTCCTGGAAATCACTGATTTGCTTACCATGTCTTCTGATTGGCTCGATTTTCATTTTCTCAAATCTTTTTCATAGACCTAAAAAAAAAATTTAATAAAGACCAACATAGGATTATTTTCATTTTCTTTCATGGATCATGCATTTGGTGTAGTGCTTAAAATCTTCTCATCAAACCTAAAGCCATATAGATTTTTCACTATGGTTTCTTCAATAATTCTTACAGTTTTGCATTTTATATTTAGGTCTATGATCCACTTTATTTTTATTTTTTATTTTTTGGTGGGGGAGGTAATTAGGTTTGTTTATTTATTTAATTTTTCAAATAAAGGTACTGGGGATTGAATCCAGGACCCTGTGCATCCTAAGCACACACTCTACTACTGAGCTGTATCCTTTCCCCTCTATGATCCATTTTAAATTAACTTTTGTGTATGGAATAAGTTTTGTGTCTAAGTTAATTTTTTTTTTTTTTTGTGGGCTTATGGACATCCTATTGTCCGAGCACCATTGTTGAAAAGATTATCCTTTATCCATTGAATTGCCTTTGTACTTTTGTCAAAAATCAATTGATTTAGAACAAATTCAGCGAGTTGCAGGATATGAAATTTAACACTCAAAAATCAGTTGTATTCCTATACAATAACAATGAATAATCCAAAAAAAAAGGAAGTTAAGAAAACAATTCCATTTACAAGAACAATAAAGAGAATAAACTACTTAGAATAAACTTAACCAAGAAGGTGAAAGTCACACTGAAAACTGCAAATCACCACTGAAAGAAATTCACACAAATAAATGGAAAGACATACCATGCTCATGAATTGTATGACTTAATATTGTTAAGATGTAAATACTACCCTAAGCAATCTATAGACTCAATGCAATCACTATCAAAATCCCAATGTTGTTTAGCAGGAATAGGAAAATTCATCCTAAAATTCATATGGGATACCAAGGAGCCTCAAACAGTTAAAAACAATCTTGAAAAAGAAGAATAAAGTTGGAGGACTTATATTTTCTGATTAGAAACTTACCACAAATCTACAATTATCAAAACAATGTGATATTGGCATAAAGGAAGACAGACATAGAGACAAATGGGATAAAGTAGAATGCCCAGAAGTAAACCCTCACACTTAGAGTCAAATGATTATTGACAAGGGTGCCAAGACCTTTTAATGGGGAAGAGAGAGAGTCTTCACAGCAAATGGTGCTCAGAAAACTAGATATCCATAGGGTAAAGAATAAAGTTGGACGCTTACCTTGCCCCACATACAAAAAATCAACCCCAAATGGATACAGACCGAAACAAAGCAATTAAAACTACAAAACTCTTAGAAGATAATGCAAGGGAAAGGCTGCAGAGCATTGGATTTGACAGCTATTTCTTGGATATGACACCAAAAGCATATGCAGCAAAAGAAAAATAGATACATTGAATTTCATCAGAGTTAAATATTTTGGTGGTGTGCTTTGTGTTGTGCAAAAGCAACCACCAGAATGCAAGGCAATATTTGCAAATCATATATTTTAAAAGGAATTAATATTCATAATATATAAAGAACTCCTACAAATCAACAAAAACAAAACACAAACAACTAGATTAAAAAAAAGTGAGCAAGGAGCTAAAGACACATTTCTTTAAAGGATACATACAAATAGCCAATAGGAACATGGAAAGATACTTAATATCACTGCTCATTACGAAAATGCAAGTCAAAACCACAATGAGATTCCATTTCATACCAATTAGTATAGCTATTATTTTTTTTTAAAGTAAATAATGTGTTGCTAAGAATACGGAGAAATTGGAAGAAAAAAAGAGTATGTTTAGTTGAACTTCTACATTCTATCAGCTTTGTGAAATGACATATCTCTTAATTTTTTGATATCAGTCATCATAAGGCTAGTGGAACATATCCCTTTTGAAATGAAAACCATGCCATTTCCCACCAGCAACAAAGATGACTGATAAAGTAATTTGTTTGCCAATGTTACTTTTTTCAGACAACTGGACTGGTTGATTTTCCGTGACCGTACAGAGTGACCATTTGCAGGTCGATGGTTAAGGTCTATTGATCCAATTTCTTCAATCCAATTCAGACATCATGTTGTCTGGAATAAATGGCCCATGTCTGGATAGTTTAGTAGTTATGACAAGCATATCAAATTAATCGTTCAGCAATAAATCCTTTGCTATGCAAGCCGTTCCGAACTTAGAAATGGGTGTGGTTCCAAAAGTTCATTCTAAACTAATTGTTTAAAACTTCAAATGTATAATCAATAAAAGATTAAAGAGGCTTGAAAATATGAATTAAGTTTCTTAACCAGGCTGTTACACACACAAACACACAAAACTTTATTAACTCATGTCTTGAGTTCTGGTACTGGAGACAAAATATATATTTTGAGTTGTGATCTGGTAGTTGAAGAAACTGTGCGTTCTTCCACGTCTCAGTTAGAAATGCTAGCTGTTGTGAGAAACAAACGCTAAAACATAGAATTACTCAAATGTGATATAAATTTATTTCTCCTTGATAAAGTTTCTGACTGGCCCTTCGGCAAGCAGTGATTTAGATGAATTCCCTGTCCTTTCCTTCTTAAATTTTTACAGTTTCCAGTTTCCAACATCTGGCTTTCAAGGTCACTGAGTTAATCTGCCTGAAGCTGGGGGGATGGGAAAAGTGCATGTGAATGGTGTCCAGTCTGAGGAAAGAGGACACAGGGAAAGTGAGTGCTAAGGGTGGCACTCAACGCTAGTCCCAGTAAGCAGCTGAGGTGGAAATAACCAGAACACGCTGGTTTCAGTCTTATCTGATCAGCCAGCAGCATTCATCTCTCAGTCTCTCTTTCCTTCTTGAAAATACCTTCTTGGTCTTCACATCACACGACTCTCTGGTTTTCTGCTTTGCTTTCCTTTTTGCCGTCATGTGCTGTTTCTCCTTAAGGCTGTGTTCTAGACCTTCCTCACTGTTGACTCTTTATTTATCATTGGATGATGACTTCCACAACCCCGTGTTCAGTTATCACTTGTGTTCAGATGATTCACAAATGTATACCTCCAGCCCAGAGCGCCCCCCGTAGGACCTTATTTATAAAGCTTCCTAATTAGTGTCTCCTCTTGGAAGTCTTGAAGGCCCTTTAAACTCAACATTCCCCTAGGAACCTCACTTTCCACACTTGTACTGTGTCACCAAGCCCAGTGGATTCTTTTTTTTTTTTTTTTTTTAACATTTTTTATTGATTTATAATCATTTTACAATGTTGTGTCAAATTCCAGTGTAGAGCACAATTTTTCAGTTACACATGAACATATATCCAGTGGATTCTACTGACTAGAACTTGGCTACACAAAGTGTGTTCCGAGGACCAGAAGTTGCCTTTGTGTGAGGCTGGTTAGGACAGTGAGTTCTAGGTCAATCTGCAAGTGCCGCTGCAGACCTACTGAATCAGAACCTACATTTTGTCAGGATCCCCAGTTGATTCGTATGCACTTTAAAGTGTAAGTGCAATAAAAGACTCTCAGACCTATCCATCGGACTGCATCTTTACTTCCAGCCCCTTGGTAACAGCTGCTTCCCACCTGGACGACAGAAGCAGCTTCCTGACCTGACGGCCCTCATGTGTTCTTAGCCCCTTTGTATTAATTTTCTATCCAGAAGCCAGTATGTTAATTACCAAAACACAAATGAGATTGTATCACCCCTTTCAAAAATGCTATATCTTAAGATAAAGACCCAAATCTCTTCATGTATAACTGAAAAATTATGCTCTTCACTGGAATTTGACACAACATTGTAAAATGATTATAACTCAATAAAAAATGTTAAAAAAAAAAAAGACCAAAATCTCCAATTGATTAACAGGGCTTCCAAGAATCCATACCCTGGCGACCACTTAATCTTCATTTCCTGTCACTCAAAAGTCCCAAGTATCTTTCCAGCACTGCACATGATGTTCTGTGCGGTTCCCTTCTTTCCTTTCATCATAATTGAAGTGAACTTATTTTTCAGATCTCAGTTCAGAATTCCCTGACATTCAAGGTCAGGTTAGGCTCCTTTGTTACATATTCTTATGTACTTTTTCTTCATAGTCTTTTCTTCCTCAACCCCATTCCATATATATATGGAATATTTATATATATTTAAGTATTATATCTATTTATTTAGTATATATTTATAAACATATTTAAGTGTGTGTGTGTGTGTGTGTGTGTGTGTGTGTATATTTTCTCAGTTTCAGATTATACGTTGATTTGTGAATTGTTTGGCCCACATCCATCTCACCACTTCTGGCCTCCACACCCACTCCTGGCACCATCCATGTAATGTGAACAATTGCTTGATTCTCCATTGTGTCCCCAGAGCTGGGAACACGGTATGTGCTCAACACCTACCAACCGATGAAATGAAATAAACAAGATCCCAGTGAGCTTAGGTGGGAAATCTATAGCTCCATGCCAGGTGGGTATTCATGATTCTTTTTAATTGCTAGAGCTGCAGCCACAGAGTTGCAGAATCTGGGCTTTTCAGAGTCCGGGCTGGCTTCCATTACTGCTAGTGGCCGGGAAAGACAGGCAGCTGTTCAGTCCTTCACCTGGACAGGTGGAGTCAACCCTGAGAGGTGGGGACAGGCTCCATAAAGAAGGGGCCATCTAATGACAGTCCTGAAGCAAGTGTAGTCTGAACTAGGGGAGATGTCTTAATCACAAGTGTGCGGGAATTGGAGGGGGAAAAACTTCCATCGGAACTGAGTATCCAACACATTGTGAAGTAGGTTATCCTGCATTGGTGAGATGACTGGACCGTGAATGGCCCTTCAAGCTCTAAGGCTTTCGCTTAAGTCAGTTAATCACATTGTAATTGTGAGTGCCACGTGAAACGTTAGTGAGAAAACCAAGAATGTTAAGACTGGTTTTACTTTCCTCTTAAAAAATGAAGCCATTGCCTCGCTGTAGGTCTACAGTCTCACTGTTTTCGTGGATGTTAGTGGTCGATGAGTTCATGTTTAAGAGGGCTAATACTAATTGCTGAGACACAGTATTTGAGTTGATCCTGGTCAAAAGAATGGCAGCAATTTATCTGAAAAAAATTCAGATCGTAAACCCATGCTAATGAGAACTAGATGACATTTTTGGCGAGTCACCTAAATCAGCTGTTTACATTAGTTAAATGAGTTAGATAATCACTTTCTCAGTCAACAAATGTTTGTTGAGCATTTACGCTGTGACAGGAGCTGTGCCAGGCACTGTCAATACAGGGTGCTTAAGGCAAGATCAGTCCTTTTCTTCACAGAGCTTACAGTATCGTGGGAGGGACCGACAATGAACGAGTAACATGAAGTCATGAGCTGTTGCTCTGCCATCGTCTCCCATTGCAGGCTTAACTTTAGTTCTTGGTTAGCTCACTAGCGTTGCCATAACACAAGTTTATTTCCTTACAGTTCTGGAGGCTAGAAGTCCAAGCTCAAAGTGTAGGCAGGATTGGTTTCTTCTGAAGGCCTCCCTCCTTGGCTTGTAGACCGCCATGTTCTCCATGAGTTTCTACTTGGTCTTACCTCCGTGTCTGTGCCTTAATCTCCGCTTTTAAAAGAAGTTCTTCATATTGGATCAGAGCCACCTTAATGCCTCCATTCACCTTAATTACCTCTTTAAAGACTTTACCTCCAAACATAGTCACATCCTCAGGTATTGGGTTTTAGGACTTCAACATATGAATCTGAGGGAGTTGGGGCACAATATAGACCATAACAGTGCTTCACTCTTCCACGAAAAATTTATCCAATGAAAATATGTGACCCATATACATGATTTTAAAACTTCCAGTAATCACATTTTAAAAAGTAAAAGGAAGTCAGGTGAAATTACACTGAGTAATATAATGTTTAATGTAATATATCCAGAACAGTGTTTCAATGTTTGATCAATATCTACAATTATTATAAGATATTTTATATTGTTTGTACTAAGTCTTTGAGATCCAGTGTGTATTTGACACTTGCAGCACATTGGAATTCAGACACTACATTTTTGTCAGAGAGACTTGATTAATATTTGGAGTTAATAAAGTTTACAGTTGAAAAAGTAGATTTACATAGCCATGTTGTTTAGACACACTCTAGAACTTTTCCAATAACTGAATCAAGCGTCCAGTTTTAGATTTAAATTAGTTTGCACTAAATAATATTAAGAATTTAGTTTCTCAGTCTCACTAGCTCCATTTCAGGTGCTCAATGGCCATAGGTGATTAGCAGCTATTGAACGGAACAGCACAGATCAGGAAGCCACATGCCACTGTCATGTGAAACAGTAACGCTCTGGATATCTCAACCACTCTTAACAACCACCTGCTGTAATATTAACTATGCTTTATATGGTAAAGCTCCATGAACAAGAAATCCAGCTCCCTTGATAAAACAAATAGATTTAAAAAAATATTTAATACTCTCCAACTGGTTCTGAGTTTAAGCAGTCAAACTACCTTTATACATCCTAATCAGCTTTTCCAGTCCTTCCCAGGAGGTTTATTAAATACCATCTCAGGGGACTTCTTAGGCTGGGCTCGGAGCCAAAGTCTTCCACACACTTGCTGTCTTCCCCCCCTTCCCCTGTCCCCTACTGGGTGCTAATGAGGATTGATACAGCTGAAGATCTCACGTCCTCACAGCAGGATCCTGAGGCCCCTTCTCCCCCTCTTCTCAATCTCTCAATCCCAGTCCAAGAAGAATCCTGGGAAGGGTATTTTTGTCACAGATCAGAAAATGGCCAGGCTCTTTGGTGAGGGCACTGAAGTTCTCAGAGCCGCTTGACTGTACGTTCGCTCTCTGAGGCTGTGTCTACATGCACAGGGAGGCATTTCTAGGGCGTGAAGACTGTTATCTTGATTTTCCCCACAGTCAGTGGTCCATCGCAGACAGGAGGTCCTCAGAAGTCACACCTTGGAGAAAGGGATAAGGTTATAGATCTATGTAAACATTATTCCACCTCCAAACTATCCCAAAATTCTTGGGAAGAAACTCCCAAATAAGTTTTCCATTTTAATGAATGAGATCACTTTTCTCTTTAGACAGGCAAGTGAGTGAGGCCTCCAAATACAGATTATAGCTTTCAAAACAAAACATGCAAAATTCAATCATAGACTTTTCTGGCCATCCAAGCCAGCTTTCAAATGCTATCATGCAGTTTTTGGCTGTCTATTCAGTAGAAGCCAAGCACTGTTTACCAGGCTTGAAATATATCAGTGGATGAAACTGACAAAGATCCACATCCTCATTGTGCTTACTTTCCAGGGGAGGAGACAAAAAAAAAAAAAAACCCCACAAAACAAATATTAAAAGATAGATTAGCAGTAGGAGTTAAGTACTAGAAAGAAAAATAAAGGACAGAGAATGTAAAAACATAAGGCATAGCTATTCATTTTTTCCCAACACAGATTTATGTACTTCCTAGTCTTTGCTCAGTCCTGCACTGTGTTAGGAACCGGGGAGGGATAAAGCGATGAACAAGACACCCTCGAGGATTGAGTTTTTGTATAACGTTAACACTTACACGTTATGCATATTTGCCACGTCTTCAAGAATTTTTCTAAGAGTCCCATTTTGCATTTATTTTCTCCGAGAACATTTAGCAGGTATTATTTACACAGTGTTGTTCGGTAAAATTTTCTATTGAAAAATGAATGAGTAAATGAACAATCTGGACACGGGATTAAAAAGGGTTTAGCTGTGAACCTAAGACAACTGCATCAACCTGCTGGTTTTTGATACAGTACGAAAAAACACAATGGAATTAAAAATGATGGAATCTGGATTCTCTATCTCCTCCACTTCTTACTTACAATGTGATTTTGGACATCTCTTTAGTATCTTTAAACTTAAATTTCTCCATCTGTAAATTGGGGCTAATAATTACTGCTAAGTACAACAATCATGTCTATAAAGAACAAATGTGACAGTGCTTTGTAAACTCTAAAGCTCTATACAAAGTTAAGAGATTATTATGTGTACTAATGCGTCCCTTCATTGGTGTGGCTAATTGAATATCAACGCTGCTAAAGGAAATTAAAATTAAACAGGCTATATTGGACAATCCAATGTAGAAACTCAGCATGGCAGGGGTTTGCATTAAGTCCAACATAGCAAGAGGAGAAAGGCAGTTACGTTTTGCTGCTAATTAGTACTTTTCCTTCAGGAGGTGGAATCTTCTCTCCCTTCTGCAGATCAAATTACTCATGTACCCCTATAAAAAGCATGTCAAAGTCAAAAGTGCAAGCAGTCCCGGTGCAATTTGCAGTGGGAACGGCTGCAGTGAGCAGTTAGCACACCATTAATTCTCAATTAAGTGCCAATTTGCACATTGCTGGGAAACAATTGCAAATTCTTTGTTTCTCCCCTTAAAGATGTCATTTGAATCCATGAGCGCCAAAATCTAGCGGGGAAGGATTAATAAAGACAGCTAGGGAGCACATCAGACAGAGGGCTCTCTCAAATATCAGAAAGGGATCCCCCCTATTACTAACTTACTCAGTCCCTTCCTGTCAGCAGGCAGACTAATAAAACACAGGGGTAGGGCAGATATTTATCATAATCCAGATTAGCAAGACAAAAACTCATTTCTAGCTAGGAGTTTGCAGTTGAGAAATTCTCTGATCAACCTTGAGCAAGAAGTTGGGAATTTCTATTGCAGAGAAGAAGGCATTCTTTTCTGACGTGGAGCGATCTTCTGTATAAATCCCAGTGCTTCAGCTGCCCAATTGGCCAGTCTTGGAACCTGTCCAAAGGCAGTCAGATTATTTGCTTTTTGTGGCAAAGGACCCAGTATCAATAACATTCCTATTTATACTGCGGATAGGACCTATGTTTCTACACAGGTACATGATGGGTGCAACTAAGTCCCCAAATTAACATTAACTCCTTCTCATCCCAAATGCATTAGACACTGAGATTTATCATAATTTTTCATTCATTTGTAATGTATTCCATTTCTGTTTGGGACAGAGAATTGATGGGTAGAAAAGAAATACAGGTTTGTTTTCCAATAGCTTACAGTTTCCATGGACATAAAATAGGCCAGGGCATGATGCACTTCGGTCCCTGTAAGGTCATGTATCACTCACTGAGGCACTGGGTGGTGCCTATAAGATGCCCAGTAGCCAAAGCAGTAGGCTAGTGCTAAGGCTCATGCAAACAACCCTGAGCTGGAGGGAAGAAATCAAGCACAATTGTCAGATGGCTTAATAAATGCTTCCCTCTTCCCATCTCCTGTCACCTCGTCTACTTTCCTAGGCACCAATCCTCGATTTGGTTTTGTCAGCTGTGTATTTGGGGACTCTCAGCTTCCTCTCTTGCCATCGTCTAATGAACTTCTGATTCTGGACATTCATTTTTTTCTCATGCTACTCGCTACCCACTTGCCTTGTGGATCGAACCCTACTCTCCTATTGCTTACGCATTCTCTTTCCTTTCCATTTCCTTGGTTTGATCTTGAACAGAGCTGGTCACCACATCCTGGAAGTATTTTTGTTTCTTAAAAACTTGGCTTCATTAATGGCAGCAGGCAGGGCTAGATCACAGTGCAAGGTGGCTAAGCTCTCCTCAAAGCACTCAGGACATTTTTTAAGATAGCCTTTGTGTTTATCCAGGGTACAAACAGGGGGTGGCCTCCACTTTCTTCTAACTATTCTGAGACCACATTGCTTCCCCTTTCTTTTTATTGGAAAATCACGCAAAGAATATCATGAGTCCCTTGCAATCCCAACCGAGTATTTTATATTATCAGGCACGCTATTCTTTCTCTTGGGAACTGTAAGCAGTTCTAACCTGACTCTAAGAAAACCATAACAGTAAAAGGACTCAGATACAGTGAAGCAATGAACAGACTCGATCATTTTCGCTCAGCTATTTATCCTGGTTTTGCAGAAGCTATGGGGCCTGGGCAGCTCAGGAAGCATATATACAAGATAAAAACATATACCAAATTACTCCATAACTCCTGGACGACTGAGTAAAACAAAGTCGCCTGCTTAAATCAATGGCTTCTCATTGCGATGCTTGTTGTAGATTCCCATATACTCAATAAGAACTACCTATCACAGTGGCAGAATGAGCCTTTGATGTGTTGATACGATTTGATGAGTCCTGGGAAACACCTTTTGCCAAAAATCATCTCTCGCCAGAGCCTGTTCAATTCAACTGTATCAGTAAGTGATTCTCACTCTAAGGCTCTGGCACACATGATTCCTTTTGATTTTCACAACCACTGGAAGAAGTAGGCATTGTTAAAATTCTACTTATACAGATGGGAAAATCAGGCATTAGAAATATTACTGAGTAGTCCAAGGTCCCTCAGACAGCAAACGTCAAAGTCTGCATATGAATTCATGTTCTTTGATGCCAAGTTTCGTGTTTTGTCTGCTCTCTACTCTTCTACCATTAGAGAGCCATTCCTCCTGTCCTTCTTAAGAGGGTGCTCTTCAGAACACTCTGAAAATGCCCGCATCCTTGTATTGACTTACCCTGTCTCATATTTTGGATATCTAGTCCTTGCTCCTCAAAATGTGGTTTGTGGCCAGTAGCATTGAAATCATCTGGGACCTTATTAGAAATGCAGAATGTCAGGATCCAGCCTAGACCTACTGAGAAAGAAGAGGAGACGAGGGGAAGTCTGGACAGAAAGAGAAGTTCAGAAGTGCCAAAGCCGAACTTGAACCAGCTCACAACTTTTTTTCCCCCAGAGTGATCCACAGTCCCTTGCATGAATTTCCTTAAAGTGGAAGTAGTCTCTCCTACTTCCCCAAATGCCAGAAAACCGAGGAAGCCTGTATCATCTGGGATTCCACCTCTTAACCTGGAGTTTTGTTCTTTGCTCCTTTCAGGCTGCTGAAGCCAAATTGACAGAATTAGGATGTGTCTCGCCTCATTTTCCTGTTTCGTGTAAATACCATTGGTATATTTGGGACATTGATTAAGTAGCATTTAGACTTTTCTCTACTCAGTGTTCACAGATGAATGCTACCTCTAAGTGACAAGATAGAGTGTAAAGCTAGAGGAATAAAGGGTAAGGCTTGAGGATAACAAAAATTAAAGCCATAGGGGAAGAACTATTCCCCACCTAGGATTTGTGAAGAAAGTCATGGACAGGTTAGCAAAGAAGGACCAGTTCACCTTCTAAGAAGCATGAGTAAGATGGCTACCACGTCTCCATTATCAAATATTCTCTCCTGTTGTTAGACCAATGTGTCCCTGTCTGAGGTTCAGAAAATGTGGTCGCCATATGTGTGTTTGATAATGACCGTACTAATCCATCGCTAGGATCAAAGGTGCTCTGCAAAGTTTCACAAGCAGTAGCCATGGTTTAGATAAACTGAGCATCACTCTTGCCCAGTTTTCTTGAAGCCAAAAAGTCTTTGCAAAAATTCTGGCTGTTGTTGGAAAAAGTAAGTTATTAGAAATAAATGTTATCTGCAGCTCTACAAAGGCCTGAGGTGGGTGTTAATTAGAAACTTGTAAGTTATGAGCTTTGGCAGGGGTCAGAGCAAGTTTTCTCTTAAATCAGTGCAAGCTTTAGGGGTGAGGGGGCCGGTAAGGGACCCAGTCTGGATTGTAGCTTCCTTTGGTTATTTCTGGTTGGTCAAGAAGGGTAGGCTGTGTCCCATGTGGGGAAATAAATATGTGCCCGTGTCTGATAAACAAGATAAGAATCAAAGAAAATCCTTCACTTACCTCTCAGCTCTGAAGCTCCCAAGTAGTTAGACCCAGGTGGGAACCTGAGGCTGGACTAGAGAATCCAGATGTCAGGCTGCCTGACTCATTACACTTACGACCCACTTCTGGCCACTGGAGGGCATTTCCAGCAGGAATTGGCAACTGTGCCCACACCGACTCCTCTCTAATTGCTCACTGCCTTCACCCTGCTCTCTCTCTCTCTCTTTTTTCTTTTTTTTAGCTCATCCCTTCTTTTTTTTTCTTTGTGCTCTTATCCCCTCCCCAACCCAACGATTTGTTTTTTCTATCTAGAGACCTCCCCTAGTGCAATTTCTGCTGTGACAGCAAGTCACATCACTCACTATCCTGGTGCCGCCTCATTTTTGCTCTCTGGGGTTGATAAATATGTAGTTCTGGCATGAAAGAGACTGGGTGTAATCACTGGAGATTTCTCCGAGTGGAAACATCAGCGCTCTTTGCAGACACTGCCTAACTGAGAACAGCTTGAGAAAAGAAGTCCTATGAAAAGAAGGGAGGGGGAAGGGCTAGAAAAACGGGAGGAAGAAGAAATATGGGGAAAAGTGTATTTTATGGAAAGTGAGACAAAACCACCAGTATTCATTGTTTTAAGAAAAACTTCCTGGAACAGAAAACCTTTTTCCATACCAAGTTCACCAGTTAAGGAGTAAGAGGATCTTGAAAACCAGTTTAGTAGACTTTTTTTCTTTTTTAGTTAAGGGGAAAAAAAAAAAGCTTTACAAACCTAAGAGTATAAAGAGGACAGGCTAAGGGCTTTAACAGGAGATCAGCTCTTATTTTTAAGACAGACATAGTGTTCAGTGCATAATACAACTTAATTATAATTGAATCTTGTATATTAATAAAAAAGCAAGAGTATATTTTGAGAGACAAAACTCAACATTCTGTTGGCAAATAATCCTAATAGTGCATATATTCAAGTGCGGTAACGTTCAGTTTTCCATAAGAAATATACTGATTTAGAATTCTTCATAATTTATCTTTCCTTTAGACTCAGTAATCTTTAATTTCCCCAGACACTGAGCAATAGCTTAAGAATTTGAGCCAATTTTTATTGAGGGTTACAGGGTAGAGGCTTGTATAATGCCTGATCCAAAGGGTTTTGGGTAATCTGGCTCAGTATCTTCCTACAAGGGAATTTCTAAGTAGTGATTTGATATCAATGACAGCATTTAACCCCAAGTCCTTCCCTTTTGCCTACAAATTCTCTCATCCCCTCACTATCACCATTAATCCTAAGTTTGTCCTATGGTACCCATATATTCATAGGGTAGAATGTTCTAAGATCACCTTATCCTCAGCACTGATTGACCAGTAGACTTAATAGAAAATTAGTAAGTTAAAGGAAATCCACAAACAAGAGAACTAAAAAAAAAAAAATTAAAATTCATTAAATAAGTAACTCCTTTGAAAAGAGTATTGAAAGCTTATGATTCTGCTAGACTGCTTGATCTTCCATCAAGGGCCAAGTCCTTTCCTCTTCAATCCTCTAAGGAAGGACTGATCAAAGGTTTTCTCACTTCCACATCCCCCTACAAGTTGGCACTTTTTCAGTTTGCCTTTGCTGCTGAAAGCTTTCATGTTTTGTAATCCTTTTTTGTTCCAGGGACCGCTGCCTTTTATGTAGAAGGACATTTAGCCATGAATCCCTGGGAGGCTGAAATTCATGGCCAGCAGGAAGAAGCCACTGCTGCTCAAATGCGTGCATCTGTAGACATGCTGGTGCTTATACTCGCAGGGAAGTTGCAGATTCCTGATGGTCTGCTGGCGGGGAGCATGGGGAGCATCTCATTGCCATTTGCAGAGATAGACAAGGAAGATAGCATTACTGTGTACTGGCAAAGCAAGGAGAAACCTACTTTTTCTTTCAACATTTTGAGCTTTTGGAAAATCAGCTAGGCATCTTAGGACTTTATGAGTTCTCCATCATTGGTGATGGTCACTAAGAAGTTGTATGATCCCTTCTCAGGGTTTTATAGTACATATCTGCTTTGCGTAGCCCCCTAATCCCATTTATAACTCTGAGATGCTGAGTTCTCATACAAGATATGGCACCAATTGTTGTTGGAACATTCTTTGGTCTTCTTAGTTTTTGCCCCAAACATTATTATTTTTTGTTTGTTTTTTCACTAGTTCTAATTCTCTCAAATTCAATTCACTGAGTATTTCTGAGCACCTATTTGGTACTGGGTGCTCTTCTGGCATTTGTAATTATTTTAATAAGATTATTTTTGTTAATTAAATAAGATTTTTGTAGGTATGGAAGCAAACCTTGCATGCAAAGCTAAGAAGATTAAACATGACCCAACTGACAGTAGAAACAAGTTAGGAATTCTTAAATAACAGAATGCCATTCTTTATACTAATTATAGTGAGCGTTGTTTCATATAAAAGGTTTTAGAGTCAGACAGATGTCATTTTGAATCTGGGTCTGTGCCTAGCCATGTGGTTTTAGTCAAATTTCTCAATATTATTAAAACTCAATATTCTCATATATAAAGTGGAGATAACATCAATGATAAAATATAAAGGTTAAATGAAAACAACATTGAAATCACCTAGTACTTGGATTATATAAGTTTCCAGAAATATACATTATTCTCCCATTGCTTTATGCAGCCAAATCTGAACTTGGAAAAAGGAAGGATTTTCCCATCTTGGTAGGGCATTCATATTTTTTGTTATCTGCTTTGTTGGTTTCTGGTTGACTGAACATAGAATGAAAAGACCTTCATACATCTAAGTCCTCTTGGGATAAAAAGGAACCATGTGCTGGGCGCCTTCCCTTCAGGTCAACATCACTGCATCGCTAATGTTATTGTTGGGACTCCCGTCAGCACCACAGTCCCTCCTGGTCCTGTCTCAACCACAACCATCACCACGGTGTTAGAGGCAGGGCAAAGAGTCCTCTTACCCCAGGGCAGGGGGATGATTTTGAATACAGAGCTGGAGGACTGCCCTGGGCCACTTTCTCACAAATTTCAGCTACCGAGCCCTCAGTCAGGACATAATGACCCCCAGGAGAGAGAAAAGTGGATTCCCCCACTCAGGACTCTCTGAGTGCATCTGTCCCCCGCCCTCAGTCACATCCTTCCATCCGTAGTCTGTACAGTCCACCTGAGCCAAAAGTCTTGTGCGAGATTTTCAATGTTGGCTTTTTTTCTGATTAGACGCATTACACTATAAGTCAGTACTTTTCTTTAAGACTTATGTCCAGGAACAACAAATAGAAAACAGTCCTAGCCTTGATATTATTAGCTTGGGCAAAATCCAATTATGGAAATAAAGTTTCAGAGAGAAAGAAGCCATTTAAACTACTAATACAATTAGAGGGACCTTAAAAAGTACTTAAAACAGTGTTTAGTATACATTAGGGCTTACTAAGTATTAACTATAATTTACGACAAACCAGCCACTGTGTAGGTATTGTGAATATATACTTTCATATCCTCATCATCTTCCAAGTTAGACATCGTCAAATCTATTTTACAGGTAAGGAAACAGGCGTGGAGATATAAAATGAGTGTTTGAAATCACAGAGCCCACAAATTACAGATCTAGGATTTGAACCCATGATTGTCTGGTTTCATAGCTGGCTCTGATTCACTATGACCAGCTACCTCAATCAAATCTGTAAGACATGCAAACCTGTAAACCACATGTAGCATATTGAATACCCACCCAGCAGTGGGTTATTAATGCGTATGTCCACTCCTTCTCCTGACCATCAGCACTGTCAGGTTTGGATGTCACTTGTCTGTTGGGTGGGACTTGGTCTTCTTACAAGTGAACACCCCCTCGAGGTGCTCTGAGACTGCGGTAGGCCACACTGACTTTTCAGTAGATGAGGCCGTTGCCCCTCATTGGCCTTGATGATACAGCCTAGGTTCAGCCTTTGGAAACACTGTAAGAAAAGAGGAGGGGCTATGTCCTCAGTTGGCTCAGTCAGGGTATAAAGCCATAGTGTCACCCTTCCCTGAAGTCTGGAGAATTCGCCCTGTCCTGACTGAACTTCTAATCACAGAGTCCAGGCTATGTCCTTGCATTTCCCCAGTGCACTCAATCAACTGCCAGAATATACTTCGATTCCCATCTCAGAAGGTCTGGACTAGCCTTTGCAGACATCATTGGATGCTGAGATAGAGCATTTCAAGTGGGGACAGCAATGAAATCCCTGTGGCCTTGCACTGTAAGTGCTGAGCACAGATTACCATTCACAGTATCCACACTTACATTAATAAAAACTGAGTCATGTGCGAGTTTTTTTTTTTAACCCAAATATTGACAGGTGGTGAGCAGGTGGAGCCATGCAGCGCTTGTCAGGGATGTGTCTGAGGGGTAGGCGGAGGAGGAGTGAAGATATGAGTGAACGATGCGGCACAATGGCTCCTTTCCTGTTGCTGAGTGACACTTGGATATATCACTAAACATACAAAAATAGAAGCTCTGTGTCAGCCTTCTTGGGCAGGGCGCTGTGCTGCAACGTTTAAATCTGGATGTCAGTATGCCACTACCATTATTTATAGAGGAGACCCGGATTAACATCTTGAGAGCGACAGAGGAAGAGGGAGAAAGAGAAGCGCACGTGTTGGAGGGAAGGTGCTCTGAATATTGCGTTGCATTAATTGCACACTTAACTTTATCCCTTTTGAAACAATAATCTATAGCTGTATAGGAATGTGCATTTTGCAAGGCACTTTGGCATCCACCAATGTATTGGAGTCTCACAGAGACTCTTGGAGGGACAAAGTAGTATTTCTCTTCCTGTGGAAGCTCGTGGAGATCAGGTGACTCCCCGCCATGTTGCTCAGCTGGCCGGTAGAAGAACTGGGTCTCAATTTGCATCTTCAAAATGCAATTATTCCTCCCCCCTAAAGGGCATATAGAGTATTAATGTCCCCAGGCATCAGACGAGGAAATTGGACCGTAGTGTGAAACTGAGAAAACTAAGGCGACATGGCAAGAGGCATTCTTCTGGGCACCGAGGACACAACAGTGACAAAAACAGATAAAAATCATTGCCTTTGTGAAGCAAATGCCCCAGTGGTTGCGTTCGATGACCTTAATGATTCCACATAGTGCAAGTGGAGGTACAGAGCTATCCCATCTTATTTTAATCATCGTTTGGAAATAATAAACTGGTTAAAAACTCATAAAATGATAAAAACATTTGATACTTTAAAGTATTCAGCTAACTTATAGAAAATCTCATTTGTCTCTCAGATTTTAACTATCATGCAGATTCTGTAGTGGTGTGGTGGTATATTTCATTTTCTGTTCAGGTCAACACTACATCGTGAGGCATTTCTGTATGTGCTCAATGAAACCGAATGGCACCTACAGGCTCCCCATGGACCAACAGTGAATAGCTCAGTAGACCCTGCAGCATGGCTGGTATTGAACCAACAGCTAGGTCAGTCACCCCCAAACTTCTCTGTACCTTAGAATCACCTGGGGAGCTTCAGAAAGTGCTAATTCTTGTGTCCCACCCTAGTGAGTGTAATATAAATGATCTAGCATGTGATCTAGATGTTTAAAAGGTAGTTCTAACATGGTGAAAAGTTTAGGAATCACTGACATAAGGTCTGGCCAATGAGATGGTAGCAGACAGTTGTTTCCCCACCCAACAGCCATCTCTAATCACTTTCTTCCTTACAAACGGAATCTCAGTTCTATTCGGGTACTAAACAACCATGTACACAAAAAGGTGGAGACCCTTCCAGTTCGAGGGGGTGAATGTTGATTGTTCTTCATGGCATTCTCTCTGGCGATAATTAGTTGGGAGCATAGCTATATAACCCAGATCTAACCAATGGCATAGGGGGAAAAATATCTATGAATGGGGAGGAATTATAGGAGAGCTGTCTTTGCTATTACCAAAAGGGACCTCTAGACCCAACTATGTGGAGGAGATGTGGTAGCTGTCTAGAGAGCTTGGGAAGAGCTAGACAGAGAAAGAACCAAGACAACATACTAACTATGGGCAAATGGTAGATGAAAAGAAACTGAGTCTTGCTGATAATCAGTGCACCACCAAAAGTTAATGAACCCTAATACCAACGTATCTCATGACTTTTTGTTATTTATCATTTATGTGACTTTAGTTGGTGTTTCTGGAATTTAAAGCCAAAAGCATCCTAAATGATACACGAACTCAATTTTAGATTGAGTCTCTGAGAAGTATGGCATATGCTATCCTAGGACAAAATAATGAGTGATCTCAAAGTTTCATATTGTCCTTGAAGAGAGATCAATGGACATTTTGGGGAAAATTATAATAGTTTCCTTATGTGGCCATAACTCAGAGATTATGAATTTATTTCAAAATTTCCTATTTTTTAATGAATCTTCTTCAGATCTATCATATAAGACTTACTAAAATTCTTCTAGAGCATCTTTATATTTTTATGTGCAAACCAGAGGCAGGAGAACTACAATAAGAAACACTTTCATATTAATTAATCACTGATATAATGACATCATGGAATTTCTCAGAAAGAGTCCAAGGATATTTTTGGTACCAGACTGCAGGAAGGAGTTATTGAGAACAAGTGACAAATTGTCTTTTACTCTACCTCCTAACAACTCTCCACTAGGAAGAGAAGTAGAAAAGAAAGGTATGTGGAGATTAATTGGGGCCTCAATCAATTTTTATGGGTAATAGTCCACTAAGTCCCTCTGATTTCAAACTCTGCGTTTCCCTTAAGGATTCTGTGATGACAGGTTTCTGTTTCCCCGTGGGTGTTTTTTTGAAGCTATTAATAATTATAAATAACATTTATTGGATGCTCACCCTGTGCCATCTATCATGCCAATCTTTTTACGTGCATCACCTCAAACAGTCCTCCCCTCTGACCTATGATGATCATGGGTCTTGGGAGTCTAAGTGCCTTGTGAAAGGACGCACAGTTACTGGGTAGAAGCGTTGGGATGGAAGCCAAGCCTGTGTTCTTAGCCATAGCATAGCATTGTCTTACACCCACTGTGGAAAGCCGTGAAAGGAATGCAAACTTGTGGTCTAGTCCTACCACTCACCACCAGTTTGACCGCACGTGAGCCTTCTTCACCGGGTCCTTGTGAAGACCGAATCATGCTCCTTGTACACTGAAAGACCTGTCCAAAAGTAGCCCAGTACTCCAATATCCTGGACTTGAAGATTTATTCAGTGAACGTTGATAGACCTGCCAGGTTCTGGGGAATACGTGAGACACGAGAGTTCTTCTCCTCTCATTCCTGGACTTTGGCAGTTCAGGGAGAGGCTGCCCTTCCCTTCCCAGGCAGGCCTGGGGCTGCCCGGGCTCTGACTGTGTGCCTCTAAGCCACGCCGGTAAAAGCCCGTTGAGAACTGATGCCAGCAGCTCCGCAGCTGCCTCGTGTTAATGTAATCAGCAAGAAGCCTGCACACCTGACGGTAGTTCAGAATATGAGGTGAATGATTAAAGTTTAAAAGGTCGTATACCACTGTAATACCGAAAAGAAACTTTATGATTCATCATTCCTGATGTAATGTCATCTGTTTAATAAAGCTGTATTTCACTCACAGCTCATTTTTAATGGGTCTATTTAAGTAATGGCATTGGAGTTGGGTTTTTTCCCTTCCAAGCTAAGAGTGGTTTGTATGGATTGTACTTGAAAAAAAAACCACAGTAGTCTAGGGCTTGGATATTTACAGTATCTTTCAGCCTTCAGCTGACTGGGTATTATTTATGCCAAGCCCCTATACTTGGACTGAAATATCAAACAAAGGCAAACAAGCAGCTGGATATGCTAATACACAAATAAACCATGTCTCCCTTAATTGTATGGATGGGAATTTATACCACAGGCAAATCTGTGACTGCCTGGATGAGCAGTGGTCAGAGGGCATGATGCCCAGGGTGGCATTTCATTCAAGCAAGGAAGTGGGATCCATTGGATTTGCTTGTCTTAAATCAGTGGTTCTCCACTGGAGACAATTTTTCCCCCCCAGGGGACATCTGACAATGTCTAGAGATGGTTTCTGTTGTCACAAATGGAGGGGATGGGAAGGGTATTGCTACTGGAATCTAGTGGATAGAAACGGAGGCTGCTGCCAAACGTCCTCTGATACACAGGACCCTGTTTCCGTCAGAGAATTATTTGGCTCAAAATGTCATGAATGGTGAGGTTCAGAAACACTGTCTTTGATGGCTGGATGTGAGGGAGGTTGAGGTCGGGAGGTGTCAGATGCTGCAGTATAAGGCTGTCTCTTACAGGAAATTCAAGAAGAAATCCTAGTGGGGGAAGTGGTACATGAGGTTTGAACTCATAGGGTAAGAGGACTCTGGGAGTTCTTGTAATCTCCTGTGAGAGTGAAGATGGGTCTGGTCTCATTTACTTGTTCCTACTTCTAGTTGGCTCCATTTATATCTTCCTAACTGAATGTTTTGAAATATTTCCTTTTCATTTATTAACTCGCATTTATTAATCATTTATTAACTCCTGTAGGAGGGGCTCACATTGTAAAGTGAGGATGATAGAGTGGGAGTGGCTGTAATCTAGAATTTATAAAAGTCCTGAAGGTGGAAATGTTGTAAAAAGGTTATCTATTTCCAAACCTTGTGTTTAACAGTGAAACTAAAGCTCCCAAAAAGGAAATAACTTATGAAGGCAACCAACTAATCGTGACATTCTACAACTGAACACTATTTATTTTGCTATCTTTGTTCTGAGTTTAAGAACAATAGATTTTGACTCACACATCACTCTACTTTCTAAATGCGGCACACAAACTAACATCTTCTTCCCTAATCTTCCTTTTTTTTTTTTCACTCCAAAATTTGCTCACACCAAGATCTGTTTTCAAGTGCGATGCCACCAAAACCAAATTGCCTTTTGCCATTTTTCTGCTACTTTTCTCAACAAGTTTAACTTTTGACTTTTTATTGGTAGAGGCAATTTTATCCCTATTCTGTCGCCTTCTCATTTTCTCTTTGTGCTCTGAAATGTTTTTCTTCTTGAGCTTCATGGCTGCTCATCAAGGTTGGTTACCATGGCATAAACTTCAATTCATGACGACCTCTTAGGGTTATAAGATGGAGAACTTCCAAAGATCCTCAGAAAGATCAGCTGTAAAGAGGGGATATGTGCACTCCTATGACCTACTAAATTGGTACGGATTGAACTCTTGATTTATGCTACCCCAAATGTCCATTTTCTCAAGTTTTCCCGTTTGAATAAAGTGACAGTTTGACCCATCCAAGATGCTCGTGCCAAAATCCTTGGAAGCATTTATAACTCCTTTGATTCTCTTACTTCCTGCATCCAAACCAGTGGTACATCCTGTTGGATCTACCTTCAGAATATATCCATGACCCAAACACAAACCAACCATTTTTTATCACTTCCACGACCTGTATCCACCTGAGTCCAAGCCACCACCATTTGAAATATTGCAATAACCTCTCAATTGGTCTTCCTTCTTCTGCCTGGCCCCTTTGTAGTCCATTCTCAATAATGCAACCAGAGTGATCTTCTTGAGGTGTTAGTTCTTAAAGCACCTCCTCATCTCAATAAAAATAAAATGCAAATCCTTACCCAACCTCCATGACAATATTTATTCTCACTTCTGTCCGCCTCTCTGATCTCAGTTCCCAGGACTTCTCCTTTTGTTCTCCCTACATCGCCTTTCTGTCCCCCAAATGTCAATTGTGCTCTCACTTCAGGACCTCTGCACTTTCTGTTTCTCATGCCTGGAAGGATGTTCCAGGCATAAATCATCTCATGGAGAAGTGTTGCCTCATCCTTCCATCTAAAGTAGTACATTCTGTCCCCTATCTTCCCATAATTATATATAAGGTTACTCTCTTCTGTGCCTGCTTTTTTGCTGCTCTGTGACAAGCACATGGCAGGTACCCTGTCAATGGTTTTTGAACGAATGAATGAACACATGAATAAATGAATCAGTGGTTCCCTTTTATTGTTTAACTGCCAATCTGCCATGCTGCTCACAATTCTTCAGCTTCCCAACTGGGATAGGAATGAGCTGGGCCCGATTTTTCATACTCAGTAGTAATAACTCTAACTTCCAATTCAATATTTTTGGTGTTCAGTTATTTCCAGGTCTCTGAAATTTGAAAGAGCTGACTCAGTGGTAAGTCTTTGGCTTATGTATTTATTTCCATGGATTATCATTTGACTGTGTCCCTGAACATATATCTACTTTTATTTAATTTCTTTTTTCTTATTTGCCTGAACTTCCTAGGGATTTTCTTATATGTCTGAGTACCACCTACATAGTTGATGTTCATGACCTTGTGCCCTACTCAAGGTCAATTGTGATATTATGTAATAGTCTCAGAGGTGTCACATCCATGCCCAGACTCCTTACATTGACATTTATCATCACTCTTTTTCATTCTACACAGAAGCATTCAAGCTCATTTGAATTGGCAAAGGCTGGAATAAAGTAGCTTTGCCACTAACATTTTGTGAGAGATCCTGTCGCAAGTGTTTTACTAAAAAACAGAGATATAAGATCCCTTGCCTACCATTCATCTGCTGATTTGAAATTACATTGTAAAAGGCTATGAATTTTGTTGGGTGTGATTTGTTCTTTAAATACCCTTGCTGCTTAATGTCCATGAAATCCTTATTAGAATGCTGAATGATCTTTAAACAATTTTTTTTTTTTTTTTTAAGGCAGAGAAAGAGGACATGTAAGCAGATTGACAGGTATCTGGGAAAAGTGGATACGTGGGCCATGGAGGAGTCGGTGAACTAACAAAATTGATTTCCAACTTTTGGCCATGGTTAAAGTCCAGTTTAGACCTGGTAGATTTAGAAGAGTCTCCTGATATTGATTATGGCAGCAAAAAATGATAGAAATATCTCAGATTGAGTCATTTCTCTTATTTGGAGGGCCGTGAAGATTTATATGCATTGTATTTTTCATTCCCACACTATTTCTCTCTTCTGGTGTGATGCAAGAGATGGCCACTGGATCAAGATTCAGAAGACCTTCATTCTGGCCCTGGTTTTGCTACCACTGGGTTGCATGGTTTTAGATCTGTGGTCAGCAAACTTTTTTGGTAAAGGACCAGATAGTAAATATATTAGGCTTTGTGGGTCACGTGGTCCAATGCCATTGTTCCACTTTGCTATTTGAGGATGCAAGCAGCCATAGACAATATGTAAATGAATGGGGATGGCTGTTTTCCCATGAAAACTTATTTACAGGAAGAGGTGGTAGGCCAGATTTGGTCCATGACTCATAGTTTACCGACTCTTTCTTTAGGAAATTGATTCAACTTCTCTGGGCCTTGTTTTCTGTATTTGCCAAGTAGGGGAGTTGAGCTAAAAAGAGCTCAAGTTATAAAGCTATTTGATCCTATGTCCAAAGATCTGCCAGGAGTTGTTCTACTGCTTGAAATTGTGATATGCTGTAAGTCTTCCTAACAATGTCAGAACTGGTATTTCTCATTTTGGTTCAAACCCCCAGCAGGGAGCAGCTCTTGAACAGGGAGCTTCCTTTCAAATTCAAAGACACAGTGGACTCGGCCCCCAGGGGAATGTGCCGAAATTTTCAAAAGTCCCTACATGCTCCCGCCATTGTAGAATGAAGAGAGTTGGAAGTCCTCAGGGATTGGAGCAAAGGGCTCATATCAGAAGAGCCCCCGTACCCTCCCCCCACCCAGTATCCCTTTCTCACTTGATCCTGCCCCAACCCCCATCCCATCACTTGGCTAAGCCCCATCCTTCTCCAATCAAACTCATCAACTCAAACCAAGTCTCCACATGCTCAAAGAAGAAATCCTTTGGAGATGTCTCTGAATGTTAGATTATGAGCACAAAACTGTCACTCAAAATTTTTTCCCTTTGTGGAGAAGGTGGGAGATGATGGCAGGAGCTTTTCTCACCTGTCATTCATTTGGAACATAAATATCTTTGAAAATCAAAAGCACATAATTTTCTAAAAACTATACATTCTTTATTTTTCTCTAATATGTTGTTTTAGTTAAGGGGCCACCTGGGGAACAGTCCTACTGGGAAACTTTGAGGAAATGTATTTATTACAGTCAGACCCATGTTAAGCAGCCAAGTACTACTTCCATTCAAATTACGTCATGTTTTTCAGTTTTCCAGTCTCTTTCAGCTGAAAAAGAAAAATGTTTGTGAAATCTTTCTATGAACAAAGACCTCGGAACCTTTAGAGCAAACCTGTGTTGTGGTCATATATGACTATGGCAGGGAAGGAAGGAAGAGTGTTAGCGGAGAGACTTGAATACAGAATATAAATTGCTCTTACTTCGGCATTTACGATATGCCAGGTGCCTTGCATGCACCCTCATTTAATATCAGGCTGATGAAGTAGTTATTATTTTTCTAATTTACAAATTGAGAAACTAAGCCTTAGAAATCATCCAATGTCACAAAGATTTAAAATGATAGAGTAAGTGTTTAATTTTAAATCTGTCTAAACCCAATTGTCTCCTAAACAATTATTTATACTGTTAATTTTTTGAAAATTATTCTAATTGGGGCTAATTAGATTTATAAGGGTCCGATTTTCCAATGGATACCGATTGCATAATGGACGGCATTTTTTGCTGGGAGGGGGCTCAACAACAGAAAATGTCATTAGTTTAATAAAGTGAAGGTGGTAAGGCTGATCTTCAGATAAACAGTATCCTCGAATGGGCCTACTGCACAAACATTTGGACAGCAAATTTTTTAAAAAATTGAATGTCATTAAAATTTTGAACTGAACGAATTAGATGAGCCATCTCCAGTACCCACTGATGAGGAAACTCGCAAGTTTGGAATCTGGTCCAGACGGATCTGCTACTTGTGTGGAAGAACCAGGCCTGGACCCATACCTGTTGATTCAAAATCCCAGTGTTCTTTCTGCTGAACCACAAATACGTCTCTCGCAAAAGGGATGGGAGAGAAGAATATTAGGAGAGCCAAGAAACCATGAAAGGGGAATGAGACTTTCTAAAGATTGGAAGAGAAAGCAACCTGGAATGGAAGGATGGCCTCAGACTGAGAGACAGACGGCCAGACAATAATTCAGATTTGACTTCAGCTGGCTGTAATGATCACAGCCCCCTATGCCTCAGTTATTTACTTCTTTTTAGTTTAGTTAAATCTTCAGTAAGTTTTAAGAGTTTAAGATTAGGGATTAGAAACTGGTGACCTACAAGCTAAATTAGACTCACAAATTAGTTTTGTTTAGACTACACAGTGTTTTGCTTTTCTTTCCAGATTTTTTTTAGATATAATTGACATATAACATTTCGTAAATTTAAGGTGTACAAAGTGATGATTTGATAAATATATGTAGTCAAATGATTATCACAATAGGGTTAGTTAACACGACCATTACCTCACATGATTGCTTTCTTCTTTTTTTTTCTTTTTGGTGGTAAGAAGATTTAAGATTTACTCTCTTAGTAACTTTCAAGTATTATATAATCCAGTGTTATTAATTATAGTCATCATGCTGTACATTAGATCTCCAGGACTTAATTCATTTTATAGCTGGAAATTGGTACCCTGTGACCAATATCCCCTATTTTCCCATCCCTTCCAGCCTCTGGTATCCACCATTCTACTCTGCTTCTGTGAGTTCAGCTCATTTAGACTCCATGTGTAAGTGAGATCACACAATATTTGTCTTTCTCTGTCTGACTTATTTAACATAATGCCCCTAAGATCTATCCATGTTGTCACTAATGACAAGATTCCCTTCTTTCTTATGGCTGAATAATATTTCACTTTATATATATATGAATGTGTGTATATATATATATATATATATATATATATATATATATATATATGTATATGTATATATACATACACGAGCATGCACACACACACACACACACACACACACCTCTTTATCCATTCATCTATATTCAGATACTTAAGTCGTTTCCATATCTTGGCTATTGTGAATAATGCTTCAATAAATATGGGAGTTCAGTTATCTTTTTGGGATCCTGATTTCATTTTTTTGGCTATATACCCAGAAGTAGGATTACTGGATTGTATGGTAGTTCTATTTCTGAATTTTTGAGGAACCTCCAGCACAGCAAAAGAAACAATCAGCAAAATGAAAAGGCAATCTATGGAAAGGGAGAATATATTTGCAAACCATCTATAGGATAAGGGGTTAATATTCAAAATATATAGAAAACTCATATAACTCATTAGCAAAAAAAAAAATCTGTTTTAAAAGGCACAGAGGATCTGAATAGATATTTTCTTTTCCAAAAAAGACTTACAAATGTTCAACAGGTTCATGAAAAGAGGCTCAACGTTGCTCATCCTCAGGGAAATGCAAATCAAAATCTGATGTCATCTCAGACTTGTTGGAATGGCTATTATCAAAAAGACGAGAGATTACAAATGTTAGCGAGAATGTGGAGAAAAAGGAACCCTTGTGTACAATGTTCCCTTTTTAAAATGTGGCTGAGTTTAGCTGTCAAATGCACTCTCCAGTCTTTGTCACTCTCATTTTTTTTTTAGACCCCACAGACCACTTCACACATCTACATTATCTTCCTGATCACCAGCAATCCTTTGCCAATGACCAAGACTTTCCAAATAGCTCTCACAGTGTATCATTGTCTAATTTAACTGGTTAGTGAGAAAAGGTCTCAGGGCTAAATTCTAAGAATAAGCCACCCGGAAGTTGGTCTCACAAGAAAAATGTCCTCATCCCGAGGCAGGGAACTTCCACTCTGAACATGCAAAATATCAACAGATACTCTCCTGCCAGTGGTAATTTCCAAGACAGGAAGGAAAGGACAGTGTTCCCAACGAAGGTGAAGTGAAGATGGTAGTCAGCCTAATGGAATTACCCAGACAGGAACTTGGCCAAGACGGAGGGCTAACACCTGTGCCACTTGGGGCCACTAGACTGAGGCATCGGCTGGGGTTTTCCCCTGATATACGGGCTTCCTGAAAGCTCAGCAATCTGGAGCCCACACTAGGTGGATCTGACAGAATATTTTCCTTCGAGCAAGTGCCACTTGGCAAGTATCCTTCTCAGAGACGTTTCATCCTCATAAGTCAGACCTGCTAACTGTGAGGCAGTGCATGATTTTAATTTTCATCGGTTTCCTATCAGTGACCTCAAGTCTGGTTAAAAGGCCAAAGAACCCCTCCAAATTCCCGGGTGAGAAGGGCTTGTGGATTTGTTCTGTCTTGTTTCCTATGTTTATGGAGCTTTTAGACGCATAATCTCACTCAGTGCTAATGAAGTAGGCAGGGGAGTAGCTTTCAGCCCCCGTGTAAAAGGGAGTAAGTGGAGACTCGAGAGTTTCAGAGCCAGAACTCAATCCAGGTTTCCAGCTTCCCTGCCTATGATGTTTCCATTGTACTTTGGCACAAGTAAACGATGTTGTTCCAAGGTTCATGGCAACGGGGCAAGCTGTGTCTACTGGAAGCCAAGGCAACTGGGATCATCTGAGCAAACAAACACAGTTAAACTGGTTATTGGGATTAGCAAACGCTGTCAAAATATTATGGCCTCTAGGTGACTGGGGCATCGTGACCTCCTTTCTCTCTTACATTGGAAAACCGTGGTATTAATGACCCAAGCGCTAGTGCCAGACACCTAGAGGTCATCCTCTCCGCTTCCTTTCTGATACTTCATCTTGGTGGTCACTCAGTTTTGTGGAATCACCTCCTCTCATCTCTTAACGTTGTCTCCTCCTCTCTGCCCCCCAGTAGTGTCCTTATATCAGACCCCAGTATTTCTCCCAAAGGTTGTTGAGATAGTGTCTTAACTGGCCTGCATGTCTCCTGGTTTTTACCTCTACAGTCATTTCATGTGTGATGTCTTTTTTTTTTATTGAAGTATAGTCAGTTACAAGGTGTCAATTTCTGGTGTACAGCGTAACATGCCAATCATACATATACATACATATATTTGTTTTCATATTCTTTTTCATTATAGGTTACTACAAGATATTGAATACAGTTCCCCGTGTTATATAGAAGAAATTTGTTTTTCATCTATTTTGTACATAGTTATTGATTCTTCCTTTCTCTTCCCAGTAGAATGGAGCCCTCCTTAATTCTTTCGCCCATCAAATCCTATACATTCAGGGCATCATCTGTAATATTTTACTACAAATGTTATCTTTGTATATCTGTCTCCCTTCCCTTCCAGATTTTGAGTAACTTGAGAAAAGGGACCCTCCCTTATTTTTCACTGTATCCTGATTGGCTAGCTCTGTACCTGGCACTAGTAAGGACTCTGACCATGTTTGATAAATAAATCATCAAATAATTAAACCACTCTATTTCAGGCACTTAGATTCAAAGGATACAGTCACTGCTCCTGTGGAGTTTCTAGTCTGGTGGTGACATTTGAGCAGATAACCATGATAAAGTTTGATTAAGTGCTTTCACAGAAGTATGATGCACATTCTGTGGAAAAAACAACGAGGCTTGGGTCTTTGTCTCTTTCCACCGTTTGTCCAGAGGGAAGAAACCTGAAGGAGCATCTTCTTGGCAGGCCCTTGGCTACTTTTTCTCTCCCCACCTCTGTCAAGCATGACCTGAGACACATTTCCAACAAGTTAAGCAGAAACATTTCTCTGGAACGTCAGCATCTACTTTGCTGAAATCCATTAATTTTCTGCTTTAACACCCTTGGTCAGAAATAGCTCAGAACCTTATGGGGGAATAAGAAAAGCAGACTGTCTGGCCACAGTCACAAGAAAGATATTAATATTCCCCTTCATGGATCTCTCTCTTTCTCTCCATCCTTTCTCCCACTGCCTGCACCCTCCACCCCACCCCCACCCCCAACCACCAAAATAAATATTTTCCAAGAATCTACGACAAGAGATTTGAAAGTAAATCAAAACCTGGACAGAGGGTCAACGAAAAAGGATAAAGCTGCCACTTATATGTGTCTAAGGCAGTAAAAGGGGCAGCTTGTTCTATTATTTACAGTCTCCATAAAGATGAAGGCTTCCTTACTCAGACAAAGGCCTGAGCTTATTAATTGCCAGGGAGGTCTCTCCCACTTCTAGGTCTTCTGCTCTTGATGGGGAAGGCAGGGAGAGAGTTAACTCTCTCTTTCCTACCATCCCCCTCCTTTTTTTTTTTTTTTTCAAGGGAGCTCTTGGGGCAAGCGGAAGGGTTTGTTAAACCTCCAGATTTCTCTGCATTATGTCCAGGTGGCATGACGTGTGAACAGACGAAAGATTAAAATCACCGAGGAAATCGCTCCGTCTGAGCCCAGATCACGACGCCTTTCAGTGACCCAGCGACCCAAATGCTATCTGTCAACTTGTCCTTCCAGAGACTTTTCACCCCATGCTCTGCGGCTGCTACTCCAGGAAAAAAAAAAAAAAGTAAGAAAGGAAAAAAAAACAAAAATCAGGAGTTGGAAGGAGGGGGAAGAGGGGAGGAGAGAGGGAGGAAGCAGGGATAAAATACTGCCTTATTACTAAGGACTCTGCAATGCAGGTCAACTGCAGGGCGCGGGAGCCTTTTTAACAAACTAAATACTTTTTCCAGACCCTCACTCCCAGTGTTTCCTCACTGTCTCCTCAAACTCTCAGCTCCCTTGGGAAATGTCATGCCAAGTCGTAGGACCTGGTCCCACAACAGAACTCCGGTCCTAGAGAGTCCCCTGAGGATGGAGATTTTCCTAATTTTCAAAAATCTTTCCACAAAACCTGTTTGGCCTTTGCTTGGGTTCTTGATGAGTTTGAAGGGTCACCAGGTTTGCATTGGCCTCCAGGTATAGCCAGAGTTAGGTTACTTATGTCAGGGTGAGAGGCAGGGATTGGGTGAGATGAGAGGAGGGGGTAGAAACAAACACCCTGCAGACATTTCACAGGGTTGGGCTCTCATATTAAGAGCCTGCCTGTTAAGAGCCTGGGTTGGACACTTTGAATGCCCCAGCAAAAGACAGATAAGGCTGCCCGTTCCTTAAAGGCACTAGATTGAATCATATGAAGTTACATTTTTCTTTTTCAGGTCAAAACCAATCAAATATTGGCAATTCCATGTGGTTCAAACTATTTCACAATCTAAATAGCACCTCACCATAGTAAGTTTGGTAAATATCAAACATTATCTTCTTTCAAAGAAATGGTTCTATGCTCTGCTATGCTAGCATCTTGAGCACATTCTTTGTCTGCCCAGGGAGCCAGTCAGCACTTGGTGGTGGTGGTGGGGAGTGGGTGGTGGTCAAATTCTGCGTTAAAATATAGCAGAAAATAGAAGCTCCTTTGCATACCTTTAAACAGACCTCTAATGTGTTTTTCTGAAAGACTTCAACATGTGATATTTCAAATTATACAACTTTAAGGAGACATTGTATGAAAATTCAGGACTCTGTTAAACTTTCAGACACTTAGAAACTTGCATAGAAATAAATGTTTGCATGCTCTTTCACTTGGTGTCTTTTTCTGTTCCAGGATTCCATCCAGGGTACTCTGTTTCATTTAGGCTCCTCTTGACTGTGACATTTTCTCAGATGTTTCTTGTTTTTGATGATCTTGACAGTTTGAGGGGTATTGGTCATGAATTTTGTAGACTATGTGTGCCATTTTGTATATTTTTAAATTTAATTAATCAAGAAACATTTCTTAACGTTATCATCTGTTTTTTCAAAAGCCGTATTTTTACTGACTGTATAATATTCCACAGATGACAGTGACATTAAGAATTTTTTCTAAGAAAATGAAATGATTTATCACTGTGTTTCTTTAACACTGACTGGAGATTAACATGCAAGAGACAATATTTAATGGGGGAAAGTATGCATTTATGAATATTATCTGGTGGTGAACATTTTGACATTCTTGTTTGACTTCTGTCCCAGTGTAGCATGTAAGTGCGGGCATACATGTGCACAGAAAAGGACAACATCCTCGGACATATTATTTTTAATCCAGACTCCAAATACCTGTCCATCACCACCACACTCCCTCCTTGTCTCTAATCTGTAATTGTAAAATGCCAGCATTGCAAAGGTGGATTATTTCCTTCCCTATTTGCATAGTCTTTTAGTCTGTGGGAAAACATCACTTGTTTATTTTTGTAGACTTCTTTGCCCTTGGGATTTGAGGTCACTCAGTTGAGAGACGCTGGTTTCCTTTCAAATTAAAGGTTTGCAAACAACTGTTTTAAAATATTACTACCCTTATGGGTTTACATTGTCATAACCATCCACCCAGTTTCCTTCTCTCGCAGTAATCTTTGATGGCTATCTTTCTCACTTTTCATTATCACGTCTGTCAAGTTTATCTCCTAAGTATATCTCTGTCACTCATTCATCTCATCATTTTCACCTCCACTGCATTTGTTCTAACTGCCATTATTTCTTGCCTGGATTATTATAATGAATTCCTCATTGCTTCCTCCACCTGTCCCCAGGACCAGGCTTTCTTTTTTTCAAATTCATGCTTTCTTTTACATATATATATGTAATATATATGTATATATTTGTAATAAATATTACAATTTCCTTTTATTGGGAAGGATTTTGCCATCTTCTGCTTCCTAACATGTCTTCTTTGCTATGTAGAAATCTTCTGATTTCATGGTAGAAAGATGCAAGAGGTTCAGGGCAGGGTGACAGCTCCATGGGTTTCCTTGAAGACAGCAGGAAGAAGCGAAGAAGCTAGAAGAGAATGCACCAAAGAGGAAGATAAACTGATTTTTAAAGAAAGACAATAGGGAGAAAATAAATAATCAGATTCTGAACTTGCTCTTTATATGACCTTGGGCAAGTAACCTTTCTGTGTCTCAGTTTTCTCATCTGCACAACGAAAGACCAGAGTACCTACCTGACAGCGTTATTGTAAGGATTAAACGTAACGATAAATGTGCAATTCTTAGAACAGTGCCTTATCTGTAACGTGCACTCAATAAATGCTTTTCTATTTCTCCCCCTCCTCCTCTTCTTGCTACTACCACCAGATAAAGTCTAAACTTCCTATTATGGCACAGAAATCTCAACCTCAGGGTACTATCTCCCAAGGCCTTGTATTTTCTCTGTCATGACTGCTTCTGAATTTTCTCTGCCTGAAACTTCCATTTTCTACTGCCCCTTTCCTTTCTCAATGCCTCAACCCGTCTTCGATGAGCGGATTAAAATACACTGTTTCTGCGACCTTCTCCAACCAGAGCTGATAACTCCTTCCTCTTACCTTTTTCTACAAGCTAAGGATTACTATCTAGACTTTATGAGTGAAAGAACGATGCTCAAGGTAGATAAGTGATTTCCCCCACAATCACACAGCTCAAAATAGGTAATGATGGTGAGATTCAAATGCAGCTATTTCTGGTGCTCTGAGCTTTTTCTCCCCATCTCTTATCTTCCACTTTGGAGTAATCCACAAAGAGCTACCCTGAAAAGAATGGCCTTTAATAGATTTGGAGTCTGGTTTCAATTAAGTCACTGGGCCAAGTGTTCTGATTTTATTTGGGGGAGAGTATTGCAGGGGTTCAGCATGAGAATTCTGTTTCCTCATCTACAAAATGAAAATGATGGAGTGATTTTCCTCTGTGGCCTTTCTGCCTTAATATTCTGTGATGTTGCTCTAAACCTGGAGGCAAAAATGGAGCTTACTTGAGATTTGCTTGAATTTTGGACTGACCAACTTTTCTTTGTCATTCCTAAGTTCTCTTCTCCCCCTTCTCAATTTCAAATAATGGGTTTAACAGGAATCATACCGCTGGAGAGTTGAAGAGACACACTTCCAGAACCAGGTCCTGTCAATAATCTCATCTAATTCCATTAGAACCATTTCCATCCCCTGCTGCTCGGATATTTATAACCTCCCTGTTCTCATAACAGATTCAGCCTTAGGTCATTCCAAGACCACTTCACACCCTGCTGGTGTTTATCTGGCTCAAAGGATCAGTGCATAGACCTTCTTTATTCCTCCAAGTGAATTCAAACACTAGCCCTCCTGATCAGATAACAGGCAATCTGTATCTTGTCACCCTCTATTCCTGCACTCTCAATCAAGCTCCCCTCTCAGGACCCAGTGATAATATTAATTACAATCTGTAATTTAAAAGGGGCTCCCGCCTGCAGGTCTCTGTGCAAAGACAGGGTTTCTTTTCTTTTTTTAAGAAGGAAGAGCCACTTCTGGTTAAGTCACAGAGCAGAGGAGGACTTAAGTATCCCCTCCGCTGCTGGTCCAGCCAGCATCTGGAGTTACAAACATACAGACACTGCCCTGCACTGGAGAGGAATCTACACATCCAACGTTTACTGAAATGTCTGTTCAGATCACTCCAACCACAAGTAGCTTTCTCATCTTCTAAGCATGTAGAATGTATCTATTACAGCCACTCTTCTTGCCCGTCTTCATCTTCTTAAATTACATTATAGTGGGTGCAACTGGAGCAAAAAAAAACCTTTGAATCAAGTCACTGCTCTGTCCTTCTGAAATTATGTGACTTTCAACCATTTGTTCAACCTCTCTGAATCTGAATCTTCATTGTTTATCAGGTTTAAAATGCAGATGGCGAAAAGTCCAAGTTCTTTGGCTGTTGTGAACATGATGTTAAACCAGTGCTTTTTTTCCCATATATTTTAAACCTTCACTGAGGTCACTGACTATATATCATGTATTGTTATTCCTTAGAGTTCAAGTGCAATGCCTTCCTGAAAGACTAAGTTAACTAAATATAGCTATTGCTCAAAAGGCTAGTTGGTGCATTGAAAATCAGTGGACTATTCAGCCTTGCCTGTAGCTGGAACAAATCTGAGTAGAACACAAGAGAACTGACCATTTATTTCCTCTCTATTTTCTTTTTTTAAAAATCAATTCAACTTCCTCTTTGGTGCGTTCTCTTCTAGCTTCTTCGCTTCTTCCCTTCTTCCTGCTGTCTTCAAGGAAACCCATGGAGCTGTCACCCTGCCCTGAACCTCTTGCATCTTTCTACCCATGAAATCAGAAGATTTCTACGTAGCAAAGAAGACATGTTAGGAAGCGGAAGATGGCAAAATCCTTCCCAATAAAAGGGTTAATAGACAGTAGCTAGAAAAAAAAAAATGTGTTATCTCTAAATGCAAGGAAACAAGTTGCTGAAGTCTTTGAACCAAAGGGTAATCAGCGATCTTTACTTTCGCATGGATTAGCTCATTTAATTCTCATAAAAATCTATGAGAAGCTTCCAGGTCCACAGGATAATGGCTGCAGCCTAAATTAGAATCCCTCCACACAGCCTCAAAAAGCAAACAGAAAATACAGATGAACAAGGGGAACAAGTAAAATCGCCCATATCTTGCCTTGCAGTTTCACATAAAGAACTTTACAAACTTTAATTTACAACTGATCGAGAAAGTAAGTGGGGAAAGCAGAGGAGAGAGGAGAATGAGGCAGAGTAGAATCAGAGACTATCATTTAACCCTGACAGGTGGAGTAGTCAAAACTAAGCAAGGAAAAAAAAAAGAGATTCTGGCTATTACATAAAGGCATTAGTATGAGGTGACAACTTGGTCATGAAAACAAGCCTTCCTAAATAACAAAAGGAACATAAAACAAAATACAAATTAAAAAAAAAAAAGAGAGAGAGGGAAAAAATGGAGATCACACAGTTCAAGTCACTTTAGAACAAAAGTATATGATGAACGTAGGAAAATCATTGATGAAGTTGAAATGAAGTATATTATCATCAGTGAATGTAAATTAGCTTAACTCCTGGGTTAAAAAAAAAAAATTCAAATTGGCTCACAAAGCAAAACCAACTCTCTGCAGGATTCGCCAGGTACAACTAAAACAAAGTAGTGAGGAATGTGGAAAAGCAAAGAACTGAACAAAGGCAAATACAAAGCAAATGAAAGCAGGACTGTGATCTTACCATCCGATAAGGTAGAATTCAGGACATAAAGAGATGAGACAAAGAAGACAACTTTGTAAAGGCAAAGCCACAACTCACAGAAAAGATAAGATAGAAACTTTCTGCATATCAGCCAGCTTCCTAAAGCGATATGACAGGAAATACAATGAGACAGAAGCAAACAAACATTAGGAGACTTTGGAACATCACGCTCAGACAGAGAGGTAAGAGGGATAAAAATAAGTAAGGATAAAGAGGGCACAAGCAACATAATAAATAAGACGGAACTATCTGCACCCTGATAATAGAGAATAAATCTTCCTTCCTACTGCACATTGGATATTTATGAAAGTTCACCAATTGTCCACATACTGGGTCATAAAAAAATGCAACAAATTACACAAAGTAGTAATAACACAAAACATTCTCTGATTCTTATGCAAAAAACTCAATTCAGGCAAAGAACTTTTTTTCTGGATTAGATTAGCTAGTGATTATTTTTGTTTTGTATTTGCAATCTAATACTTCCTTATTGATATGGCTATTTTTCTCTTTTCTACTTCATTAATTTTTGCTTTCATTTGCTCTGTGACATTTATAACAATCTTCAGTTATCTCGTTCCTTTATTCATTTAGTTATATCTTACCTGTCTTTCCCAGGAGAATATAAATTCCAAAAGGACAGGAAAGTCTATCTTTTTCACTGTCACATTCAACTCCTTAGTATAGGGACTGGGAAATGATTGGCTCTCAGTGAATAGTTCTGAATAAGTGAATGGTGGATGAATAAATGATAAATAAATGAAGTGAGTCTTCTGACTTCCAGTTCTAGTCTCTTCCTACGACAGGTCTCTATTTTTCCTTCTCTCTGTCTAGTTTGTCTCTATTTGTATGTGGGCCAAACCTCACACATTATGTAGACTATGCTTATGTATGAAATCCTTCCATGTAGCTATCAATGAAATCGTTGTTACTGCTTTTCCTGTTGGAAGTTTAACACTGGAAGAGGTCCTTAGAATTCCTGCCTAATTCTCTTGTTTTACAGATAAGGAAAATGACCCCTGTCATGCTGTGTAAGTTACTCAAGGTCATGTTACTGAGCTCAGGTTTGCCTGCTCACTGCTCAAAAGCTAGTAATGGAGAGGCAAGTGTCAGTGGCAAGGAAAGGTGCTTTATTCAGAAAAGCCAGCAATCTGGGGAGAAGGTGGACTCATGTCCAGAGACCAACACCAAAGATTCTGCTAAGCCATGACAATTTTTAAAGGGAAAAGGGGGAAACAATCTCAGATGATTATTAAGGTAGGAGGTCAGATTCTTCATCACTTTTTTGCTGTGTGAAGACCCACTGATTTCTCCTGATCTTCTTTGAGATACTGTCTTGCCCATGGTCCACCTGCAAATTGCTAAGGGGGACGCTGGGGTAGAGAGTCAGTCATTCTTTAATTACTTAATTCTTCATTCTTACTCTTTTTAATCCGGGAAAGGGATCAACAGGTTGGACAAGGTATTGTGTATATTCAGCAAAGCAAAAACCAGGAGTTAGGTTAAATGTTGCTTAGTGATCTCATCTTTATGATTAAAGCCTCAGGAAAGCAAAGACGAACAGAGAGAAAAAGAGCAGAAAAGCTGTTCACAGCCACACAGATAATTATTTCTCTGCCTGAAATTACAACCCAAATCTATGCATTTTCTTCAGTGGTCTATTTAGTACCTTTCCCTTTTCTATATCAGTTTATTCCTTAAACCCTCAACTCCCTACCTCTTGCCAACATACAATAGGAGGAAAGGGCATGAGTGGAAAATAAAGTTCTGGTGGTGTCTTAGAATCATCAGTGCCCCGGGAGAGAAAGTTTCACTGAGCTCATAAGCATCACTGTGCCTCTTAGCAGCATTTTTGCAACCACTAGTGTGCCCTCTCAATGAGACTGGCCTCAAATGACATATGTCTTAGGAGGCTGGATGCCAAGACATCCCCAGTGTGTGCATTTCTGTAGTTTACCGTTCCCTAAGAACCATTTTGCCAACTGTGGGGATGGAAAAATTATTCCCGGAATTCCATGGCAACTGTTTCCAAATTTCCCATGTTTGTTCAAATGATAAATGTAAAACCATCATCTATTTTTAAGCTCTTTGAGCCTTATTGACTCAAAAGAACAGGAAAGCGCTGTCAGGACAATTCTGTTTTATGAAAAAGTAAGGGTGGGGACTTTGCTTTTCTTTAAATAGTCTAAAAGTTTAAGGTTGTTTTTTACACAAGAATTGTGTGGTTAATTGGAGTTGAATGGCCTTGCTTTCCTCGTAAATAAAGCCCATTTTTAAGACTGAGATGCTAAATCTTAATCATGGGACGTCCCTGAGGCAAAGATGTGTGTTGAAATATAAGTAACAGTTTAGCAAAAAACCATACAATCCCAATGAGCAGGGGACCCATAAAGAGAACAAGGCCCTCTCTTTCGGAAGGATGTTTCCTTTGATTTTCATAAAGGCTCCATAGTTCCATTCTGCCATCCATTTCTCTCTCTCCATCTGAGCTTAGCATTCACCTATCCAAACTGCTGTATAGTATCAGTTATCCTTATGGCTTATTGCTGTTGGTTATGAAGGACACAAAGATGGGTAAAACTTTCTCCTTTCCATTAAGAAGCAGTTTAATAAAAGTTTGACCACCATAAATTGTGCACAATTTGTATGTACCTTTGTTTAAGACACATGGATGTGGGAAACTCATTGAAGAAACTTCAGAGAGTATCTGAGTTTGAAAGAAGTTCAGGAGTTCTATTGTCCACTGCTACTCAGTGTGGTGTCCCTGGACCAGGAGCATCAGCATCTCTTGTTAGAAAATAAAGATTCATTGGCTTAAACTTATATCCATGCAACCAGAATCTGTTTAATATGATCCCCATGCAAGTCCTATAAACATTCAATGTGAAAATTCTTGATCAATCCACTGATATCTTCGATTTGTTCTATATTTACAGACACAAAAGATTGTAATTCTGTGATAAATATATATTCAAATCAATGATCAGCTCCTATCTCCCACTCAACATCACATAGCTTTATTCAACTTCAGGAATCCTTAGGCAAGCACAGCCTTACCTGGATTTCAGAATGAAGGGTGAATCATTTGGAGCAATTCCTGGGTACTTGAACATTTAGAAAGAAAGAAAGAATGAAAAGAAGGAGGAGGAGGAGGAGAAGAAGGAGAAGAGGAAGAGGAAGAAGAGGAGGAAGGGGGGAGGGGAGGGGGGAGAGGAGGAGGAAGAAGAGGAAGAAGAGGAAGAAGTGGAAGAGGAAGATGAAGACGAAGAAATCTGTCATAATTGCCCACAATTTCATAGACTGTGTTCAACATAAGCCAAGTATAATCTCTTCCCTATCAAGAGATACATATCTTTCTATAAAAGGTGGTATGGTGGGTTGTATTATTGTTCCTAATTACTCCCTTCCCGTTTCCTCTAGCGGGCTTATAAAGCACTCTGTACCTTCCTTGGTGGGGAGGGAGGGGAGGTGAGGGCAGGGAGTTTACCCCTCATGGATATCAGGCTTGACCAAATGATCTGTTTTAAGTCCAGGTTTGGCCAAGGAAATGTGTTTCGAGCGGTCATTACAGGGTTCTGGGCAGCCTTCTTGCTCTTACCCGCTGCCTTGAGCAGAGAGGGGCTCTTCTCTTACTCCAGACTCTGGAACAAAGAAGACCGGGAGGAGAAGCCAGCCTGCCGCCAACATGTACTGTGAGTAAGAAAGAAGCCTTTGTTGTTGTTAGCCACTGAAATCTGAGGGCTGTTTAACCTGGGGAAAGCTGAGTAACGCACAGGGTCATCTGTGTCTTCCAGCGTCAAGGATAATCTTAACCATATTTACTTGAGAAGAAAGGATGTTAAATGTAAAACAGTCTCTGTACTACCATCAACATTTATCAAGTAGAAAAATTGTAAGAAAAACAAAATGCAAATAATCTTATTTTGAGGGTTCACAGAGAACCCTCCAACTCTGGATATCAAGGATGCTTATTTAAAATTCAGGATGCAGAGGCTGGCATGCCTGCAGTGCACCTTGGATGTCTGAACTATTGTTGATTTGGGGGGGGTGGCTATTAAAAATGTATCAGTTATTTTAGTGCCTTTTTTTGCCCCCCAGAATTATTATGGTTTTACATTGAACACATTTCTTCTCAATTAAATACATCAGGATTGCCCTGGAAATAAAGTTAATTTTTTTTCACTTGGTATAGGAGCATAATCAGAATATTGACACAAAATGACATGTATTTTTAAAAGTTTAATCCGTCAATCCTTTGTTATTCTTTTAATACAAATTAAATGAGTAGCATCTGCTTTTATATTAGGTTGGAATTTCTAAGGTTAACACTGTAAACAAGTTGATTCTTAATAAGATTCCAACTTCTAAGATTAATTTCCAGTGCTGATAGAGATAATGGCTCATGTTTTTATATACTTTTATGGAATTAACATAGTTAAACATAAATAATAGTTGATTTCTCTCAGTAACCTTTAGTAGAGATAGGAAACCCTTTAGTAGACTTCTTATCCAGAGGAGAGCTCAGAGACTTAATATGCACAGTGGTGTACCCACAACCACATAGCTAATGGAGGAATTTAGACAGAACAGTACTTTGAGTTCATTCTGGGAGCCTTTCCATATACAAGAGATTTGCCAAAGCTGCTACCAATTTACTTCATGTGTTGAAACAAATTTGTAAGATTAAAAAAAATTCTGCACCACTTGGAATTTGTTGATTTGTTTTTTTTATTTTTCTCTCCTCCTTCCCTCCCTTGCTATCCTTGTATTTTGTAATTCACATGTATCTAAAGGCTTGGGATAAGTAAGTGTTCTTATCAAATAAGCCCCTTGGATAATGTAATTAACTCAGAACAGAAAAAGGTTCTTGGTACAGCCTGTCTCAGCTGTTCTGTTCTCTCAGATCTGGGCTTGCCTACCAGGATCCTTCCTTACCCAGAGAAATTACAAAGACCTATTTACACATCTGGAATCTATTGACTGCAGCTCACCTCATGACCTCACAAAGCCTCATTTGTAGACCCTGGCAGTTTTCATTTTTCACATGCACGTACCCTGCTTAAATACAAAGATTTCTGAGTTTTACACTTTTCAGTTAGAGAGGAATGAATGAATGAATGAATGAAGCTGTTGACTGAATAAATAGGCTTATTTTCCTCTTGGGCTTGGCGCAACCCCAGAGTGGACTATTTCTGAGTCTTTTGTTTCATATCTACAGTGTGGCTTCCAATCTTCTATTTTCTACTAGCCTCTATTAAGGGCAAGATATTCTGACCCAGTAAGGTATTTTGTTAATTCAGTGGTGGCTGGATTGTTTAAAGTCCTAACTCCTGCAGACTAATGGTCCTTGACTATAGTTAAGCATAATATTTAATCAGGGTGATAATGATGTGAAATTTTTAGGATGGTATAGATGAGTTCTCCTTTCACAAACCTCCAGAGTGATTTCATAGCCATGGAGTGGTTGCCCTTTCTACCAGATATTTTACAACAAATAAACTGAAGCCCAGGAAGTAAGTTTCTCTCACAGTAATAACTAGAACACAGATGCCCTGATACCTCATTTGCTCTACTTAGCTCCCTCCTGTTCTGATTAAACAATAGTCTTTTTAATTGAACTACTTTCCAGGTTATTCTGAATGCCTACAATGTACAAAACATGTTGTTAGGTATTACAGATGGTTCAAAGATGTGCAACACTGATTCCTTCCTTGAAGAAGCTTATTAGCAAGTTAGGTAGGCTGTAACAGGCATGGTAAAGTCAAGTCCCAGTGGCAGTCAGAATAAATGAGAGATAATTAGTGTACAAATGATGTGAGCCACGGGTGTTCAGAGGGGTAAGACTCATGAGTGATGGGACAGTCATAGCAAATTTCAAAAAAGAAAAAGTGCCTTGGCCCTAGTAAGAAAACAAACAACCAGATTTTTTAAATGGGTGGAAGATATGAATAGACACCTCACCAAAAATATACAGATGGCAAATAAGTAAATGAAAAGCTGCTCAACATCATGTGACGTTAGGGAAATGCAAATTAAAACAATGACAAGATGCTACCACACACCTCTTACAAAGGCCAGACTGAAAACTCTGAAATCACCAAATTCTGGTTGAGGATGCGAAGCAACGGGAACGCTCATTCATTGCTGGCGGGAACGCAAAATGGTACAACCACTTTGGAAGACCGTTTGGCAGTTCTTTTACAAAACTAAATGTACTCTTACCATATGATCCAGCATACGTGCTCCTCGGTATTTACACAAAGGAGTTGGAAACGTATGTACACCCACATATGTTTATAGCAACTTTATTCATAATTGCCAAAACTTGAAGCAACCAAAGTGTTCTTCAATAGGTGGGTAGATAAGCAAACTGTGATACAATGAAACCTTACCCAGTGCTAAAAAGAAGTGGGCTATCAAGCCATGAAAAACACATGAAGAAACTGCAAATATATAATTCTAAGAGAAAGAAGCCAGTCTGGAAAATCTGCGTACTGTATGATTCCAACTCTACGACATTCTGGGAAAGGCAAAACTGCGGATGCAGCAAAAAGAGCAGTGGCTGCAAGGGATTCTGGAGGAAGGAGGGAGGGACAAAAAAGTAGAACACGGGGCACTTTGAGGCATTGAAAGTGTTCACTGTGGTACAGTAATGATGGACATATATCATCATACATTTGCCAAGATCTACAGAATGTACCGCAGAGCGAGCACTATTTTAAACTGTGGACTTCAGTTAATAATGTGTCAATGTTGGTTCATCAGTTGTAACAAATACACCACATGATAAAGACATAAGTAATAGGGGAAACTGTGTTCAGGGAGGATGGGAGAGGGGTTACGTGGGAGCTCTCGGTACTTTCTGATCGACTTTCCTGAAAAGCTAAACTTCTCCAAAAAATTAAGTCAATTACTTTTTGAAAAATCGTAATTGTTTTTACAAAGTGGCCTTGGACTAGCTAGGATTCATACACGCCAGAGGGGCTGGATAGAGAAGTTCAGGCAACGGACATAGCAGAGCACAAAACCTAAAGGAAAAAGGGTGTCCAGTGGGTCAGAGAGCGGTAAGTATCACAAGACAGGTCTGTGATCTCCTGTCTCTGTAGCTTTGAGTCTAAAGCCTCAAACTTGGCTCCAGCATAGCTGCACATGGATCTGAGTTCTGTTGCTTAAGGATTATATGAGCTTCATTAAATCCCTAAAGCTTCCTGAACTTCTGTTTCATCAGCTACAGCATGGGGAAAATAGCATACACAAGGGTGAAGAAAGGCTCAGATGAAATAATGTGCATGAAATTTTTCTGTGAATTTTGAAATGCTATAGAAATATGAGCTGTTGTTATCAAAGAAGAGAAAACTTCCCACTGCTTTCATGGCTTTGATGGTGACCCTCTCTCGGCAACTAGCTGCCGTGTGACAGAGGAGATCTGTCTTGTTGGGATGGAGTCCCCTGCGTCTACACCTTACACTGTTTCACACCGGAGTTTCTCCTAAACACTGTCTTTGCTGCTTATTTGAATATTTGGCCAGACTCGTGCTGACACACCGGGTTCCCGATGGAATCTGACATCCCAAGAGCAGGTTCAGTGGTATTAAGTCTGGGAAATCTGAGGTGGCTGCACACAGTGTCTGGAGAAGAGCAGGTCTGAGAAAACAGTCCTTGAACTTGTTGATTTTCTTCTGTTTACTTCCTAGTTCCTTCTCCATGATATTAGACTCTCCATCCCAATCTCCCCTCCAATAGTGATTTTGTGACATCTTCTGCTTGAAGTCCATATTAGAGAAAGAATCAAGGTAGAAGGCAGTTAGAGACAGCTCTGAGGACAGTTTTTACAGGTAATCTGCTCTTGTGGTTAAGGAGCATTCCATGAGGCAAAAGAGTTCAAAGCAGCCCACACTTTATCTAAAAAAAAAAAGTAGCATACTCATTAGATGAAAAACTAGACAGTCTACAATCATTACAAAGGGGGAGTAGACTTACAGAGCTTTTTTGTTTTTCATAGATTATCTCATTTAATCTATGCAAACCTCTGGTGAAGTGGGCTTTATACCAAATGTTACAGATAATAAAGCAAGCTCAGGAATTTTAAGTGACCTTCCCCAAGCTCAGACTCATTTCTGAAAGAGGCAAAGCTCCATTCTGCTTCTGCTGACTCTAAGCCTGATGTCCCGTCTGCTATAGCCATTCTCTGTTACTTCCCTCCCCAGTGATAGACACGGTGACGTTATGGTTGAGTCAGTCACTTAAAAGGTGATCCTAGCCAGTTGAGTGGAATGAGTTTGTGCCTGTGGAATAGAGCGTTCTCGGGTGCTTTCCATCAACATACTACAAATATTTAATGCAATCTATTGTATACCAAACCTGTGGTAGGCACTGTCATTTTAATGACAAATAAAAGATGCTCCCTGCTATCAACAGAGTTTCAGTCTCACAGGAGAAAAAGTATGTCTCCCAGAGGTCACTGAAGAGTACAGATCTTAGGATCGAGGTATCCAAAGATAAGGGTAAACCAGAGATGAACAGAAATGATCACCTATGGGGGATGGGGGAAATGGGGTTGAAGAGACAAGAATAGATAGGAGAGTTGTCTGAGTGCATGCTTATGGGGTTTTGACTTTCAAACAATGTAATTTTACATATTGCAAAATTAAATTAAATTAAGAAAAAAAAAAAAGACTACAGTGAGGGCACATTGCAGTGAGACACTCATTTCTCCTGGGAGTTGGGAAGAGTCCAATAAAAGACTTCATAGAAGGAGTGACCTTTGAAATGAATGCTTTATTGTCATTTTTTATTTGTTTTGTGTGTAATTTGGCTTTGTCTAAACAGGTGAGTGAATGAATCCCTGAACTATGATCATCATGAATTTTTTTGTCTCCAAACACAGACAGTGGTACTAGATGCACAACCCACCTAAACGGGAGACTGAAAGAGAAGGGACAGTCATGGAAAGAAACGATGGGGAGAGGCTGGGTCACTTCGGTAATCAATAGCATTTGGTGGTAATCAGTAGTGTGGCCACTGGAAACTGTGCATCTCTGAGCATTACTTGTGAAATGAGGAAGACTTAATGGGTGACTTTAAAATCATCTTCCACACGAGGATTCTACACGGAATTGCCAATAGCCCACGACCCACGTTGTGGGTGCATTTTCTTGGGCTGTCATTTTAAAGAGTCCATCTTAATGGTTATCCTCCTTCATAATTAGAATGTAAACCTAGATTGTGGAATTTACTAATTGTCCTTCACTGTTGTGGTCATTTAACCATAAAATATTCACAGCCTTAGTCTTGTAACCCTCTGGCCTTTCTTTCTCAAGGGAAGGGGAGAGAATTACTCAGAAGGATGACCTCTCCACTTGGGTCAACAAGAGCTGCAACTGGTTCTAAGGAGGGTGTCTGACTGCTGTCAAATTGACCGAAGTTGTCACAGGTGAAGCCTGCTGTCACTGCATCCTGCTCAGAACCAGCCCCTTAGCTTGCTGAGTCAAGCTGTGCTGACTCCGAGTGATAGAATTTTAATGTGAGGGATGACAGAGGCCTTGGAGTTAATGTGTGCACGGAGGTGACAGTTTTGAATGTCAGCCAAACTACAAAGGCCTGTCTGAAATTAATTCTGGGGGGCGGGTGGCAGAAAGTCACAGGAAGATGGAGAGAAATAGTATGATGGAGAATTGAGATTGGTTGAGTCAAATCTACTGCCATCTGCCACAATGAAAGCATCCTTCTGCACGGACACAGAATATCTGGGCCTGGGAGGAAGTGACCTTATGAGATAATTCGCGCCTAGGATACAGTTTGTCACCTTTAGGTCTCTGTGACCCCATTTCCTTTCGTTGCAGAAATGGAGTTGCAAAAAGTAGACGTAATCTCCTGATGCTATGATCTAGAATTTAATCACTTAACAGGGAAATAACTTAATTTTCTGATGATGAAAAAGCCGAACTCTATTTTATGCATCTTAATCTTCCTTTTACATCGTTACTTATTAAGAACTCTCAGAGGTTCCCCATTATCTAGAGCACAATATTCAAATCTCCTTTTTTTAAATTCTTATTTTTTATTGAAGTGTAATTGATTTACAATGTTAGTTTCATGCTTTCAGCAAAATGATTCAGTTATACATATACATATATATATATATATATATATGTATGTATTTTTAAGTTTCTTTTCCATTGCAGCTCATTACAAGAAATGGAATATAGTTCCCTGTGCTATACAATAGGTATTTGTTGTTTATCTATTTTACACATGGTAATATGTGTCTGTTAATCCCAAACTCCTAATCTATCCTTCCCCCATCTCTTCCCCCTGGTAACCACAGTTTGTTTTCTCACAACATTCAAATCTTTAATCTACATGTGTCAGGCAGACTAATGCCCTCTCACAGATGTCCACACCCTAATGCCCAGAAACTGAACACGTTATGTTACATGGCAAAAACAAATTGAATGTAGCAGGTGAAATGAAGGTTGTTAAAATCAGCTGACTTTATGACAGAGAGGTTCTTCTGGATTGTCTGGGTGGGCCCACTGTAATCACAAGTGTCCTTAAAAGTGGAAAAAAAATCAAAAAAACAGTCAGAGTCAGAGTGAGTTAATGTGAAAAAGACTCAACTGGCCATTGGGGGCTTTGAAGGTAGAAAAGAGCTACCAGCCAAGGAATGTGGGTGGCCTCCAGGTGCTGGGAAGGTAAGGAAACAGAGTCTTCTTTGCAACTTCCAGAAGGAATACAATCTTGACAATGACTTGATTTTAGCCCACCCCTATCAGATTTCTAACCTTCAGAACAGTAACATAATGAATTTATATTGTTTTAAGCTAGTAATGTTGGTGGTGATTTGTTACAGTAACATTAGAAAAATTATACACTTACCTTCAAGGTTTTTCACAGTGTTATCCAGCTTTGTCCTCAGTTACCCTAGATGAATCCATCCTCTGAACTCTGAACCCTGACCTCTAAACATGCTTTGTACATTACAAACTTTGTCATTCCATTGCCTGTGTCTGGAGTTCAACACATTCTCCTCTGGGGCGGATGAGGACTAGGCAGACCCCACTGAGGGGCTAGCTAATGCCAGCACAGCGTGATGGGTTCTGGGGCTGGTTGTGGTGAGGTGTGCTGCTTCAAGTGGGTTGAGAGAGGAGCCTTTGGGTCAGTGACCTGGAGAAAGAGCAGAAGCCAAGAATAAAAGCCAATTTCAAGGTCAAGTCCAAAGATCAGTCTTAGACTTAAGAACACAGGACGTCACCAAGATGCTGAGCTCAGATGGCAATAGAAAAGAAGCAAGGGGTAAATGCGATGCTCTGGGGTATTAGTTTTTGAGGGGCCTGTGACTCACTTTTGTGGTGGCCGGCGTGTGGGGTTACTTTGTGCTGATTTACAGACACTCTTTATGTGCAGCTGTGAGCGCCCTCCATCATCTTCCATCACCCCCAGTCTACCCATCATTCAGAGTCTAGCTCGGGTCCAACCTCCTCTGCGATGCTTTTTCTGAATATTCCAACCCTCCTTATCACCTCTTCTTTAGACATCTTTGCACTTACTCTTTATATCCCCCCCTCATTTGGTAGCTGCAATTCACCACCTCATATTTTTAATTAAAGCCATTGCATGCACAATTGTAAAAATTCACATAATACAGTAAGGTATAAATCAAACATTTAAAACCACTCAGAACCTTACCACCCAGAGATAACCAGTGTTACTTTTGGGTGTTTATCTTCTTAGACATTTTTTCCTGCAATATTTTTATACGTATATCATAAGCACATATATGCACATAAATATATTTCATATATATTCTCCAAAATCAAACTTATTGCAAGAAATTCTACATAATATAAATGATTCTTATCAAGTTTATTACATCTTAAATTATACATACATTACTTGACATTCACAATATGTATAGTGTTACTCTGACATATGAACTTTTCACCTGCATATATATTTTTTCAGCACAGTTAAGGTTCAAGTACTTTGAGGTCCAAAAGCAAAATTTAATGTATTTTTTCTGTCCCCAGTGATGCCTAGCATAGTACAGCGAACATTTCAGAGGCTAAATAAATATGTATTGACTGATTGATTAAAAAGTTATGACCTGAAAATCCTAAAAAAACTTCCTACCTAGAGATGGATAATATTTGTTATTGATATGCTTTTGAATTTTTGAATTTTTACCAAGAAATTTCAATCATTTTTTTTTTGCACAGAGAATTTTTTAAAAGTAGTGTATACTACACTGCTATTTTCACAATGGTCAGGTTATTATAAATCTAGAGATTTGTCAATTAGCATCAGAATTACTTGTTAAAATGGAAAGGAGATAAACAGAGATAGAGCCCTTGTTAACTCATTAATATTCTCTATAATGAAAAATGTTGCAGGGAAGAAATGGCCACAGTAATATGTGTAATCAATCTGGCCAGGGAAAGCAATGCAATTTGTTATCTTTACAGAGTTGCTCTGTTCTCCAGTCAGCTGGCTGGCGTATTTATCAAATGCCCGGTTGGTGCATAACAGTGTACTGTTTCTCTGGACCACATGTTACTTGTGCTTCATTCATTCATTCACTCATTCACTATTCACTCTTTAACGTGCATTTTTGGCAAACCTGTTATGCACGTCACTGCGATAGATGCTAGAATAATAAAGTTGATCAAGACAGTTTTATCCTCAAGTCAGACTCAGTAGGGGGACAAACTGACAATTCGATGAGCTACGCACAAGCACGAGGACTAATCTCTACTCTCAAAGAGTTTATAGTTGAAAGAAAATACTACAAAATAGTAGTCTTTTTTTTTTTTTTTTTTCCTGACTGCAATGTTAAGTCCAGGAATGGCTGGTTTGGACAGAAACAGAATTCTAAAGTAGGCTCAGTTGTTAGCAAGACTGACAACGAAGGCACAGGCTTTGTTGACGATTCAGAACATATCAGAGCAGGTAACAAGGTAAGTTGCAAACATTCATGCATAAAAGGCATTGCTTTATTTTCCCAGGGCACCACAGATGGGATGGCTTAAACAGTAGAAATTTATTTCCTCACAGTTTTGGAGACTAGAAGTCCACGATCAAGATGTTGGCAGAGTTGATTTCTTCTGAAAACCTCTCTCCTTGGCTTGTAGGCGGCTGTCTTCTCCCCATGTCTTCACATGGTCTTCCCTCTGTGTGTGTCTGTGTCCTAATCTCCTCTTCTTACAAAAGTACCAGTCATGCTGGATTAGGGCTCATCCACATACCTCATTTGAATTTAATTACCTCTTTAAAGACCCTCTTTTTCAATCACATTTTGAGGTATGAGGGGTTAGGACTTCAGCATCTGAATTTTGGGGAGACACGGCTCAGCCCATAACAGGTACCAAAGGAGAGTTTAGCAGAGTCAGAAATCCTAAATCCTTAAATGAAAGCAAATCAAATCCAGACAGGGTAGCTAGTTGGATGCCTTTGTGAGCCTGGCTAAGGTGTGGCTCGGTTAAGCCGCATTTCGCTTTATAATTTGGGTGCATGCTACTAACTGGGTGTCTGTTAGTGCAACAGAGTATATGATTGATGTTACCTTTTAAGGTTGCTTTAAACATTCCTTGATGCTTCTTGCCCACTGAAAACAGCCTTGTTCTGCAGGAATAGTGGAGCTTGGGGACGGGGCACGTCCCTTGAGCACAGTCCCTGTAGTTGGAATCTTGTGGCTTATTTAACCCATTCACAACTCCAGGAAGCTATTCTCACTGAAATGTTATGGTGGTCCAACATTGGTACCCACAAGCATGTAACTGAGTAAACTGTTATATCAGGCAGGATATAGAATGAAATAATGTTGGATGAAATAATCGAAAACCAAACTAAAAATAAATTAGTGTTTCAAAATTCTCTGATGTTAAGACTGATTGCTTAAAAATCATTTTCCAGCCCCTTCCCTTGGATGTTCTAGTTCTGGGGCTTAGGGGTAGGACTGGAGAATGTGTATTTTTAAAAATGGTATCATAGGTGTTTCTTATATTTATAAAAAGTTTGGCAAACAAATGGAGTCAACAATAGCAGTGTGGATCCAAACTCTTGCTATCTGCTCTGCCGTCATTACTGTGTTTATCATCAGCGTGGCCAGGTCACTTCCGATCACGAAATGGCTGCTACAGTTAACAGCAGAAGAGGAACTAAAAGAAAGGAATAAAGAGAGAAAGAGAGAAAGGAAAGAAATAAAGAAAAAGAGAGAAAGATGAAAGAAAAGAGAAGAAAGAGAAGGAGGGAGGAGGGAGGGAGGCAGGAAGGAAGGAAGGAAGGAAAAGAAAAGAAGGAGGAAGATGAAGAGGAGGGAGAGGAGGGATGTGGGGAGGGAGGGAGAAAGTAATTTAGAAGTTACTCGCTGTGTCTCTCCTGTTGTCTCATCACATGCTTATCTTTAAACAGTAGAGAATGGAATTACCATGTTTGGCTTAGATTATTCAGGATTTACCATTGAATTGATGAGTTGACTTTCTCTAAGCATGTGTCTTCACAGAGGTGGATAACAAGAAACAAGTAACATGAAAGAGTGATAGAGGATTTAGTGGGCAAACAATGGTGCCTGCTACAAGTGTGTACAGGCAAACACAATAATTTTACCAGTCAAGGCAAAATTAGAATCAGATAATTAGGGTTGTGAGGAAATAGCTAAAATCTGCTGTGTGTTCACACTGTGTCCTGAAGGTTTTATGGGGATTGAAATATTTAAGCCTCACAACTGCTGTGGTGTCAGCGCTATTATTATTCCCACTTTACAGATGAAGAAGCTGAAACATAGAGATGTTAATTAGCTTCTCTAAGGCCATACAGTTATTATGTGGCCGAGCCAGGATCTGAACGCCAGCATTCTGGGCTCCAGAACCACACTCTACTATGATGTCCTATATGAACAGATAATAAAGCAGGCCTCTCAAATACTTACAGTCCCTGTGTGGAAATTGGTGAAGGCAGCTTGGTGTTGGTTGCATGGCTGACTTTGTTCCCTATTCAATAAGCACAAATTAAGCACCCTCTGTCTGCAGTGGACTATACCAGGGACCAGAAAATTTCAAAAACAAGTAAGATGTGATAGAACTCTACTCAAGGAGCTTACAATCTAGGAGGAAATAGATTTGCAATTTTTTTTTTATTATTATTATTGAAGTACAGTCAGTTACAATGTGTCCATTTCTGGTGTACAGCACAGTGTCCCAGTCCATGCATCTACATACATATATTCATTTTCATATTCTAATTATTTTTAATAGGATATAAAATAGAATATAGCAAAAACTACAAGGAACAGATGAAAGCTAAGAAACATTCTCAAACTACCTGCAAAAAGATACCTAAATGATGTAAAACTCCTAAAAATACTGCTTTACTCATTGGATTGAAGATAAAAGAGCAGTTAATTCCTGCTAGATGGATTGGAGAAGACTCATGGAGAAGAAAGGTTTTGCGAGGTGTGGATGTAGGGGAGAGGGGAGGACATTCCAGACTGAGAAGACGTAAGAAATAATGGAGTTGATTGTGCGTTATATTGCATTCTGTAAATGGACAGATGTGGCTCAAATGTAGGGGGCTTGGAGATACACTGAAAAGCGAGACTGTAAAGATACTAAATGTAAACGAGATGCCACATCATATGTGAAAGTCACCTTTATACTTAGAGAACCGTAAAATTGTTGGGTAGGGCTGTTGTGAGGACTGATGAGAGATTTATTTTGACTCTCGATTTCTGTCTTTGGATAATACTCAAGAAAGATACTCTCTTCCCCTCTCTACTTAAATAAATCATCTCCCACCTTTAGGGTCCATTTTAATCTTTTTTTTCTTGCTTATTTGGCCGTTATCAAAATCTTTCACATATTTTATGCCGTTATCAAAATCTTTCATACATTTTATACTACTAAGTGATTGTTTTATCTTTTCAACTAGATTGAAATCTCATAAAAGGTAGATTATATTTTCAAATATTTTGGGAATTCCCTGCAATGCCTGACTCAGTTGTATTCAGTCAATCTGTCCATGTGGTATAATGACCCACGGTAGAGCATAATTTTTAAGAGTTTTCAGGCACACAGGTATCTTTCTACAGGAAGTTTGAGAGAGTTTCTTAGCTTTCACCTGGAGAACTACTCATCAGTGAGTTTCACTACATAGGAAATGACTGGTTTTCCTATTTTCCTCCAAAGTCAGGTTCCTCTCAGGCCAGGAAGTCTTCCCAGCCTCTCACTGACAAACTAAGGCATCTGTCAATGCTTCCAACATCTTCATTTCTGACTCTCTCAAGGGTTTACTTGATCTGTTACTGTTCTGACATCTGCTGCCTTAATAACCTTCCTTTGGGGGAATCCATTCCATGCGCAGGCCTGCCTGTACACCTCCTCCTAGCGCAGTGGCTTCTCTGCAGGCCTCCCTTGGTTGTTCTTCTGCCAGGTGACTCCAGCTCCCTAATCAAGACATCTGTATTCAACTGATATTTTCTCAGAATCCCTTCTTCTCATCAGTGTTTAAATGAATGAGGAATCTTTTTTCACAGATAATTCATACCATTATTTCTTTTCCCTTGCCCTTGATTTGTAGTTTTTCCTTCCAGGAAAAAATAAAACAAACACATACACAAACAAAAACAAAAACAACTTCCCTGAGATGGCTGTTTCTGACCCACTAGTTATGGAACAGAAGAGACACTCCTAGACCTCGGGGCTCCCTCACTGGATGTTCCTTGTTTGTTGGGCTTTATTCAAAAGCTCTTCATTGACATTCAGGAAGTAAGTGATGTTGCAAAGCTCCTGATAACCCTACAGAAAATTTCTATGTTTATAGTAAACATTCTTGCTCATTTATTTCATACTTGAAAACTTTTTTTTAAATTCCAAATTAGCTTCAGCAGTAAGCTTTATGGGAGACTATAAGGACCAAAGCTTTCCAGTGTAATCCAAAAATCCAACTGGTAGAAATTTATAAAGTTCTTTTTCTCTTCCTCTGTTTCAGGAAAGCAGGGACAAGGCTTCTGCCATATACTGTTGTAGTCTCAGCTTCTAACAGCGCTTGGAAACAGGTAGGTCAGGAACACAACAAGCTAAAATGTGATCATTTCTCCCCAGCCCTGACTCTGTGACAGGCATTAATAATCTATGCTAGCAGTCTTTTCTACAGAGATGTTGCCTCTCCACATTGCCCCCGGAAGTGGAGTTGGCACACAACAAGAAACTTATTTACCATTCTCATAGTTAGCACCCAATGAGTATTTCTTGATGATTGAAATGATCTTCTCCCTTAAACATGACCCCTTCAGCATCATCTCTGATAAATGACCATCCTGCTCCCATTTAAACACCTTCACATGATGAAGAACATGTTATTTCATAAGACAGGTCCTTCCACTGTGATATAAGTTAAAAAGGAAGTTCCTTATATTTTGAAAAAATCCTGCCTTTGCTCATTTATTAACCTATTTTTACTAATATAAAAAAAAATTGTTGCAGTTGGTTAGTGCTTTTGTAAGGACTGGTCCCTATTCAGATACCATCTTGTAACCAGAAACCTTATCTGGTCTTTGCAATTAGTCCTTCAGTGGTGATCACGATCAGCTTCCATTAATTTGACTTTTTCTCCTTAATGTCTAAATTAAAATGTTTTAATGGAAACCCCCAAATACACACATACTATAAAAAATGGAAACAACAATATATATTTGAAAAGTAAAAGAGTAAAAAAAATTATGACCATGGTCTTACAAGAAAATACAATTCTTATTACATAAACAGAAGAGAAAAGGGGAGTGAAAGAGAAGGTAAAAATAATATGAAAGGGAAGTTAGAGACCAAGAAAAGCAGTACTTGATAAAGTTCAAAATGTGACATTCACAAATATTTATTAACTCAGTAACCCTCTACTGAAAAATTCGTACGTGCTCATGTGCTTTGTTTTGCAAAAACAAAACAACCAACCTTAGTACTTATACAATTATTTCTATGTCCTCACAATACCCTGATTTTTTTCATCTCTCATTTCTTTCAGATGAAGAAGAATGTAACAATAGCTAATAAAATAATAGTTAACATAATGGCGAGCATATTATGTGGAGAAAACACTTTACGTTCATTCAATCCGCACAATGACCCAATGTCATAATTACTCATCCATGAGAGGTTCAGTAGCTTCCAGAACGCTACAAAGAGCTGGAAGTGGAAACTGAACACAAGTGTGATTGACTTCAGCATTCCTAACGTAAGAGCCCCTGCTCTTAAGCATTGTACAACACTGCCTCTCAAAGTTGCAGATGTGTAGAGAACTCACCCAAAGTGCTAACAGCTAGTGAGTAACAGAAGCAGGGTCTGAACACGGACCTCATCCCTAAGAGCTATTCATTCATGTTACAAAGTGACACTAGACGTTGAAATCTAGTACTGTTCTCTCTCAGGTCAGAAACCTGTCCCCCCAGAACTGATTGAAACAAGAATGCAGCTCTATGTACGGGAAGTTTAAAGAAAAGATGATATAAGCAGTATTTTTGTTTTGTTTTGTTTTTTGTTTTTTTTTGTAGGGACTCCATAAGAATACCTTCCCTAGCCCTCCTTTCACTGTTAAAGAAACAAAAAGATGAAGAGAAACAGAACTTTTCAGAGTGGTTACAATTACATGTTAAGTGTCTTCTTTCGGGAATTTGAAAACCTGTTATTCTTTGGAACATGTTATTAGAAAAACAGTGTCCCTTGGAGATCTAATTCCTTAAACTTTTACCAATTACCATTTTAATTGAGGTGATAACAGCTGGTTGGGAGGAAGGACTGCTGGAAATAAGCAGATGTATGCTATCAGCCTGAGGGGGCCCTCTGAGATGGGGAGAGGCTACCAGCCAAACTTCTCTACTTCTACCCAGGGCTACCTAAGACCACCTCTCTCTGAGGTGGAGGGCTTAATAAAGCAAAGATGTATAATCTTTGGTCTCCAAAATAGCTTTGAGAGTCAAGATTTCTTACTGATTAAGAACAGACAGGGTTTTCAGATAGGGGCAACTCCAGCCTGCCTGGCACTTTTGAATAGCACAGGGAAGGGAAGACACATATGTCACAATGCTGCTGACAGATGACACGTGAATAATTTGGTTAGGAGAGAGGTAACTCCCCAATTTACAGATACTAAGCTGATACTGGAACAATCATGTCATTGGATGTAAAGTAACACCAGGTTCACAGAAAAGCAATCTCAAAAAGATATTTCACATGATTATGATTTTTACCTTTTTGGTTTTTTTTTTTTTTTCTCCTGATCTGGTCCTTTTTCAACTTGCCACAGCTCACCAAACCAAGTCAGCGCCACCACAAATTCAGACTCTACGGATCTAAAGTTATGATATGTAATTCTAACTCTGCGCTTGGTCCATTGTACAAGGATCCTCTTTCATCTCTCCAGGTCTCAGGATGCTCCAGAGGAAGAGCTCCTGGGGAAGAGGATCACTAAAATAAAAATAAGTGTGTAGACATGCCTCTGAAATAGTTTCAGATCCAGATTTTTGGTATCTAAAGGACTTTTTAAAGCTCTCATTAATTTGACCCTCAGAACAATTTTGAAATGTAGGGTCATTATCATGTAATTTTACTACTATGAAAACTAAAACTCGGAGAAGTGAAATTGCTCACCCAAGTCAAGATCTTTTAGTTCCTACTCAGCAGATGCTGCATTCCATCACACTGCCTCTCAGTAGACAATGAGGAAGGTGAGGCTCACAATATTCATCAGTGTGGTTTCTGCACCTTGTAGCTCTTACTCTTTTTTTTCCCCTCCTTTCTTTTTCTTTTAGTTCTTTTTTTATGCTTTTTCCTTCTGTCTTTTTTGCTTTATCCCTTCTCTCTGACTTTGTCATTACTGCTGCTCATGAATATGAAAATCAGATGGATAAACCACATACCAGGAAGAAGCTCTGAGAACCATTGTTTTCTTAATTTGGCATTTTTTTCCCCTAAAGTTCAAAAATGGTCTTAATATGAAAGGATATGTTCTTTAGGATCTTTGTGTGCAGTAGGCTAGCAAAAGTTGGCTTCAATAAATTTTGCAGAATTAAATTGAATTGAATTAAACCGAGTAAAGGTCAGACTTGACACTTAAATAGGAATTCAGAGTCAGAAGTGCCAGCCAGCCTGAACGTCGCAGCAGAGACAAGCTGGCCCCAGCTTTTGCTAGTGTGAGGACTATTTTAATCTAATCTTGCATATGTTTTCAAAAATCAGCAAAACTGCCAAAATTCTGCTGGCATTGTTCTTACCCAACTCGCCAATGCCAGTCCCTCCCTCTCAACAGTCCTATCCCATCAGTTTCCTAATCTAAGTGGACCAACATTTGCCTGCATGAAAAAAACCAATCTACAATCTGTCTCAGAACCAATCCTATAAAACTCCACAGAGAAAGAAGAGAAAGGATGGCTGAGGGTACTTGATAAGAGTTTAGAGCCCTATGGAATCTAGTGGGCTTATGCCAAATAACATGCCTGCTCTATGCGCGTGGTATGTGACATGACGTACAGGAGAAGGGAGTGAGACGAGGTTGGGAAGAGCCACGGAGGGATCAGAGAAGCAGTCTTTTCATACGCGGGTATGCAGTCTCTTCATGTCTAATTCAGTCGCCTCCAATCCAAATTCAAAATTAGGACGCATTTTCGATCCCTGACATATGGCATTTTACAGGCTAGTTTTTTCAAACTCTTTATTGAGTCTTTCATTTTGCATGCCATCTCTATTACCTGTTTTTTGCTTCACTTGAGCCAGGGTGCTGGGCTGTGCTAAGCTAAACCTTGATGAGTGGCTTTGTTGTGCTGTGGGGCTAGACCTTCGGTAATTTATCCACCCTGCTCTGGGGGAGATGGACAAAGAATTAAAGGAAAAATAAGTGGCTTTCCCACCATCACTATATGTGGATGCTACAGAAAGCTGCCATGATGCCACTGAGCAGGTGGATGCCTGAGATCCTTGACGAACCTCACAGGAAGACATGAGTTTTGGGTGCTGGACATCCTGGGGGTCAGGGCTAGAAAGGAGGAGGGAGACAGGACTAGTCCATTACAGAGTATAGTGCAGAGAGTGATGTGTGAGTCACTGCCTGGGACCAAAGCCAGGCAGGAAAAGCAATAGAGTCAATGGTCCAAAGGTCCTGGAGAGAGAACAGGAATCTACTGAGTAAAAATGAATGAAATATACCCACATACGCAACAGCAGTAATGACTATTACCACAAGCATTGCAGGAAAAAAGTCACAGGATAATGCACATGATTTCATTCATATAAACTTTACCCCAAGAAATCTAAAACTATATACTGCTTAATAATGCACACAAAGATGCATTGATTCAACAAGGCAATGATTCCAAATAGTGACTAACTCTAGGGTGGGGGGTGGGATTGGAAAGAGTCATACAGGTAACTTCTAGTACATTGATAATATCCTATTGTTAAGCTGGGTTTTGGGTACATGGATTTTATTAATACAATTTATACTATATAGGCATAGTAATGGGCTACTTTGTGTGTAAAAATGTGTGCATGTTCGTAAACACACACACATGGGTATCCAAGAGACTGAGAGATGAAAGCTTATGAGTCTTACTTTCAACTGGGAAGGGGAAAAGAAGCTGCAGGCTGGGAAATGCCCTGAGCCATAGAATATAGTTATGGCTCCTTTCATGGGGTAGTTAGGGTTTTGTGCATGAGCAGGAAGAGGGCTATTATGATCAATGACCCATTCAGACCATAAAACATGAAGAGAGGAGGAGAAGAACCTGGAGGTAAACAGAAAAAAAAAAAAAAAAGAAAATGGAACTTAAATTTAGAAAGTGTTTTGTAACCCCTTCCCTCATAACCCCCTCCATCACAATCACCTGTTTCCTAAAGTTGAATAAAATAGGCATTTAATTTATAATAAAGCCTGTACTTCCATGGCACTTAGCAGACACTCTGAAATTTAATTAATTAATTAATTAATTAATTAATTAATTATACATTTAATGTTGACTGAAACTTTTTTTTCAAAGCACAGGCTGGTTGATGAATATTGTATTCTAGAAACTCATCATCAGTGTCCCAGGAGGACGGAAAGAACTTGGGAATTGTTAGCATCAAGGTTTGGGACAGGGATCTGTGGAAGCCTGGCCTTGATCCTTAAAGAGACCGTTGGCAGATTCCATACTGAGTGTGCAAAGAATTTGGCAAAAACAGACTTGTTTGGTTTAAATATGGCTATTGGATTGCATGGTGGGGTCCCATCTAGCAGGCGGGGCACAGAAGTGCCAAGAATTATACAGACTGTGATGTTACAGCCTACTTACTGACAAATTAGTCTTCTCTAGTTTCAAGGATCCTTGTAGTAGATACAAGACTCCCGGGTCAGAGATAAGACTGAATATTCACAGCAGTAACAGTAGCCAGAGCGTCAGCATTTGTCCCTGATGCCCAGTTCCCGCAAGGCAGTGCAAAGAGGGCCAGGTGTCACCTGTACATGCAGAGGCCTGTGAAACAGAAGAGATTCTGAGCTTAATCCATTTGGGGTCATATAACAGGATATAATAGATGGGTGGTTTATAAACAGCAGAAACTGATTTTTCACAATTCTGGAGCCTAGGCAGTCAAAAATCAAAGTGCCAGCAGATTTAGTATCTGGTAAAGGTCCATTCTTGCTTCACAGATGACTACTTTTTGCTATAACTTCACATGACAAAGGGACAAGTGAGCTCTCTTGGCCGCTTTCATAAGGGCATTAATCCCATTCATTAGGGCTCTGCCATTATGACCTAATCACTTGTTAAAGTGTCCATCGCTTAATTCTATCATTTTGGGGATTAAGATTTTAACACATGAATTCGGAAAAGGAGACACCAATATGCAGAGGAAGGCAAGAAGCAATGGAAAGAGATAGGGGGAATAATTTCAAACCTAGAGAAGAGACAAATAGAGGTTTGGTGTTATAAAAACTGTGAGAACCTTTGCCTGTAGCTTTGGGGTCCATAGGAGATGACAGTACCTGCAGGTTTCACATGACTCATTTGGAGAAGCTGCATCAGGGTTCCCAGCTTCAGAAAAGTTTCCCATTTGCAAACAAGGCATCAAAGAAGCTCAAGCACTGAACTCAACATGACCATGCAGGTTGGGCCAATGGCTATCTCAATGCTAATTAATTTGTCTTAATAACTGGAAGGCTATTGCCTAATGTGTTCTTCTGGGCAAGGCATCCCAGGACCTTTGCACAGTCTTGGATATTTGAAAGAGTATAGTAAGATCTGAAGTTTGATTTCTTTCTGTCTGAAGGCTGGAGGCTTGGAGCCCAGATTTAATTTAAAGAAAATGAAACCAGCAACCATTTATTGTTTGCTTATTTTGTGGTTTAAGAATTAGATCTGTTACATAGTAAGAAAGTAGGTAGAAAATGCTGTAACTTTGATTTTACAGAGGTAAATACTGCCAAATCTGTTTCCCAAGATTGTAGGTCTGTTGGTAGCAAATTATTCCAGATGCATCCAGATAAGATTCCAGAACTTCTATATTGCTTAACCTCGTCAGTGTGGTTTAGACTTAAAGTGGATTTGAGCCTGGGAACAATCTACCGATCCACCTGTAGGAAAGCAAGAGCAAAGACGAAACTGATTAAGGCAAAGACCAAAGGATTTTTCCCTGTGGCTTTCATATCTACCAACAATTTCAAGTCTGGAATATCTGAGAATTGGTTCATAGCTATTTTTCATACTTCAGGGAAATGCTGTAGTTAGAATGGGTATGAATCAACCAAACCCAGATCACTCTTCAGAAGATGGTACAATCTGATGGTTTAAAACATTCTGGGGCCACAAAAATCTTTGAAATTCTCATGAAAGCTATAGCTTCTTTTTTGGCTTGAATTGCTTGAAATTTTGGAGTTTTGAAAGTCCCTTGATACCCATTTATAAACCTCATTCAGTAAGGCTTCTCAAACTTTAGTGTGTCTTTGGAACACTTTTATATCCTGAACCCAGAGTTCATTGGATCTAGAAGGAATCTGAACCTAAACATTTCAGAAATAATTGATAATTCTGATGCAATTGAGCCATGTACTGCACTTTGCAGAAGAATGTTCTCAAAATTTGTCGCCCCACAAATAAGGAACCATTGTCTAAATGCTAAAGTGCTGTAGGAAACTATGGGCACATGCTCTTCCCACGTCAAGTCTCCTCTCCCTTTTGTATGTGACCCAGTATATTCACTGATTAGAGTTAGATTCCGAAGTAATCCTAGCTCAAGCTAGAGCTGCTGAGGTTTTATGAGAGAATCAGGTGCGCTAATGCTGGGTGATTATCTTACTCATGACTTCCAGGTAGGGGAGACCCTGTTTCCTCACCAAATGTATTTGAGTTGGAAGGCACATGGAAACCAGAGATCTGAACTTTCATCCAATTGACTCCCTCTTTCAACCTCAGCAATAGAAATGCGGTTAGTTTGCTAATGTGAGAGTCTAAAGGGAAAATAAATCTATTCTTTCCGTTCTCATTTACCTTGAACCTAGGAGCTGGCAGTGGTTCATCAATTTTCTGCAAGGAATTCCGCTCTATTTTGAGTCCAGCTGCATGGACTTCGCTGTCCTATAATCACATCTTCATAGGCAGCCACGCCAACGATTGTGTGGAGCAGCCCCTGAGCCATGATTACCCTGCAATGATTATTTGTGGTTTTGTCAGTCATTTCCTAAAACTGGATCTTCCTGGCATCTCCCCACCCCATGTTGTGCTGTGTGAGTTGCAGCTGCATGGCTAAAACTTACATCTGTCTCCAACACATATTCATTGTGTTTATATTAGGGACAATCCTGTCATTTTCTTTATTTATTCAGTGGACAATTACAATAATAGGATATAATAGGATGTAATGTGAAGAAGTTGAAATGCCTAAGGAGAAAGGTTAAAAATAAATAAGAATTCTAATAAAGATATCACTGGATGGCGATGTGTAAGTCTTGCTTTAGCTTGCTGTTATTTTTAAGTTTATTCTGGGAGGATTGAGCATGAAGTGTGGAACAATTCAGCATGGCTGATTAGAAAGGTCCAGAACCAGAAATCTTGCTATGCAGTACGGTTCTGACAGATAACTTCTAATTGTCAAGCAAGAAGTTAAGATGAGACAGGGCTGAATGGATCAGGCAGGAAGCACAAGATTTCTGGTCCAGAGAGAGTATTTGGGAAGTTGGCCAAGGCCAAGAAAATGTAAACTAAGTACTGCATAGGAAAGATTGACACAGGATATCAGAAGCTGTTCAAGAAACACACTAACAGTTTAAGGCCACCAAGTTGAATACTGATCCTAAGATAATGCTGATTTTCCTTGTTCATTAATTCATTTATTCATCCATTGATTCATTTTATAAACATTTATTGGGTACCCACTGTTTGCTAGGTTCTGTAATAAGCACCATGCATACAGTGGTGAATGAGGCAGACAACTTTCCTCACTTCATGGACTCTGGAATCAATCATGGAAAAGAGAGGATTAAAAAGTATATTTAGAATAAATTATGAGAATAGAGAAAATAAATAACATTTATCTATTCAGTAAATATGAAGTTTACAGCAAGGAGACCTAATTTAAGTTAGGGTTTTAGGGAAAGTGTAGGCAAAAGTAAAGTTTAATAATCTGAAAGACAAATAGGAATTTATGAATTGCAAGAACAGGATGGTAGAGAGAAAAGAAGTTGGGTTTGGAAAGCCAAGGAAGTGAAGTAAGTGTGTTCCAGACATAACAAATAGTATTGCCCAATAGTTGAGAGATTTGGAGTTTTCAAGGACTGAAAGATTACCATGGTTGAGACATAGTTTGCATCAAAGATAGTTTGAAAGAATAAAATTAGAGAAGCCAAAATTCAAATCATAGATTTACTTTTTATCCATTCAATGAATCTGGTTTTTAATTCAACAAATCCCTCACGTAAAAAAAAAAAAAAAAAAGTCTATTGAGTGTAAGAATAAGAAGATGAATTTTACTTAACTACCACTTTATATTATCACAAGGCTATTGTTATGTATTATTGCAACATATTACAAAAAGAGTTGAAAGCATATTACAGTGAACACCAGTATGACAGGCAGAATAATGGCCCACCAAAGGTATCCATGCTCTAAGCCCTGGAACCTGTGAGCATGCTATGCTATATGGCAAAAAAAAAAAAAAAAAGATCTTTACAAGAAGAATTAGGATTTTAATATACGGAGATTATGCTTATGGGGAGATTATGCTGGATTATCCTGGTGAGTCCGATGTAAACACATGGGCCCTTAAAAATGAAAGAGAAGGGAAAGTAGATGAGTTAATCAGAAAAGATGGAAGAAGTAGGAGAGATTTGAAACAGGAAGGGGTTTTACTTAAGAGTAAAACCCATGGTAAATTTAATAAATATTGAAATCAGACAGTGTTTATTCTTCAATTTTATTCTTTTTCAAAAATATCCTTGTAAACAGTTCATTTGCTTCTGTACTTTACTATATTGCATTTTTATTATTCAGCTGAAAAATTTTTATAATGTATCATTTTACTTCTTTTGTCCATGAGTTATTTAGAAGTATATTGTTTAATATTCAAATGCTTAGGATTTTAAATAGCTATCTTTCAAAATCTAGTAATAAAGATTTCCAGCTTAATTCCTTTGTGGTCAGAAAATATTCTCCATTTTATTTCAAAAATTTAAAAACTTAAATGGACTTGTTTATGGTCCAGCATGCAGTGCACCTTTGCAAATGTACCATGTGCACTTAAAAGAATGCATTCCATAGTTACAGGGGGTAAGTTTCTAATGCCAACAAGGCAATAGTTATTGTTTATTTGGATCATTATTTCTCTTCAGGCTGAAGAACTTCTTCAGTATTTCATGTAGTGTAGGTTTTAGTTTTCTTTTATCTAAATATCTTTATTTTTCCTTCATTTTCAAGAAGTCTTTTTGCCACATGTAAAATTTTGGATGGGTGGTTTTCCTTTCAGCATTTTAAAAACATTATTTTTTATCTTCTGCCTTCCATAGTCTCTGATCAGAAATTGGCTCTTAATTCATTTGTTGCTTCTCTTTCTGTAACGTTTAATTTTTCTTTTAACACCTTCAAGATTTACTCTTCATTTGTGTATTTTAATGGTTGACTATGACATGCCTAGTTATGACTTTTCCATGTACATTTTGCTTGATGGCTATTGCGTATCTTGAAATAGTAAATTTAAGTCTTGAATCAAATTTTGAAAATATTTAGCCATTATTTTCTAAAATATTTTCTTGTCCCATTGTATCACTCCTCTATTTCTAAGACACTAATTACACATATGTTAGAAAATTTTATGTTATCTAACAGTTCCTTGAAGTTCTATTTTTTTATATATATTTATTCTCAATGTTCTTCATGTGCATGATTTCTATTGATCTAGCTTAACATCAACTGAAACGTTCCCTGTCATCTCCATTCAGTGTTTAAAAAACAATTACAATGTTGTATTTCTCAGTTTCATTTGGTCCCATTTTATTTTTTCTATTTATCTTCCACCATTTCCTTTTTTCATATATCCCAAGTCTATTTTCTTTTCCTTTCTTGAGAAATATTTTATTAACCACTTGGAAATCCTTGTCCGCTAATCTCAATATCTAGATAATTATAGAATTGGTCTCTTTTTTTAACATTTTTTTATTGATTTATAATAATTTTACAATGTTGTGTCAAATTCCAGTGTAGAGCACAATTTTTCAGTTATACATGAACATATATATATTCATTGTCACATTTTTTCTCTGTGAGCTACCATAAGATCTTGTATATATTTCCCTGTGCTATACAGTATAATCTTGTTTATCTATTCTACGTTTTGAAATCCCAGTCTATCCCTTCCCACCCCCCACCCCCTTGGCAACCACAAGTTTGTATAGAATTGGTCTTAGTTATTTTTCTTTTCTCTTAAGACCAGTTTCATATGTAAAGTAATTTTGGATTATATCCTGGGTATTGTGAATATTAAGTTGTTGAAATTCTGGATTCTATTCTTTTTTCTCTAGTAAGTATTGATTCTTTTGTTTTAATAGGCATTTAACTTGGTTGTACATAAACTGCTAACTCTTCCTCAGGTGGTATTTTTCAATCTCAATACAAATATTCTGTCTTTTAAATTTTTTAGGTTTTTTTTTTTTTAATGGAGGTACTGGAGATTGAATCAAGACCTTGTGGATGCTAAGCATGTGCTCTACCACTGAACTATTATCTTCCCCAAATATTCTGTCTTTAGCTGAGCTTCTTTGCAATTGTTCAGAAGTCAGCCAAAGATTATTCAGACAGAATTCAGAAATCCCTCTTTGCTTTTTACCTTTGAAGGATTCTCCTACCCCCAATGCAGTTTCCAATTGCCCAGACATTGTATTCTGATTTCCTGAGCAAGAATGCCTGCCATTATTTTCCATTGGTAACTCCAGTACCTGTACCATTTTGACTGTGTTTGCCCTCATACTAAAAGCAGTAAATATGGGTAACTCTAACCAGCTACCTCCTTTTAGCATGAACACACCAAAAGAAGCTCTTGTTTCTGTTCACTTTCTGGTGCTTTCAGATAGTTTCTTTTTTATTATGTCCAAAGTTTTATGGCAGAAACACATTGGTCCGTTATGATCTTATTCATTACTGAAAGCAGAAATCCTTTCTTTAAATTATTAATTATTTGCTTTCAGTAGTTGCTATTGGCATTGCAACATAAATATTTTACTTTTCAAAGTAGAGATCATGTAGTTTGATTTCCTGTAAAATGTAGAAATCAGTTAACTATAAAAGTCTATTTATCATGCTCCAAGTCCCTAATTCTTTATTCATCACAGATATTAAATCTACATTCTTTATAATCCTAGAAGGTAATTTTGTTTAATGAAAAAGAATAAAAATTGATATATCTAATAATTTAACAAAATTACAAGAAAAAGTCTTTTATATTTACATGGATATTTAGTTTTTCATTTTGTTATATCTTTTCCGTCAGTCTGATAAATGTCCTTTTGCTTTCCCTATAAAGCAGATATACTCACAACAATTTTTCCTTCTTAGATAGTATTTTTGCAAGATACAGATACCTTTTTGGGTAAACAGTGTTTGGGATTTTTGTTTGTTTGTTTTTAATTTCATCATGTTAAAGCTATTTATGCACTCTCTTCCACTGTCTCCTGACCTTCATAGTTTCCAATGAGAAGTCAGCAAAAGAATGACTCAGTTCTTCCAACATAAATAGACTCCTTTTCCCTGGCTGCTTTCTAATTTTTCTTTATATCTATGATTTGGTCAGTCTGGCCCTTATGTTACTAGGCAAGGGTGTTTTTAATATGTATTTTGCTTGAGATTGTTGCATCTTGAATATGTGAATATATATTCATCTTTCATCAAAATGGAAAGTTTTCTACATGTATTTCCTAAAATACTTTCTGCCCCATTCTCTATATTCTTTCTTTTTGGAATGACCGATAAAATGTGGTAGACATTTTGCTATCATTCCACAGGTCTCTAAAGCTCTATTCTCCTCTCCACTTCCCACAATGATTCTCCACTTTCTTCTTCAGATTAAGTAATTTCTATTGCTCTCTCTTCATTTTAATCGACTTGTTTTTACTTCATTATGCTTATAAATCCATCCAGTGAATTTCTTTATTTTAGCCATTCTACTTCTTAATTCTGTAATTTCCATTCTGTTCTTTTCTTATGTATATAGTTTATATTTCTTTCCTGAGATTTTCTATCATCATACAATTTATTATTAATGTATATTTTTCTTTATAGTATTGAGCATAGCTGCAATAGCCCCTTTAAAATTCTTGTTTCCTAATTCAAATACTTGTGTGATCTTGTAGGTGGTCTCAGTTATTTATGTTTTTACTTGAGACTTAGTCACAATTTCCTACTTCTATCCATGACACGTAATTTGAATTGTATCCCAGCCATTGTGAATGTTATTTATATAGACTTTAATTTCTGTTCTATTCACTCAAAACCTGTTGATGTTTTTGTTTCAGCTGGCAATTCAGTTGGTTGGGCTCAGATTCAAATTATTTGACTGGATAGCCATTCTAATCTGAGTTCAGATATTTTGTCTTTGGTCAAGATATTTTGAGTCAGTTTCCTGCATGCATAGCTCAGAGTATAGTCAGAGAGTTGGGAAGAATTTGTACCCAGAATTTGGGAGTGTCCCTCTCTGGGTCTCTCTTTTCTGAGTTTCCTCCTCACTTTCTAGTGTTTACCTTAAACTTTGGTCTCTAGTTCTTTAGCTCAGAAAGACTGTGGATTTTTATTGGGGTTTTAGCTGCCTAACACAGCATTGACTCTGGCCAGCTATCAGGCTACAGCCTATAAAAATAGGAAAACCATCCCACATAGACCCTTTCTTCAAAAATATGTCTTCCTCTAAGAATTTATTTGCTTGTGTTCACTTTCCACTATCTTCATATTATTATTTTATATATTTTCTCTAATAGTTTATAGTTGTCTTCTACATGAAATTAGGGTCTAGTAGAAGTGTACACAGTTGTACTTTTTTGATATATCAGGAAATATATATCCATAGAGGTTAAGCAACTTGCTCTAGTTGCTGGTTAGTAAGTGGTGGAATAAGGACTTAAACCCAAAGCTTCTGAGCTCAAAACCTGTAAGATATTTTCATTGTGTTAATCTGCATGTTGTTTCTGTCTTCCTGCTACAGGTGAGTGGCAATAAAGAGTGGAGGCTACAATTCCACAGAGGAATGTATCTCCTGAGTCAGCTAGGGGTAGGCGGATAGCTTAGGTACTAATGATGCCAAACTAAGTTATCCAGAGTACCAGAGGGTATGGAGAAGAAAAGACAAATTATGCATATTCTGCCTGGCACTTCTAGGAATTACCCATCTACTTCCTTCCTTCCACATATGGACACTCCATTCTACCCACAATTATTTGAACTAGGCAATCTTTCTTGGATGCTGAAATGTAAGATGTAAATATATGTATCAGAAAGTGTGTTTATCATTAATAGAAGGAGAAACATAGTAAGTTTGCTCATGAAGGGCAAGAAGATGGAGATAGACACAAAGAGGGGAAAAGGAACAAGAGCAAGAGAGATGAAGAAGAAGAACAAGAGAAGAAGAGATGTACATAGTCAGCTCTCATGAGCTGAGCAGGCTCTGGCATACCACGGCTTACTACACAGATCATGCCAAGAATGCTAATTTTCAAAGTAATATTGACCAGAGATTGGCAAATTTTTTCAGGACAGGTCCAGACAGTCAGTATTCTAGGCCTCGCACTGCACATGGTCTCTGTTGCAACCACTCAACTCTGCCATTGTAGTGCAAAAGAAGTTATAGACAATACATGAATGAATGAATGTAGATATGCTCCAATAAAACATTTTTTATAAAAACAGATGGAAAGCAGGATTTGGCCAATGAGCCATAGTTTGCTCACCCTGTATAGACTGTAAAACACATGTAAAACCCAAAATGAGTTCAACACAAGATAATCTTTCTTCAGAAATTCAAAAGACCCTTTGAGATCTTTACCTATACCTGTTATGCAGGACTATGAACATCTGAGATTACTGTGCTGTCAATGCATGGAATTGTGGGTTAAAGGGGGTTTAAGCCAATAAAATGCAGCCTAATAAAATGTTTACTCAATTATATTGTTTAGGGAACTGAAGTGTGTTTCTATCAGATATATTGATTCTGTCACACTGCAAGATGTGAAAAGACTAGGGGAAAATGTGAAAGGCTGGTAAAATTGCCAGGGGTCTGACTCACATTGAACCTATCTGCAAGCTTATTTACATGATATATGAATCGTTTATCATAAATATGTAATTCTTAGTGAGCATGTGCATGAGTCTCTATTGCCAAATTCTCACCCCTAGCAAAAGCCGACTTCAGAACCATGTGATTAGTATGTCTCTCTGGTAGCATGTCAGTGATCAATTGTGACAGATAGCACTAAATCAGAGGGGCTGTGGAATTCCAAGCACTTTGAAGGATCTGGTCCCAGCAAAGCATCTCTGAAAAAGCCAGGCCGAAGACTGGTTGAACTAGGGCTCTATTCATTTTCAGCTCACTACTCTCCCCCAAAGGATCAACTCTCTTACAGTTTAATCCTGGAACTCCTTGGTGGAGAAGGAACTTTGAGTTTAATAGTTTCCCGCACTTCAGTGCCATACTTGTTTCCTAGGAACTTGGTAACAGACAAAAGGACCATGATGTAAAGGCTCTAATGTGCTTAGCGATTGTTAAAAAGCACTTAACATTCCACGCTCTCCATGTAAGTATTGGATGAACAACTCAGTCATCAATTCAGTGAAGTTTGCCCTGCCCCTTCATTATGTGCCGTGTTGACTTGATAACAGCGAAACCATATATATCAGCAAGAAGGCTCAGCCCTTACTCCTCCTTTAGTACACACGGCTGAGTCTTAACAAGTCCCCCAGGAACCTGTGTTTGGGGCAAATTCGTCTGTGAATCATGATAGGACTTGATGTTTCAGTAACACCCCTTTATTAAGGAACTTGCACTTACGTTTATCTTGTTAATCACCAGAGCCTCTCAGTGCAGCATGTAGGGAGCCAATCTCTCTCAAACGTGGGAAAGCTGAGGCTTCAGAAAGGGGAAAAAGGCTTGCCAAGAGTTGTTATGTCATTCATTAGGGAGAAGGAGATTAGAATTTAGGTTGCTGTGGGAGTGATGGTCATGGCCACAGCTAGAAACGTTTTTCCCTGAGAAATAACCTGAAATCTTCAAAGGCATTTAACCTCAGGGCCAAAACCCTGATTGTCTCATTAAATTGTTAGCAATTCCCCGAGGGGAACTTCTTTTTCATTTGTGCCTTGACCTGGAGGCCTGAGAATGGGGGGCCATAAATCCTGTGAGGAAAAGTTTATCTAGTAGAGAGAGGTACCTCTCTTCCCTGAGATAGACCAGAGTTGGGTCATGGAGAGGTCTCAGAGTGCCCTTAAAGCCCACCCTAGGTAAAAGATAAAAGTGTCCAGGAATGTAGCATGCGATTTTTTTTTGAAACTTCTGAGAGTTGCATTTGAAAGGGCACCATGACTTGTGGGCAGGGGGTGAGGGGGCAGTGGGGAGAAATTCAACGGATCTGAATTTTGGAGCCAAATTCATGTATGTGTCATATTTTACATAGTAAAACATGGCGGTCCAAAACCGATGCAAATCAGTCTGATGACAGTGGAATTGTAGACTCTTTAATCTGAGCCTTCCCTTGGGATTAACAGCTTCCTCTAGGAAAGTTGAGTCATGGAGTGTCAAGCTTTTAACTTCTACTTTCCACCAGACCAGCTTTACTTTAAAATTTTTAAATATTGGGACTCGGTATAAGATTTTGTTAGGATAAAAAAAAAGTTTTAGCTAGAAAATCATTGATTTACAATACCCTTCTTCTATGAAAAATAAGAAATTGAGACACAGAAATGTAAAGCAACATTCTCAAAGACCATCCAAACAGTTATTAGCAGAAATATTCTGTTCCATTGAGAGTTCCCCTCATCACGCATGCTGGAGGGGTGACAGTGCCATTTCAGAGATGTTTCATAAATCCATAGTGCCTAAAGCTGAAAGGAAACTCAGGAGATTATGATCTTCTTCCAGGCAGACCACTAATTCTAATCTCACTGTGGAGATAAAAGCCTTGACACTTAGGTGTTTTATCCGTATTCATACAAATAATTAGTGACAGAGAGGGTGACCAAGGCTTGGGTTCAGTAGAGAGCTCTGCTTTCTACCCGTACCCTTGACCTTTTCTTGTCTGACTCTTTATTGGTCAGTGGCTTCTGACTCTTTTGCTTCCAGTTTCTCTGATCTTTAATTTAGAAACAGAGCTCCGGAAATCTAACATTTAAGGCTTTCTAAAAGCAAGATGTGTCCCCTCGAGGAGAGCACTTCTGAGAAAGGTGATTTTCTTCCCTGTGCCATTCATGCAGGTAGATTCAGATACAAAACTTTGGTTTGGATCCTGGACGTGTGTCAGAGATGTATTTGGTCTCTTAAGAACTCTCTATTGTTAAGTAAGACAAGACCCATGGCCTTTGGAAAAGTCAACTTTAGGAACGAGATGAGAATAGTATCTTTTTTTAAATTGGATCATACTTGACCTATATCAAAATTGCGTTTGTATTTTGTAAACTCATCTCCATCATCCTACAATTATTGCTACCTGTTCACCCCTTTAATAAACTCATATGATAATTTTAACTGGCTGTCTCTAAGCTGTTCTATGCCCTTAAGTGCAATGGCTCTGATCTGGACGTGTCAAAAAGTGATAGAACGGTCAACATAATTTCTTGAGTAATGATGATCGTTTATGTGAGCATATTAACAACAAGCACAGATACGAACTATGTCGTTAGAAGATGCATTTGTTAAGGGAGAAAAATATTCAGACGTTCCATCCACCCCCTCTCCCTCCAGCCTATCCAAGCGATCGTTCCTGGTGCTGGTGAAAGGGGACAGGGGAGGAGACAGCCACTGCTCTTAGTGCTCTTGGAGATGCTGCTTGAAAACATCCCTATGGTCAAGAGCGGGACTCTGCTTTGGCAGCAAGACACCAAAACCACGATGAGAAGCATAATGTAGTTTATGGTCATTAGAAATACCTTTCATTTCTGTAGCTCTTCACGTAGTTCTAGGTAAAATCAAACAGAACTTCTGTTTCTCCAACCTCATTCTTTGCTCACGGTTCCCCTAAACTTCAACTGAACTGGCTTTCTGGCTTTCATCACCCTCTACTGGGTTGGTCCTGCCTCGGAGCAACTTGCTGGAGTTGGTTCCATTTGCAGTTCTCTATTACCAGATCTGCTGCTTCTTATTCATATCTCAGTGCAAATGATGTATCCTCCAAAAGACCTTCTCTGTCCTATCTAGAACAGTGACTCCGCCTGCTAATATTTTGTTTTATTTTCTTCATAACATTTACCATGATGTGAAGTTACTTTATCTACCTACACTTTTATCTAGCAACTTGTTCATTCTGTATCTTCTTCTACAAGGTAACCTGAAGGAAAGAAGGAACCTTGTTCTCTGTTGAAGCATCAGCATTTGCAACAGTATGTACATACTGATCTCAATAGTATGTACTCAGTACCTGTTCCCTGTGTAAGTTGTTTTAAAAAGAAAAAAAAACCACTTATCACTTTTAATCCTTTTCAAAATGTCTGTGGCATTGAAAATTATGTAAGTTGAGCAAAGTCAAACAGTTAATAAATAGTTGAGTTTAGATTGGAACTCTCACTTTGGAATAACTGGTGCTGTGTCGATCAAACTATACTGCTATTTAGCAAAAAAAAAAAAAATTAGTAGCTAAGAGTAGTCATTTTTAACATTTTTACCTCACATAAAATTGGGCAATTATTTACCCCAGGTTTTGTATAATGAACCTGCATTGCCTATCACCCAACTTCAACAATTATCTCTGTACTTTTTAGTTAAGAATGGTATTTAGAAAAAAGATCTTGAGGCTAGGTGTGCTCATTGTTTTTGGTGTGTCACCATTACCAAGCCCTTTCAGTGGACAGTGCTAGGGAGTCTGAGTAATGGGTTGAATAGTCTCCCCTCAAAACTCATGTCCACCCAGAACCTAAGACTGTGACTTTTTCAGATACAGTCTTTCCAGATGGAGCTTGTTAAATTCAAATGAGATTATACTGGATTACGCTGGTCTCAAACCCAATGACTAGCATCTTTATAAGAGAAGGGAGAGGGAGACACAGAGACACAGCTCCAAATATCTTTATATCTACATATTTAACCAGCCTCCCTCTGTGACCATTGATTTACAGTGAGATACAGCAATTAAAATAGTTGAATTGGCCATTTTCTTTGGGAATCCCCAGCTAGTGAAAGCATTCACCAAAGGAAATCTAAATAAAGTAGACATCAGTAAGTTATTGGTGATCAAAGTTTGAGACTATTTGGACAATGTTATCCTCAAGGTTATTTTATTTTCATCAAACTGAGTAACTAAATATATCCTTCCTCATTTTAAATATTTCTCTTTACTCGTATTAAATCATCTGAGTGAGAACTTTATCTTCCACAGCATTGGAAATACTCTGATTAAAAGTCTTATTAAAATTCTGTTTTCCTAGACTTTCTGCTAACCAGTTGGAGGTAGGATAAATTTATCTAAAGTAGGTTAGAAACACAAAAGAATTAGGACACAGCTGGCTTTACATAGTTACATTGCTTTTTTTGTTCTCTTGCTTGTATTTGTAGAAGACTCGGGTATCTTTTAAAGAAGGCTTGGCTAACATGTTGGCATCACAAGTAAGAGAACTGTATAGTGGTTCTGGTTTAGCTTAATATTAAACTTCTTGGGCTCTGAATCCAGGGCACCTGTGATCAAACACTCACTCACTACATGGATCTGGAATATCATTTCACTACTTTATCATTCACTTTCCTCACTCGTAAAATGGGGACTGAAGCTTACCACGTTATAGAGAGAACAAAGTTAGTGCACCGAAGGCATTTAAAATAACGCTGACCCACAGTGAGTTCCCAAGGACTGTTAGCTATTCTTATTTACAGACCAGTTTTTCTGAATATAATAAGGTAATTGCAGTGGTTTTATATTCCTCCCAAATCCATCTTTTCTTCTTATTTAACAAATATATTGTGAGCTCCTAGGTATGTGCCAGGCATGCATTCTTCATAAATTCCAGCGTTTCCTTGTGCCTGCTGGAAGATGCGACGTGAAATGTTGCAGACAGTGGGGCCCCAGCATCACGACCAGCCTCAGTGGGCGAGTCTACTTCACAAAGTGCATCTCTCATAAAATCTGAATAATATTCTAGAGTAGAACCACTTCTCAACTTGACAAGGTGGTCACTTCAGTTGCTGACACCAAGGAAAAAAATATTGAAAAGGACCAGCAGGAAGGAAGAAGAATGAGATGGTAGTGTGTTTTCAGTAGCGAGGGTACTTTCTCCAACATAGTTTGGTGCCCCGAAGTACCGGTGAACTTCTGCCTCCTGAGATTTTCTTTTCAGAGTATGGAAAGGCACCCCTGAAAAATCTGCCCTGAGGAACCCTTCCCATTGGCCAGCTATCCTAAACACTTCCCTGCCTCATTGATGAAGTGGTCTGACCCCTCTGACAAGAGTTCCCACAACCATCTCTTCACGCCTTGTTGGTTTAGTTTCGCGTGATGGATGACATGACAGTCGGCAGGGCTGTTGGTACCTGCTCTGTAAATGACTCTGGTATCATGCCGCCAAAGGCGAAGTGACCATCTCTCAATTCTGGCTGGGCACTTTGACTTCAGGTTCTCAAGTATGGAAGCAAGTGATTTATGAGACACACACACACACAAAGCATAAATGGTCTTCCATTCCTTTTGACAAGGATAGACTTCCTCTATAAGCCCCAACCCATGCTTTCTTTGCAAGATAACTCTGCCCAGGAAGAAAGAGTGTAGTGTCCCTCCCCCTCCACAAAAGCCAAAAGTTCTTTGCTCTAGCCACCCTTGTGTGTCTATAGGCCTGGCTGGTAGAGGGACAACTGGAGTGATTGGATGTGCTATGTTGGTCTAAGCTGAGTCATTCTCATTTATCCCAGCTTGTCGGTACTGCAGGTAATAATCCTGTCCCCAAAAGAACTGGTTTTGAGAATGGCCTGAAACCATGCCATAATTTACATATGAAGATAGTGCTAGGAAATCTTGTGTTCAATGGCTTCTGCATTAAAGATACACAGTCTATCCCTAGGTTCCTGATGGGTGGTTTGAGACTGAGTGCCCTTGTGGACCATCTGAGCCACTCTGCTTCACTTGCTTGGACGCCTGAACAAGGTGAGGTTCAAATATGAGGTGAGACTTGGGGATGTGCCAGGATTGAGGGGTTTCCTGGGACTTAGGACTTCTAGTCCTAAACTCTAGATAGTCCAAAGGAACACGGTACTTCCAGTATCAGAACCTGGACAGTCCTAGGCAAAGTGGGACAAGCCAACCACAGTAATTGGAGATGAGCAGTCAGGAGGACTCTGGGATAAAGTAGAGAGTAACGTAACTCTGGATTGGAGTAAAGATGTCAATAAATTGTTCTAAATGAATTGAATTTGAATTAGCAAGCAGCAAGGCTGACCAGACTGACCATGGTACCATAGATCCAGTAGCCATTATGTGAATCTCGCCTGAAATTGTTCCCTGAGGCTAGAATGGAACTCCCTCTAGAAAGAGAAAGAGAGTTATTCCCCCAGATCGTATGAGAAGGAACTGTGTCTTATGGGTAAACCCCACAGTATTTAGCCCCAGGTTGGGTACATTGTAGCCACCAAGTACATCTTTGGAAATCGTCAAAAGCTTTGATTCTCTTTAAGACTGTTCTTCATGCTCTGACTCACATACAGAGGTAGGAGCAGTTTGTGTTTCCCTGAGTGTCATTTTCTTGTGGGAAAAAAAAATGAAAAGGTAACTTAGATTTTAATAGTCATTCATTACTGTTATTAGTGAATGAAGAATACAAAACCATATAGGGTTCGAAAAATATTTCAGACACTTTTTCAAACATACAAGGCTTGCAATGATATTATATACACAAGATCTTGTGGTAGCTCACAGTGAAAAAAATGTGACAATGAATATATGTATGTTCATGTATAACTGAAAAATTGTGCTCTACACTGGAATTTGACACAACATTGTAAAATGATTATAAATCAATAAAAAATGTTAAAAACAAAACAAAAACAAAAACATACAAGGCTTGCAAAACAAGGCAAATTCCAGAGACTTTTTTTTTCCAAGCTCAAGGAAGCTGGCATTCTTTCGAAGGTTATACAATTGATACTTGAGTGATTTATTTGGCCTGGATTCATCTAAATGTGACTTTGTAAGACATGCTAACTGCTGGAGAAGCAACTTGAGATTTAAAATAAGCTTTTAAAAGGTCTCCTGGCCTTAAGAGCAGGAAATGACATATCACTGAGGACAAATCTGCTTTAACTCCACGAGTTTGCTTTTCATTAAAAAAAAAAAAAAGACGCTAGAGTTGCATAAATGGATTTAAACTTTTAAAATCTCTTCCTTGAGACTTAGACTGAGAGACTGAGGGGAGTCTTTTCCAATAGTTTTCATGGATCCCTTTGCTTACAATTCAGTAGGAATGTCCCCCAAACGGAAATATACAGATTCGAGAGCCAGGCTCGCTCGTGATCTTTAACTGGTCCTGAAACTAAAATTTCTAAATGAGTGACCTCATGGAAGTACTATGACACAGTAACTTAGAGCAAGTCTCTGGGACCCTGAATTCAAATCCTAGTTTTTGCTACAAACCAGCTTTGTGACTCTGGGCAAGTGACTTCATGCTTTTACTTCGTGTCTCAGTTTACTTGTCTGTAAAATGGGGATAATAAAAGTACCTTTCTCATAGGATTATTATGCGGAATCAATGAGTGAATATATGTAAAACACCTGAAACAGCGCCTGGCCAATGTGTGTCATGGAAGCATCGCTTCCTAGGATAGTACAAAAATACCATATAATACGAAAGAATAAAAATCTTTTGAAGAGCCTGAGCTCTCAAACCACTAAATCAGAATCTCTAAAGTAGTGATTCTCACTCCTGAACGCACATTAAAATCATCTGGGCTGTACTTTTAAAATCCACCTGCCCGGGCTTCACACTAGGAAATTTAAATCAGGATGTCTGCGGTTGGAGCCAAGAAATCTGAATTCTTTAAAACATCTCTGGTGTGTGATTCCAATGCAGAGGGTTGAGAAGAGCTGCTCTAAGCCAAAGCTGGAGAATCATGGCTTTCGAGGGGCTTTGCATGCATATGCTGAGATGTTTGTGAGTGTGTTTAATTGTTTGCTCCTATACATTTTCATGATTCATTCATTATTTTGAAGGTGTGAGTAGGACTATGTTATTTTGCCGAAGGCTGTAATTTTCTTGACGCTCGGGTGTCCCTCTGTTGCCATTCACACCCAAGTATCCAACATAGGGCCACATAATGGTGATGACAAGGGAGGCAGGACCAGAAGAATGATTGTTGCATTTTACCAACTGTCATTGAGATCACAAAAAAATATTTTTCAAACAAAGAAGGCCAGCCAGGAGTGGTACAACTGTGCTACACGCTACACAGTGCTCCCTCTCCACCAAATCACGCCATCACAGTCTTTGTTTCTTTGTGAGACTTTCCTCTTTCCAG